>NC_137143.1:17796991-18019491 GCF_949319135.1 Squalius cephalus
TTTCCGTGAGCTTTTTTCAAGGTAAATGTTCGTGTCTTTTTAAAAAAAGGGACACTTGGAGACTTCAAAAGAACACCTAATATCCAAATGATATAAGGAGTCCATATAATTCATACATTTACGCACACCAAAGCATACATGAAAACATTACAGAATAAAACTTTTCAGAATTCAGTGTACAGTATGTGTACATTTCAACAGCAAAGAGCTTTTTAGAGCCATTTGTAGTGGTGTACGAAACCATAGTGGACGTTATTGAGTGCACTCATTCAATCCCACATGTACGCTCAACGGCTGTCCGAATTCGCTCAAGTCGTTTTCATTCATTTGTTTAAGTGAACTGTATTAGTGGACTAACATAGGGAATAGTTATTGAGGGTTTAGGGAGCGATTTCGGATTCAGCCTATGTCTCACTTGTGGACTTTCTTCGCGAGAGCTCCCTCCAGTGTCGAGTATGAATGAAACAAAGTACATGTGAGAGTTCAGCGTTCCATAATGCTCAAATTGCCCTATTTTGGGTAAAAGAAAACACAACAAAAATATTCCTCTCTAAAGATATTTGAAGTAAACATGATAATCCATAAGTTTTTATCCGAATGAGCACACTTTTGGACTAAAAGCATCAAGCGATGCAAATATAACAAAACACAGAAATGTGTCAGCAATTAATGTCATTTTTCATTAACAAAACTGTTGATCGGCAAGTCCTGTAGACTGGGGTGTCTAATAGAGTCATTTTCTCTAAATCCAAAAAACTCCAATACTGGAAAAGCTTACTTTTTTTGGAGTGTGGGTAGAGACTCTCCACAATATTAACACAGTATTGATATTTCATGTTTTGAATGTCACGGTTATTGTCAATACTGGTATACTGGTTTTGAAATCTTATTGGTCTAAGATTCTGCTCAAATATATCCTGATGCTTTTCGCTTTCAGTGTGTACAGAAAGAAGACTGGAGAACCTGTCATGTCATGCCTGGTTAGGACACCATGGCTTCTGCCGCCTGGCTTAAAGGGGCTATAAAACATACTGCCGTCTCTATGTGTGTGTGTGAGCTCCTCTATGCCTTTAAGTCCTTTTATGTTTCTTCCAGAATTTTCTAATCAGACCGCCTATAAAAAAAAAAAAAAAGAAGATAAAAGATGCACGCGAATGCTCATCACAGCTCAATTTAAAACCTGATGTTGGATGCAGGCTCATTTATGAGAGG
The DNA here is from genome assembly GCF_949319135.1 of Squalius cephalus. NCBI lineage: Eukaryota > Metazoa > Chordata > Actinopteri > Cypriniformes > Leuciscidae > Squalius > Squalius cephalus. Next base: position 17,798,204 of record NC_137143.1, read on the forward strand.
AATCTGAAGGTCTCAAAGGTCTCGGAAGACAATGTGCTGCAGATATAGAGGGAAATGGAAAACTGATAAAAAAATGAATAAAAAAAAACACTCTACAGGCCCCAATATACTCACGGTGAAGTTCTTTTTCGTTCTTCGCTTAGGGGTAAAACGAAGTTCGAAATACATGACCAGCAATAAACTTTTGCGAAAATCTGAATGTGTAAATATGTGCTGCATGCTTTTCTCTCAATAACAAAATGAACACACAACAAAACTGAGAAAACAACAAGCATTTAAATAAACGCAGGGGTGTCAAACTCATTTTCACTGAGGGCCACTTCAGCATTATGGCTGCCCTCAAAGGGCCGGTTGTAACTGTAAGACTGTAAAATGTTACTACTCCTTAACATATTGTTAAATAATAGTCTCTTTATTTGATTATTACTTATTTAAGTTACAAATACTATATATGCATTTGCAGGGGCGTTTCTAGGTTTTAAAAACATCAGGGGCTGAGCCCGAAACATCAGGGAAGGGTAAATTTGGATTTCTCTGCCCTACATTTGTGGATTTTAATGTGTTTAAATGCCTAAAAAATTGGATAACAATAACTTTAAAAGCATGTCAATGGGCAGTAGCATAAATTATTTGTCAAGCAGATAACAGATTCTTAAACATTAGAATCAGTTTAAATGTCGCAATGAATGATCCACACTACAAAATGGAAATGCAGAATGTTTCTGCTTATTGTTGACAATACACAATCACATATTTCAAACAGGAATGGCCTAAAATGAGAAATCTTTCAAGGATTATTTTGCTTAGATATTACATTTCAATCAAACACCAGTGCAATCTTTTTCTGTCCAGAGGCAAATGAGCAATTTATATTAGCATTAAAGGACAAGTTCGGTATTTTACACTTAAAGCCCTGTTTACAGATCATTTCTGATGAAATAGAACTGTTAAGATTAAAATTTGGACAGATGCTGCTGTCCCGAGAATTTTAGGTTTCTTTCGCGTTCCCCAAAACCTCCAGAATGGGTGTATAGGTGCACTGGAACAATCCTTCCTAATACGCATTCAACTTTCGTTTACAAAGACGTGAAACTCACCGAGTGGTCAGGGGTGTTCACTGATATGTTCACACAAAAATCGCTGCAAAATATGCTTTCCAACAGGTTTTATCGTAGTTTTTGTCTTCTCCATTGACTTTCAAGGAGACCGCATAGACCGCACACACCCACCTATTACGTAATTCGCCACAGACCAATGGTAGCACAAAGGTGTTTACCAGCCGGAGCGAACTTTGCTTTGGCAAGCTGTTTGAACTCCCAAAACATACTCCAAACGAAACGTTTGAAATGACGTCACATTAGTTCGATCTTCGTTTCGCTTGAAGTACACTACTGTGCAAAAGTCTTAGGCACGTCAGTATTTTCACCCCCCAAACAATGGCTTCATTTATATCTTTAGCTGTAGTATGTCAGTAGGAAATATCAATTAACATTTCCAAACAATCATTTTGCCATGAATTGTAATAATCCAGTGAGATTTTTGACACTCAAATACATGAAGAATATGCAGAAATGATAAAATGAGAAACAGGATAAAAATGAGAGCAATCAAGCAAGCATGATGAGAAATCAGACACATGTCAGTCAAGGCGGCAGATTTCATTTCCTCTCATGAAGCCTGTCGCTCATACGCACGCACGCGCACACACACACACACACACACACTGCTGCTGTGTTGAGCGGCTGACATCAGCAGACAGCGGCAGGAACATTATTCATTCCGGAGAGAGACGTGTCGTCAGTGACAGACAGACATAAATATCCCATAACACCCTCAGAGGGGTTAATGTGTGTCGATCAGAGAGCATTGAGACAGGGGAACAGAGATGTTCAACAGACAGCAGATGTATCACACATGCACAAGAGCACAGGAACACATGCAACACTCACAGGCCCGTCATACACGCCGAATACAGGAGAGCAGAGAAGCACTTCAGAGTGGAAATCCTGCTAAATATAGGAAGATACCCGACAGAGAATCAACTGACACATTCACAAATGTATGAAGTGGGATCCAGCTAAATTTGAATTGACTTGAATTTCACTGAAACAGAACAGCTGTGGTATCTGACTCACTGTCATTTCTTTAATATCAGAACTTGTTGATGGTACTATACTTTAGTTTTTTTGTGGATGGCTTAATGTACACTAAAGATACATGGTACAACTATACAAGACAGATATTTTACCATATAGAGATGGTAAAGACAGGACCTAAAGTACCTTATTAATACATTACTGACATTACTTTTTTTTAAATATAAATTAAAGCTGTTTAATGACTTTTCCTAAGTCTTTTAAAAGAAGGCATAAATGCAATCCAATAACTGGCCTTAATTAATATATTAAACAACAATATTAACAGAAAATGTTTTTTTGTTTTTTTTTAACCACCATTCAAAAGCTGGTAAGACTCTTAATGTTTTTGAAAGAAGTCTCTTATGTTAACCAAGGCTGCAGTTATTTAATCAAAAATACAATAAAAATGTAAAATAACTTTTCTTAATTTTAATATATTTTACATTTTGTTTTCCTGTGATGGCAAAGCTGAAATTTCAGCAGCCATTACTTCAGTGTCACATGATCCTTTAGAAATCATTTTAATATGCTGATTTGGTCAAGAAATAACACTAATGTTGAAAACAGTTGTGCTGCTAATATATATTTGTGGAAACCATAATATGTGGTTTTTTTATTTTATTTCAGGATTCTTTGATGAATAGAAAGTTTTAAAAAAAAAGATACATTTAATGCATCTTTGCTGAATAGAAATATTAATTTTTTTAAAAATGTATTTATAATACTAATAAAAAATTCATAATGTGAATTCTTTAACTAATCTTTGGAATAAGGTTCCCAACCCTAGTTTTAACCAACTCAACTAGTGCAACCAGAATTTCAGGAGTGGAGAATACAAAATATAAATATAAAAAATATTGAAGCTCTACAAACTAACTACTACTAACTAATCAAGTCAACCATCCTAAACCATTCCTGTAATTGACTGCAAATGCTGGTATGAAAAGTCTGCTTTTTACATTCCCGAAATGTACATTTGGAAATCAAGAAAAGTGATTTCCAAATGTTGTTTGATGTTCACATGAATACACACAGACTGTTGCATTTGACTCACCTATACCTCCCTGAAGTGAAATGTATCATCCACTACACCAAATAAAATCTTCACCTCCTCAACAAGGCAGAATTTTCAGACAACCAAATTCAATGCAGACAGATCTAACCGAGGCCATCCAACCCTCGCACACACACTCTCCACTGCTGGCCTTGAGATCCGCTAGCTGTACTAAAGCTGTGTGCGTTTACAGTTTTTCCCATGACAGGCCTGGGGTAGAAAAATTTATAGCAGTGCATTTCCGCACAAGACGTTCCCTACTTCAATCATGGAGTCCTGCCACAAGTAAACTGCGGCGCTGTGCTTTGCTGTGAGCCAGAATTACTTTATTAAATTGAGAAAATGCATAATACACACAGAATGGCATGCATAATCACCTCTGAGACTAGTCGCAACAAACCAACACTGCATATAAAAGGCCGACCCTCCTACTTTGTTCGCGACGCTCCGTGGCCAATCAAAATTAATTTATTCTAATGTATTCGTGCAGAAGGTCAATTATCCAAATGATTCAGATTCCGATTGCTCCGGACCTTAGAAGCCAATGAGGCATCTAAAGGGCATCTGTGTGTTTTTTGCAAGGCAAATCGTCCTCTTTTAGTTACAGTTTAGAGACACGTCTCAGCCTTTGTAAAAACGACACTTGCTAATGGCAGCAGAACCGGTCTTTAACAACAGCCGTAAATGCAAGCCTATTAAACATTAGCTGGAAGTGGAAGCTATTGCCAGACAAGGGCGGGAGCGATGAGTTATGTTCCATTAAAAATGTATGAAATGAGTTTGTAAAGTTGTAAATAGCTTAAGATACGTTGTATTTAAGTCTAAATAGTTCTTCTCATCTATTGTCACATGGACCATATATTTACAAGGTGCACTCAGTAATCTTTCCCTCATAAAGTTCCCGCAAAGAAATCAACTGCACGTTTGAGAAGCGTTTCTAATGGGACTAATGGGGGTCGACATATGACCACATAACCAGATGATCCTACTGGCTTTTTAAGTAACACTTTACAATAAGGTTTTATTTGTGTCAGCATTATTTACATTAACTAACAATGAGCAATATATTTTTACAGCATTTATTAACCTTTGATAATGTTAGTTAATAATAATAATGCCCATGTTAGTTCAGAGAGCATTAACCCACTGTAAAAAGCGATCAGACTTAACTGAATAAACTTCATGCGTAATTGAAAAAATTAAGCTATGTGAACTCCACATAACTTATTTTTTTCAATTACGCATGAAGTTTATTTACAAACACAACAGGTTTCCTCACATTTTTAAGTTAAGTCAACTGATCACTTTTTATAGTATAATGTTGACACATACAACTTTAGATCTTAAAAAAAAATATATAATAAATCATGTTAACTAATGCAGTTAACTAATGTTAACCAATGGAACCTTTTTGTAAAGTGTTACCAAATAATAAATTATTACTGAAAACGTTTCCAGTGCAGCATAAAAAAGAAAAAACAAAACAAAAAAAATGAATAATTCTTAACATATTTGTCATATAATTAGAGATGATATAAATTAACCTGAGAGCATGTCCAAGGGCATTAATACACTTTTTCATATGCATATTATCACATATTAACCCTCACACGTGTGTGCATACTGTATTTATAGCTGTGATGATAAAGCAAAGAAAGGAGAAAATTGTGCACAGGGACTGGATAATTCACTTTTCTGCCACTGTTTAGCGTGCAAGGCAATTTGGCCAGGATGAAATAACCCCCGAGCGTTTTAATCCAGATAGATGGAAAGCTATATTGATATGGCGCTTTGGCCCTCAGCAGAGCCCACTCTAAAAATAGGGCCTTTTAAGACCACTAATTTGTTATTCATCTGAGTGAATCACTGTATCACTGCACTTATTGAAATGCAATGACTGGTTTCTGCTACCTCTCCACCCAAACTAAATGAGTAATTTAAAAATTGATAGAATTTTCTCTCTTTCGCTCACCCCTCTCTCTTTCCTTCCTGCCCTTTTCTTTATCGTTCCCTTATTCTCTGTCTCAGAATTCTCAAGGCCGCCCTACAGAAATATCACAGGAACAACATGGATCCAATCAACATCATATTTGTAAAAATAAACAAAACAGGAGTTGTGGACACCTATTAGTGGCTCAAAAGATTTCATGTTACCTTGCAAAAGGAAACATCTCCCTTCTGACATTTCTCCAAACCAATTGGTATTGAAGAGAATTCAGTGAAACTTTCATGAGCCTTGGACCTTGATTCTGAGACTTCGGTTAACTATCATTGATATCACTGATTTTGCAATATGCTAGAATTTTAAACGGGTCGCATCATATAACAAAAAATTAAATGGTCCTTTTTTGCAGCCTCAATGACAACCTTATGTAATTCATACTTATAAAATATTGCATTTGACATTTTGGTGGTGTACCAATCAAAACTGCAATGTTTACCTTGAGAGATTAGGCAGGTCGTGTAGACATACATAACTGTTTTCATTTGTTCATTTAAAATTAATGTGGAAAGAGAGGGAGAAAGAGACGTACTAAAATGAGTAAGAGTCTCTCTACGGCAGGACCAAATGCCCCTTGACAGACATGTAAGACCTGCAGACTGAAGCCTCAATCTGCATGGCTCAGAAGCCCATCAATTAGCCATAGCAGCTTTGCTCAGGTATTAAAGGGATCAAATCGGCAAGCTCAGGCTCAGATGAGCTGAGGCACTCGATTCATGAGTCACTGAAGTCTTCACACTCTGAGCCCAATTCCCTGTCCAGCAGCCAATAAAGTCCAGCATGGAGGACACAGGTGACGTCCAGTGCTCATGTAACTAAGGCCAGGTTAATGAGACAGCTAGAATATAAAAAATAGAGGTACACAAAGATGTAGTCTTCGAACAGAGGCCGAATAAGGACAAAGGACTCGTGCTAAAAAACAAATGGGAGAAATTGCAATCAGCAACAATGCAAACTATTTTTTTTTTAACTCTTTCCTCGCCAGCGTTTTTAAAAAAAGTTGCCAGCCACTGCCACTTGATCATTTTCACAAATAATTCATGGCCTGCAGAATATTTCGTTTTATGAATATCTGAACATGCAATATATCATAAGAAAGAACAGAGCCTCTGCTTTTAAACAAAACAACCATTTTATTCTAGCTTTATGCATTCTTGTTTTTATGAATACTTGGGTAAGTTTCATAAAAAAAAAAATCAACGTTTTGAGCAAAAAGCTGAGAAAATTACGTTTTTGTCATAGACATTCTAGGATTGGATTCAGAATGATGATCAAAACATAGATGGATCGAGTCCATCAACACCCCTAATGCTTCACAGTCCTATATCTCGTCCTGGGTCGACATTTCATTCAGTAACATTAAGCAGTTTTGATTTATATGCTGTTTAATGTTGATAATTGTGTTATCAACATTAAACATATTGCAAAATCATATGATTACATATGCTATCGCTTGTTTCTGCATCTTCTTCGCGTGTGTTTTGATCAGGAGATTCTTCAGTACTCTTTCAGAAGATGTGTAATAGCGCCCCCTACCGTATAACAGCGAAAACATGGAAAGACGGAAACTTCCGTCAATGGAGGGGAAAGAGTTAATAAAATGAATTATAATATGCTGATTAATTGCAATCAATCAAACACCAATATTTGCTCCGAAAAGCCCACAAATGTTGAGAACTCAAATGCATTATAGGATAAAAGGATAAGATCAATTGCATACATTTTTAGGGACTAGAATAAATTGTACAAAATGAATGTGTTAGATTTGAGTGGCAATAATTTGTAAAAACAATATATACAGTGCCCTCCACAATTATTGAACCCCCTGGTAAATATGATCAAAATTGGCTGTAAAAATAAATCTGCATCGATTATCCTTGTGATCTTTCATTCAAAAAATGTGCAAAATTCTAACCTTTCATTGAAGTAAAAGAATTGAAAGTGGGGGGAAATCACATTATGAAATAAATGTTTTTCTCCAAAACACGTTGGCCACAATTATTGAAACCCTTTTATTAAATACTTTTTGCAATCTCCTTTTGCCAAGATAACAGCTCTGAGTCTTCTCCTATAATGCCTGATGAGTTTGGAGAACACCTGACAAGAGATCAGAGACCATTCCTCCATACAGAATCTCTCCAGATCCTGCAGATTCCCAGATCCATGTTGGTGCTTCTCCTCTTCAGTTCAGCCCACTCATCAGGTCAGGGAACTGGGACGGTCATGGCAGAAGCTTCATTTTGTGCTCCGCAACAAATTTTTGTTTTGATTTTGATGTTTGTTTTGGATCGTTGTCCTGATGGAAGATCCAACCACGGCCCATTATAAGATTTCTAGCAGAAGGCGTCAGGTTTTGATTTTTTATCTGTTGATATTTGATAGAATCCACAATGCCATGTATCTGAACAAGAAGTCCAGGACCTCCAGCAGAAAAATATGCCCACAACATTAAAGATCCAATGGTATATTAAATTGTACACATGGGGTACTTTTTATCCTTGTGTTCACCAAACCCATCTAGTGTGTTTGCTGCCAAAAAGCTCTGTTTTAGTCTCATCTGACCACAGAACCCTGTGCCGTTTGAAGTTCCAGTCGTGTCTGACAATTAAATTTGCTGGAATTTGTTTTTGGATGAGCGAGGAGTTTTTTTTTTAAACCCTCCCAAACAACATGTGGGGATGTAGGGGTTGTTTGATAATTTTTTTTTTAGGGTTTCTGACCCTAAGACTCAACTAATCTCTGCAATTCTCCATCTGTGATTCTTGGAGAGTCTTTGGCCACTCAAACTTTCATCCTCATCATCCATTAAGACAGTATAGACACACGTCCTTTTCCTGGCAGATTCATAACATCTTTAGTTGATTGGAACTTCTTAATTATTGCCCTGATGGTCAAAATGGGGATTTTCAATTCTTTAGCTATTGTCTTACAGCCACTTTCTAGTTTGTGATGCTCAACAATCTTTTGCTACGCATCAGAACTGTATTCTGTGGTTTTACTCATTGTGATGGATGATTAAGGGGATTTGGCCTTTGTGTTTCCTCATATTTAAACTCCTGTGAAACACGAAGTCATAGCTGGACAGTTTCATGTTCCTAGTCACCCTGGTGTACTAAAAAAGGTAAATATTAATGGGAATATACTTCAGAGATATTTTACTCGTAAAAAATTCTAGGGGTTTCAATAATTGTGGCCAACATGTTTTGGAGAAAAACATTTATTTCATAATGTGATTTTCCCCCCACTTTCAATTCTTTTACTTCAATGAAAGGTTAGAATTTTGCACATTTTTTGAATGAAAGATCACAAGGATAATCGATGCAGATTTATTTTTTACAGCCAATTTTGATCATATTTACCAGGGGGTTCAATAATTGTGGAGGGCACTGTATATATATATATATATATATATATATATATATATATATATATATATATATATATTAGTGGTGGGCCGTTATCGGCGTTAACGTGCTGCGTTAACGCGAGACTCTTATCGGGCGATAAAAAAAATATCGCCGTTAATCTATTCTCCAAGTTGGGTTGGGAGCTGGCTCAAGCTACACAAGCTATGATGACGCAATCTACCCGCGGCCGCGAGGTACACCCGGCTGCAACGCATCATATTCGTCGTCATCTTAAGTAAACACGGCTGAAAGTGAAAGCTGGTGAAAAAGATCCGTGCAACGGATTTAAGCCGTCCGACGAGCAGCAGCAAACTATAGACAGAGTGTGTGGGGTAACAGTTCAGTAAGTTAACACACGACTAATCCGTTCTACCACCTCAAATTCAAAACGAAACATATCACTGAATACCAGCACACGCGCATTATTCCCAATATATCTTAGTGGTGTAGCACATAATCTCTGTCTGCGCCCGATTTTAAGAATCGTTGTTGTGTTTCTTTTTAACTGAAAAGACATCAGTTAGACAATATTCTAATTTTAAATTTGGGGTTTCATAAGCTCCAAGCCATAATAAACATTAGACCTACTTAAGTCTCTGCAGCTAGTGTACTTAAATTTTATTTATCTGCAAAATTATGTTGTATACTTAGTTTTGCACAATATATGTTCTCAAAACTACATACACCCTTTAAAAAAAAAACAAAAAAAAAACATTTAGCAGTTGTTTAGCAGGGTCTGTGTAACCTGTTCTGAAATGGTTTTATTATCATATCGTTATGCAAGAGGCTGCAATGTATATCACAATATGGATTTTAGGCCATATCGCCCATCCCTAATTGATAGCCTATAGTAGTTGATAATAACATAGGCCTACCTAATGTTGCCTACGGACGGTAACAGTACAGTAGTAACCTTTTACAGTCTATGAGTAGAACAGCTTTCTCAAGCAGTTTGTGATGCATTTTGGAAACAGGAGATGAGCCCCTGGTCTAATGCGCCACCTGGCTTGAGAAACCCGTTCTCAAAGACTTACTTTTATAGTCATTATTTGGGTAGCACACATATTCTGAATGCCTTCGGCAGAATTCAAATGAGCCATTTTAATTTAGATTAAAAAAATGAATCTATGCCCACCTCTAATATATATATATATATATATATATATATTGCATTACATAAAAAAATGCAGAATAGAATCATCACCTGAGCAAACAGTTTTTGAGTTCCTGCCTTTCCTTATTGAAGTAAACAGAAACTGAACTTGCATGACTTGGAATAGCTGCCCAGGGGCATTACATTACCAAGAAGCCTGCCTTGAATTCACATTCACTCCCATCTACCTACCATCTAAAAAAAAAAAAAAAAAAAAAAAAACTTACTTCTCAATATTACCCACACACTTACACACATACAAAAGGTAACCCTCCCGTCAGCCTCTGATGCAGGCCTTTGAAAGCCTTCCTAAAAGATGAGCTTCAGCGATTACGGGAGTGGACAGTTTTCTAATTATTCTGTCAAACATCAATCCGGCCAGCTGATGCGGACACTCTAGCTGCTGATGGACAATGTAATCACTTCTGTACTTCCAAACAGAGGAGCTGGAGAGCAGACAGGTCCTGACAGAAGTGGTGAAAAATGGGAAATGTAAAAGCTTCTATCAACTGAAAAAAGAAACCCACATAAAATGTAGCTGAATTTAGGGGGAGATCAAAAAGGAAGTTCCATTCACAAACTATTAAGGATCAATTTAAAAGTGCCACCATAAGAAGCCTTGAACGTATTGAACTGCAGACCAACTTTGGCCCTGTTTACACCTGGTTTTGTCGGTCGAATCACAAGTAGACAAGGGAGAGACACATTTCCTTTTACACCTTGTGTTTTAATCTGTCTCTTCTGTCCACTTCGATCACTTCCGTCCTGATTTCTTTGAGGGGAGGGTCTATGGGTGGGTAAATGTATGGGCTTTTTCAGATCTGGCGATCTAATGGACGAAATTAGCTTGCGCAATTTACATAGGAAAGCGTACAGAAAACAGCAGCTTCTGTTTTTGCTCTGATAGCCGCAAGACCACGCCGAACACTGTGAGTGCGTGTTAGAAATCAGGAATATTTTGCTTCAGATTTCAAACCAAGTTTAGGTCTTCAGCTGACAAAGTTTAAAGCACGTCTGGCTGGCGTGCTTCTTAGAAAGTTTACGCATTAGGTCAGTAGGTGGAGAGTAGGTGGTCTTTTGTGGCTTTTCGAATGCATTCGCCCACACGAGCTTCTATACACGAAAGCAATCCGGTCAAATTGGTTTTCGACTACCTTTGGAAGTGGACAAGCTCAAAATGTTTTAGACCCCATTTACACCTGTATTTAGCGCCATCCACCTGTGAATGGATTGACAAAAACGCATCTTAATACCAGGTGTAAACATGGCCTTTGAGATTTTTGAGAAGATCAAGGAGCAGGTACTGGTCAAAAGCATCCCAACAGAGAAATGCAAAAGTAGAACAACAGCGACTAGACAGTATAATATCATAACTGTTAGCCTTCATTAGAGCTTGAATGTGTTCCCGTTTTGATTTTGAAAGAATTAAGTCCATAAAAACTGACTCTATTCTACTAAACAGCAGAGCATAATATTGAAAAGAAAAACTAATATTTATAATATTCAATTGAAATGAAATAACTGACTATTTAGCAATTGTTTTAATGCCTGTTCAAACCAAGGATGATAAGGTTTTAATAATCATTCTAATTCTAATTCCACAGCAATAATGCTATATGTTTTAGGTGTTGTCCTCAACATTCAGGTCTGGTTCCATTGTGCAACACCAACGTTTCATAATCCAATCAATTCCCAATGGACAAAATCAAGTCTCACTCTAAATTGTTCTCATTAAATATGCAGTTTCAGACATAACGTCATATTATGGAAGTAACATGAGTTTTTAATGCATTTTCATGTTGATTTTTATAGAGGAGCAGCAGAACTACAAAGATCAGGGTTAATGTCTAGCACATGGTTGTGTTTCATTGGAAATCTTCCCTGTTGAGTGCGAAACTGAGCATTGTGGCGGGCCAGATAGACAGAAAGTGAGGGCTTGACCTAAGTTACGAGAGACAGCGTGCTTCAGCGGCCACATAATGAAAGAAACATTTCATGCGATTCTAATCATCTTTCCATTACAAGGCAAAAGAGGTGTGCTGATCAGACACAGGCCTGATATCAAACCAAGCCACTGCAAGCCAAATTACCCTGACAGTAATCTCAATAAACACCTCTCAGCATGCTTCATCATATCAGAGAGAGAGAAAAAGAGAGAGAGAGAGATACCGGGATATAAGTTAAAAGTATTCAAACGCACTTATAAAACTACACCAAATCCAATTAATATGGGTTGCAAAACTTGAGTACAGACCCGATCTGAGGTTTACAGTGATGCGGCTGAATGTGATGTGACGTAAAGATTGAGGAGCCTTGGGTGAGGGTGACGAGTCTGTCTGCGTGCATCAGTTTTATCATACATCATTAGCTTAATTATGGCACAGGCCCAGGCCCACAGAAGGTCACTTCAGGACCAGGGTCTCCACATGGCCCCCTCCAAATAAAGAGAAGTACGAGAAACTGTAGCTAAAGTATCAGCCTACAGGCAAATCAAGCTCTAGACTGAGATGAAGATGCGAAGAGAAAGAGGCTTGGAAGATTATGGTTTATTGATGTAAACAACTAAAAAAATCCATTGGCACGTCTAAGTAGATACTGGCAGGGAAATAAACCACCTAAACGGAACAGAAAGGCACTTGTGAGGCAGAGCTTCCAAAGAGGCAGAAAAACACAAAGTTCAACTATTTCAACAAACCTTACCTTTTAAATATTTGAACATGGGAATGGAACGGACTGGCCAGAGGGAGCAAAAGGACTTTTCCCAGTGCAAAAAAACAAATGCATAAATAATATGCGAATATACAAAGAATCTTATAGAAGAAATGAAAATAAATATTGCTGTGTCCTAGTACAGTAGGTAACTTTTCCCAAGCAGTAATGCTGTATTTCCCATGCCAATTCTCCCCACATGCTGAAAAGAAGAACTTTTCTTAGAAAAACTTAGTAAAAATTGTAAAATAAATGGAATGAAAAGTCCAGGATTTGAACCAGTCTTCGGAAATTCCTTAAACCACCTAAATATATTTCACATGTTGATGATTTATGTTGTAATTTGTGCTGTATGTATTACCAAAAGTGATCCATATGAATTGATCGGTTTAATCATAGTGTTCTGAAGAGACACAATTTATTTGTATGATGAACATTTCATTTAGGCTTTTATCCATGCACATGATCAACGCACACACATAGTCACATCAAACATGGTAAACGCGGAAGCTCAACCATGCTTGCTTGAAGCATTTGAACCAATGAGGTTTTAGGAGTAAGAAAATGATGAAAAAAAAGAAATTTGCTAGGGAATCAAATCGAAAACCAGTGAATTGTTAATCAAAACAACTTGCAGAATTCAAAGATTACCATTCCTACAAACTAGACAGATATCAACATAAACAGGTCATGCCCTTATCTGCAAAACATGAACACAATTTGTGAGGACCAATGTAAAATCTCAGCCCTTAAGTGAGAAACTGAGAACTACTGCAGAAGGCAATAGTTTGTATTATGCATATGTGATACATATAGCGTGGGATGATGTGGTGGGACGGCTTTAATCTGAATCGATTAAAACAGTTCTGCTCTCCATTCTCAAACCATCTCTGCTTCAGCGGTCTCACAAACAAACAACCAGATGATTATTAAATTACTGAGGTGAAATTTACATTCCACTGCAGTGCATGACTCACATCTAACTTAAAGGCATTTTGCACACGTTAGTAGGTCGTAGCTGGCAATGGAAAGCCTTTACTGGCGGAAGTTCAGATATAAGGCTTACTTGGTTCATTTTAAATACGCAATGGTTGTTTGTAAATGCACAAACGCTAGCTAACGCTTGTGGCTAGCGCACAATAGTGGGTCATTAGCTTAAAAGCTGTATCAGTACATAATGGAGAATTGAAGGACATCAGTCAACTTTCTGCTTCATGAAGCTCGTCTGAACAGCCATAATGCCATTGATTGTAGCCATCAGCAAAGAAGGAGATCTCTTGAACATATTCATCAATGCAACCCTCATGCTGAGGGCTTTGAGGTGATTGTGGCAACAAAGAACGCAAACATCTGCTTCATTGCTTCTGAACAAGTGATAAACCGTGAGTGTTCATGCCGTAAGGTGGTACATTAGGAGTGGATGAACGGTTGGAGGCAGGATGGATTGGACATGCTCATGACGATGCAACAATGGCCAACAGGGTGTTGGTTGACGTTGCCTTAAGTGATCTAAGACCCTAATCAATGAAAACGACAAAAAATAACAGATTCTGAACGTAGCAAACTTAAAAAAATTATTAAGTAATACATACAGTACATTAAATACATACACACATGTTGGGTTTCCATTTTTATGGGGACATTCCATAGACATAATTATTTTTTATAATGTATAAACTGTATTTTCTATTCCCAAACCCTAAACCTACCCATTACAGAAAACTTTCTGCATTTTTACATTATCATATTGCAAATTAACATTGCATGATTTAAAAGCCGTTTTCCTCATGGGGACCCAAAAAATGTCCCCACATGGATTATTATTGTTTCAGATATTGCCATCTTTGTGGCCATCTCTCACATCCACAAACACACACGTTTCCATGTTCTATGGGGACGTTCCATAGACATAATGGTTTTTATACTTTACAAACTGTATATTTAATCCTCTAACCCTAAACCTAACCCAAAATACAACCCTCACAGAAACCATTCTGCATTCTGTACATTTTCACAAAATATCATTTAATATTATTTATAAGCTGTTTTCCTCAGAGGGACCAAAAAGCAAGCAAACAAACAAAACGACACTTCTTTTTAATGAAAAACTTTTAAGTCAGTTTACTTTATATAGCAAACACTGAAATTAGATTAAATGTTATTAATTTTGTCTCACTTTGTAGTTTTTTTTCCCAAGATATTGGGTGTCCGTAATGTTTGTTTTATTGCTTCAACCACTTGAAAAAGGTTTGTTTCCCAGCTAAAGACAGTCATGATGAAGCCTTTATAGAGTCAAACTCATTATGATTAGTGTGATGATACAAGGGAAGCGATCAGAAATATCTAAGTGGTCTCATATTGTCCACCTCCATGCATTGCACTGGAATGCTAGCCTTGCACTGAACTCAATCAATGGGGAGCTAAATAGACAGCACTGAATTTACCAGGATTAACTGGAAACTCTTTGAAATGGTGAGCTACTTTAGAAGGACTGTGCATCATAACCTTCCTAATGTTCCATTTAGCAACTGAGGCAATATTCGCCAACTAAATAGTCTGGGGTATCATGCTCGAAATTGTCAACCGTAGGTGTTCATATAATGATGGAGGTGCAATGTAAGGTTGTAGAATGAAAATTGGACAAATTGGATCTCATCTTTACGCACCCCAGGATCCAAACTCCATCCATTGTTATTGTTATATTAGCAGGGAAGGATTGGACACGATCCACGCTAATGAGCAAAATGAAAAACCAATCAATGCACTGCACAGTCTGAGTGTATAATTCACTTATTAGTAGGAATCAGTACGTTCACAAGCTGCTAATAATCTGACTGACAGCTCACTCAGAAAATCATCAGACGGAGTGCAATCTAAATGTATTTCTATCCAAATGAAAGAGGTGGTGCAGACGTTAAATAATCTAGTATAATTGTGATGTATACTACCTTCATAACTGGATTAAAAACATATCTTGTGTACATGCTAAAAGCAGTGCAAAATGACTGTCTCCCACCAATCTCTAATGCATAATCTCATCCAGAGATGATTTGAGGATTGGAGGTTTATTGAGTAAAGTTGGCAACATGAGAAGAAAGCTTGCTTAGCATATTTTTGGATATGTTAAATATGGCAAACACGGCAATTATGCACTGCAGTGCCATGCGGAGTCATCTCTTTAGTCAGCGGATTGGGTGGACCATTGACAGGACTCAAGCTTCGTTCTGTTGTGTATAACATTGACAGTATACAGAATATGCAGTACAAAAGTAAACGTTGCAGATTTCAGGGAACATAAACAGCACATTTAGAACCTGCAATCGGATTGAATTGATTCAGATTTTCCAGAGAGAGATGATCATTGCTAATCTTAATATTTTAATAGTATAATATTATTAACAGACCATTTAAACGTGTGATTTACTGTACACTGCATTTTAGATTTTTCTATTTATTATTTAGTTAGTTAGTTTAATTATTAATTATAGAAGGCTGTTCAAAATTCAGTCTGAGAACATAGGACATTTAAAGTGTTGCTATATAAAATGCATTATTATCTCATCACTAATGGGGCAAATATTCATGTTGATTATGTAATGCAGGCTGTGCTGAAAGCCAGGTAACCCTCAGTAAAGGACACACTGATAAAACCGAAGCTTAGAATTCTTTATGAGACAGTCTAAGACAGAGTTACTAATAGAGAGACATTTGAAGTGAGAGCAAATGTCACATAATTGAATTATGACACACTGAGTTGGGTTTTATCACAACAAAATTCAATAAAATGCCACAGGGGATCAGAGAACTGAGCAAATAAATCTTTAAAATGAAAATAATTAAAAAACAAATCAATTCATTCATCGGTTCCTGCCTACAAATGATTAGGGTCGGTAAGATTGGTTTATTGTTTTTGAAAGTCGTATATTAACTCTTTCCCTGCCAGTGTTTTTGAAAAAAAAAAGATTCCAGGCACAGCCAGCATTTTTGATCATTTTCACAAGTTTCATGGCCCTTTTGTTCTATGAATATCTGGACATGCAATATATCAAAAGAAAGAATAGACCCTCTGCTTTTAAACAAAAAAAACTAGTTTTATCCTAGCTTCATGCATTTTTTTTTTTTTATCAACACTTGAATGTGAGTTTCATAAAAAAGCAACATTTTGAGCAAAAAGCTGAGAAAATCAAAGACTACGCCTGGATCATATTCAGTACGATGATCAAAACATAGATGGAGTAGATCGAGTCCATCAACACCCCATTGCTTCACAGTCCTATACCTCGTCCTGGGTCGACATTTCATTCAGTAACATTAGGCAGTTTTGATTTATATGCTGTTTAATGTTGATAATTGTGTTATTTTACATATGCATATGATTACATTTTCTGCATCTTCTTCGCAGGAGATTCTTCGGTGCTCTTTCAGAAGATACATAATAGGGCCCCCTACCGTATAACAGTGAAAACACGGAAAGCCTGTCATTGGCGGGGAAAGAGTTAAGGTGTATTCACGCCATGTCGTAATTGCCGCAATTACGCAATTTCACCACGTCCTCGTAGAGCTTGCAATTACAGCTTGTAAGATGGAAATTGTCTGAGAGACTTGTACCACCTGACCACTGCAGATTTATTTAGCCGTTTATAGTGGTGCCATAGAAACGCAAAGATTCCCAGCTCTGAACAGAACGTCACGCGTTCATCTGGAGACTACGGTAATTACGACATGGCGTGAACGCAGCATTATGCTCTCCATGTCTGCATTTAATTAATAAAAGTACAGTAAAAACAATATTATTAAATATTATTACAATTCAAAATAACTGCTTTCTATTTTAATATATTTTAAAATGTAATTTATTTCTGTGATGGCAAATTTTCAGCACCATTACTCTTTAGTGTCACATGATCCTTCAGAAATAATTCTAATACGGTGATTTGGTGCTCAAGAAACATTTCTTCTTATTATCAATATTGAAAACAGTTGTGCTGGTTAATATTTTTTCAGGGTTCTTCAGTTGAATTGAAAGTTATGTAAGGGTTAATGCCCGACGAGGTGTCCATTGTCAGGTATTAATGGATGACGGCGAGGCGTGAAGCGTCCGACGCGCAGCGGAGTCCATTAATACCTGACAATGGACACCTCGAAGGGCATTAACCCGCTTATACCATGGTCACTTGCCGAATAACACATTTTTAAAACATTAGTTTATACTGACTGCCTGTTGCTATGGTTACTCACAGCTGATGTAGCCAGCGCATTTATTTATTTATTAATTTCGAACGGTAAACAGTCAGTTTCACCAGAACTCCTTTACTAGGTGTCCTCTATCACTTTTTAATGGACACCCTGTAGCCAATCAGAATCGAGTATTCACCCAGACCATGGTATAATTGAAAGATAAATCTTTTTATAAATGTTTTAATGTCACTTTTGATCAATTTAACGCATCCTTGCTGAATAAAAGTATTAAAAATCTTACTGACACCAAATGTCTGAATGGCAGCTTAAATATATAGTACATACTCATTTAACATTACAATATCTGATCGAATGCTACCATAAAAAAGAGACGAAAAGGCAAGAAAATAGGGAAGTTGCAAAAGTAAGA
This sequence comes from Squalius cephalus, assembly GCF_949319135.1. Lineage (NCBI taxonomy): Eukaryota > Metazoa > Chordata > Actinopteri > Cypriniformes > Leuciscidae > Squalius > Squalius cephalus. Next base: position 17,816,275 of record NC_137143.1, read on the forward strand.
AAGTCTTTTTTTCCCTTCTTCACCAGCGAAATCTGACCATCCCTTGTGGAACATCTGGTGATGAACTAAAAACTTTCTCCAGAAAATATGAAACTTTCAGCTCACCACACATGCATGCTTTTCAATTTTTAATGGTATCGTGTTTCTGAGTGGTATGGAGAAGAAAAAAAACAAACTCGGGCCTACTGAGAAGAAATAGTCTGCAGTTGTGCTAGAGGGAGCAAGAAGTGCTGGGCCTCGACAGACTCACTTCATTATGGACTTAACTCCCTTTGGTCCCTGTGAGGGAGAGCGGAAGATGAGACTGACTCCGAGAGAGAGAGAGAGAGAGAGAGAGAGAGAGAGAGAGAGAGAGAGAGAGAGAGAGAGAGAGAGAGAGAGAGAGAGAGAGAGAGAGATGAGAGGGTAGAAAAGAGAGAGAGGATGAAAAAAAGAGAGAGTACCGCTGTATCTGGGACAACCGTTGACATGACAAAACGGTTCTCTACGCAATAACAGTAAAAGAACGACTCAATTAGTGTGGCTCCTATCTCGGCTCCTTTATCGATCTTCTCCAGATGAAGAACAGCAGACGAGAGAGTTTTCAATCAACCGCTACTTTCTGAAGAAGGACAGAGGCGAGGTTCACGCCGGGTGAAAATCCATGGCTGGAAATATAAATAAATATGCAAAGCATATATACAAACGATTGGTAGGCAGGGTGTGTAGGTTCGTCTGACCCGATATGTCGCAATTGAAATGCCTCTTCTTTCACGGTTGTGTCGAATACAATTGCTGGGCCTGAGTCGGACACGAACGGAAAGTGTCCCTGCGGATAGATCAATCGGACAACTCATCAGAGGCAGGGGGCACTCAGGACAATTCAATCCCTTTCAAAATTAACCTTCAAGATAAGAAGAAAAAACCTCGACTGCTGGATACAGCGCTGCGACGCCCCCAAAGGGAATGTTTTGCGGGTTTCATGCCGAGTACAGCAATCTCTTCAAACGAAGTGGAAAACAGCATGTAATGAACGTAACTGAATTCGTGACCGTTCTCACGGCGTAATTTCAACGTAATTTTTAGGAACCAGTGGACAGATGGTTTTAGTCTCAGCGGTAATACGGAAATTTTCATGCGTTTTTTTCAATTTGCGGACAACATGCGCTTCCCGTAATTCACGCCGCCCTCTTGGTTAAGGAAGTAATGGAGGTGCACATTTTCAAGAGATGTGCATATGAGAATTTATGTTTCTATTGCTACAGATGTGTGTGTGTAGGCGAGTGTTGTTCTGGCATCGCCATCTGTCCCCGGCATTGTGTGAGTGATTGTGTGTGTGTGTTTCTGGAAGAGCTCTAGGCGAGGACTCATCTGCTTCATCAGGCCTCCATCAGTCCTTTGACATCGGAAAAGAACAGCGACAAGTGCCCGAAAGACAACAACGCTCCCTACAGCTGCGCACCTCACAGACACCGTCTAGTGTGTGTGTGTGTGTGTGTGTGTGACGGACATGAGCTAAAGGAACATGTCTAACATCATTAGATGAATATCTTGTACCTCTCTTAGGTATCTGAAGTCACCCACACACACAAACAAACACACACACAGTCTCACTCACAAACACACTCACACATTCACACACACAGTCACTCACACACACGTACTCACAAACAAACAAACAAACACACACAAACACACACAAACACACACGCACGCACAAACAAGCACACACACACACACACACACACACACACACACACACACTCATACTCTCAAACAAACAAACACACACAAACGCACACACACGCGCACGCACACACACTCATACTCTCAAACACACTCACTCACACACACAAACACTATCTCGCACGTTCTGACACACCCACTCACGCACACACACACACGCAATCACACTAACACAAACTCACACTCACTCTCTCTCTCACACACACACACACACACTCTCTCTCTCACACACACACACACACACACACACACTCTCTCTCACACACACTCTCTCTCTCTCACACACACACTCTCTCTCTCACACACACACACACTCTCTCACACACACACACTCTCTCACACACACACACACTCACAAACACGCTCACACATTCACACAGTCACTCACACACACGTATTCACAAACAAACACACATGCACACACACACTTATACTCTCAAACAAACACACACAAACGCACACACACACACACACACACACATACTCTATCTCACACTTTCTGACACACCCGCTCACACTAACACAAACTCACACTCACTCTCACACACACACTCACACACTCACGCACACACACTCTCACACTCACACAATCAGTCTCACACACATACAAACAGTCACTCACACACACACTCGCACTCTCTGACACACAAAACTCGCACACACAATCACACACACACACTCTCACACACAGAAAGTGACTAACCAAGACTAGGATATTTCATCATTCATAAAGCCCATCACACAAACCCATAACTAAAGGCTTTCTAACTTTTTTTTTTCCTTATGACGACTTCATCCTCTTCACAGTGCTCTCTCGGGCCTTGGAACGCATTATCTGGCAGCCATTGATAAATGAAGTAAAGATAAAGGAAAGAGAAGCTAATTAATATCGAGAGGAGCTCCAGGTTGCACATCGATACAGTGCCTTAAAACATGATCTAACCTAGGAAAGAGAGAGAGAGAGAGAGAGAGAGAGAGAGAGAGAGAGAGAGAGAGAGAGAGAGAGAGAGAGAGAGAGAGAGAGAGAAAGACAGGGACAGATAACGAAGAGCTCGGGCATAGCGGTCTTCCTTTGAGCCACGAGTGTAATGATCGCAGGAATAATTCGGAGGAGATAGCAGGGAAGTATCGGATGAACATTTTACTTTGCGCCCTCCTGTGCATTGTACGTGCTTGTGTACGACAAGATCAGATTTAGCATTTGTATTGGACAGCGATACACTCAGGAATACAACAACAGACCTTATCGGGCCGAGATTTGTGTCGGAAGGGAAAAATAAAGAGACCCAAAGGAACAACTTCATACACCGCGATCAATACCTAAACCAAATTAGACAAGAGTTTAAAACACCAGAATTGCACTTAATGAATAAAGTTTAATCTACGGTAAAGGATGGAGTGATGGTAAGCTTATCTAATTTCACGGGGATGGTGAAGCAAGATAAACCCAGTATCCTTCATTATTTCAAAAGTTTAGTATACAGATAACAAGTTAAGTTTGGGACAGATCCTACAAGTGTCCTTGTACATAAGAGTAGAGTTAAAACAATACCAAAAGTGTTAGTAGTTGATACCAATTCAAGTGAAGTTGAACCATTTTTTTTTTTTTTATAGTAATATATATTATATGTAAGTGTCATTTATTTTTGTGATGGCAAAGCTGAATTTTTAGCATCATTACTCCAGTCTTCAGTGTCACATGATCCTTCAGAAATCATTCTAATATGCTGATTTGCTGCTTAAGAATCATTTCTTATTATTATAAATGTTGAAAACAGTTTTTGCTGCTTAAAATTGTGCAAACAGTGAATTTTTTTTTTTTTTTTTTTTTTTTTTTTAGGATTCTATGATGAACAGAAAGTTTTAAAAAAAGCATGTATCTTTGGTAACATTATAAATGTCCTACTGTCACTTTTGATCAATTTAATGCACTCTTTCTGAATAAAAGTATTAATTTCTTAAAAAAATAAATAAAAAAAAGTTACTGACCGTAAACTTTTTAATGGTAGTATATCATTGTTTCCATAAAAAATATTAAGCAGCTCGACTGTTTTCAATAATAACAATATTACAGATTTTACTGTATTTTTGATCAATGCAGCTTATATATTTTTGTGGAAACCATGATTAAAAACAAACAAACAGATTTTATTCAGCAAGAATGCATTCAAATAGATCAAATGTGATAGTACAGACATTTATAAAAGTATTTCAAATAAATGATGTTCACTGAACTTTCTTAAAATTATTCGAACGTGTTCTTAAAATAATACTGAAAAATTGATCACAAAAATATTAATCAGCAAAAAATTGATAATAATAACCATTATTAATAATTGAGCACTAAAAAATAACTGAGCACCGTTCCAGCATATTGGAATGATTTTTAAAGGAACCTCTATAAGGCCAGTGCTTGGTTGAATGATCTTTTCTCAGCGCATAAATGGACAAGACGATTATTTGTTTTTCACAGCAGTGCCTGCCCGTCAAACGTTTGAGGTGTATTTATGCTCAATGTTATGACAAACTCTCATGCATGGAGAGATTGTGTGAAGAGACCATTACAGTGCTCCATGTTTGTACTTCTGTTGAGTATTATGTAAGGTCAATGACGGGGAGATCATTAAACAAGTCACATTTTGTCAAATACAAGCGAGTTTGAGTCCAGATCCTGATCGCACCTCGTCACCCTATCATGTTGTATCTCTTCTCTTAAAATCAGAAAAGTTGCCAAAAGAGCAAAAGAACAACGTCTAAATGTCAGTGAACATCTTCCTGCACACCTACGTACACATTATTTAAACCAGAACAAAAAGGACGATGACTGTACAAGAGTGGCTGTACTGTTCTCACACTGATCAAAGTAAAAGGCTAGATTGAGACAGACAGCAACCTTTCTGACAAAATAAAATAAAAATACATGATCCATTGTAAGCAGATCATCAAATGCATCTTTGGAAAGCCTCTTCATTGAGGTCTTCCATTAGTCAATGACAACCTGACCAACGGAGACGCTCAAACTAATTGGATATATAGTACTCTATGAAGTTTCTGAGAAAAAGATCACAGGCCATGTAATATCAAAAGGTAACATTTATGCAGAACACCCTCTTTTATTAGACACTGTCTACACAACAAGCGTATTATTCTGCATGGGGGTCATTTATGTATTCATCTCTTGTTATAAATCAGGCTTTCTGACTAAAAGGCATAATAGAATCTAATAGAGATCAAAGAGCACTGGATGATGTGTTTGGAACATGGACATGAACATGAGCTATGTTTCCATCCAATGTTGCGAATTTAACTAATGCTCAAAATTAGCCTGGGTTTCCCCATGATGCCTTGCGCGCAGCGCGATTTTATTCACGCTGCTAGGCAGCCTGGATACCATGGACCAGATTTTCCCCTCAAAAAGGGAACCAATCACAGAACGGGGAGGGAGCAGCAAGACGATCACGACGTCTATGCGACACACCGAAGCAGTTTGTTTATATCTATGGATCCAACATGGAATCAGACGCGAAGTTACCTTTCGATGCAGTCTTAGATAGTGTTCTAAGTAGTTTAGAACGCAAGTTTATTTCGTATTCTTCCTCGTCGAATTTCTGTCGCTCTACATACGTCATCTGGTATAATTGAAACGATTGGCTATGAGCTACGTACAGGCGCATTTGATAGACATTCGTAGCATCCAATAAATGGCTCTGGGCATTCGTAGACCACGCCTCAAATACGAGAAAATGAACATGTGGTTCCCAGACCTCGTCTCAATGAGACGTTAGCCAGGCTAGCTCAAAATTGGAATATCGCATAAAATATTTGCGGATAAAGCACTGTTTCCATCCAGTGAGTCGAAGAGAACAAAATCGTCACTCCCTGATAAACTGGCGATAAATATCACTAAGAAAAATGGAAGTTGAAGCAGTAGGAGAAGCCATTGTATAATAATTTTCATATATAATATATAGTGCTGTTAAAATGAGCGCGTTAATTTCTCAGTTCAGTTTTCATTTTAACGCGTTAAAAATATTCTACGCTTTTGAGTTTTTTCATTAACCCTGCAAAAATCTCCACAATAACATTAATTGGCAGAACTGTTTCCAACATTGCTAATATTAAAAGATGTTTCTTGAGCACTAAATCAGCATATTAGAATGATTTCTGAATGATCATGTGACACTGAAGAAATAATGTAATGTAATGACACACTTGAGGTGAATTAAGCAGTTTAAAAATGCCAGGAGCCTTAACTCTTTACTGTTAATGTTACCCAAATATACCAATATATAACTGGCCAATGACTGCAAATCACAGTTTATTCTCATCTCGTCACTGGTTCAATATAGCAGAATGTGTAGTCTTAACAGAGAGGTTGTGATCTCACCACATTTCTTCAACACAATAAATCACTTTCATCTTCAGCCCTAAGACTCGGACCACTACAGTTAAAAAAAAAAAAAAACCATCAGACCCCAGAGCGAAACCGACTAATTAAATCATGAGTCATTTTACAGTTTGAATCCCCTCTAAATCTGCAAAAAAGTTCTGCTGTGGAGATTAAATAATTACCTGGACTTAAAACAGAAAAACTATGTTTCTACTTCCAAGAGATCTTACTGAAAATCCAATAGATATTGCCTCATTCGGAAAAAAAACAAAAATGCAGGATTTGCATTTCTGAGCACATTTCTTTCCCTCCCAAATTTGCATAACAAGCTCGCAAACTCCTTTTCTTGAGAAATGCCTTACGTGAAGAACATTTTCAAAACAAAACAAGCATGCTCCAGAGACCTCATGCACGCAAGGCAATACTGAAAGTAGCTTCTTTGCTGCTCGCTTGCTAGCACATCAGAACGAACAGCGCTGCGTTTTATTGTTTTTTTGTCAAGCATCATCCATCATTCTCATGGGCGGGAAAGAAAGTTTTGAAACAAGTGTTGACATTATTGAAAAAGCGAGAAAACTCCCGACCACTTAGGAGCTAACTTGTTTTGCGGGACTACCTAAACAGGTGATTACTAGCGAGTGAGGTGATCGCATAATAGAAAACATGCTCCACGTGTTCAGACTGGAAGCCGATTGGCTCAAAATGATGCAGAACTGCGGACGCCATTCAGCCCGCGTGTGTAAAGTTTAGATATTGTTTGCTTATGTATTCTCCGCTGTTCCTTGAGCTTCAGCAGCCCGGACACAAAATAAATGTGTCTCCTGCCAGCGAGACATCGTTCTATCAGTCAGCATTAATGGTCTGAGAGCAGGGGCCGAGGATCTGGCAATGCGGGGCTCGGATGAGCGTGGTCCGGGGCCAGACAGTCAGACGCAGGGGAAATGAGCTCCATTACTAAGGTGGCCATGTTGGGGCTGGGAGATTGGGCTGGCTCTTATTGCCTGTGTTTGGAACAAATGGGAAATGTGATTCCCCCGGGCCCCAGACAAGAAGGGACGACTGATCATTATACACTAACATCACCAGCACAATGGAGATGACAAGGGCATGGAGGCCCCAAAGGATACAAATGATGGAGTATGTGCAAGGTGGGAGCGAGAGTATATTTGTGTGTTTGTACTCGTATATAAAGGCCAGAGTCGTGCCTAATGTTGAGCAGACAGTAATGAGGAGAGCTGAAAGAGGGCTTCTCATCCCACAACTTTCAGCTTTCTCTCACTTTTACATTACCCTACCACATCTGTCCATACCATTTTCCTCTCATACTTGCATGCTGTCCCCATGCTCCTGTGAGAGTCCCTGACCGTGAAGCAGGACAGAACGAGCCAATAGGATTTCTCAGCTCAGCCACTGAGGATGTTGAATAAGATATGAGTGATTCTGGAAACAGAGCAGGTAGCTGTTCAGGAACAATCAAAAGAATCAAATTCAGAATCAAAGAGGTGCAAAAAGAGGTGCAAAAAGTATACATGAACACCTCAGGGTTCCCACACATTCTCCCTTTTAAAATTTCATACTTTTCCAGACCATACTTAACATCTGGTAAATGTTTTAAAATCCAACTGTATGTTACATTTTGAGTCAGAATCTCTGACTATGTATGCCATTATGCTGCCAAATAACTTCCGGAAGATTCTTAAACAAATCAATTAACACCAACCCCAGACAAGATCAACGCACAGCATTTTATTAAAACTGCAATGCTTGTTTTAGCAACATTGTTTATTTATTATAGCCCACGATCGGTTAAGAGGTTATTAAGATCTTCCAATAGAGGTAGTCTATGTGGACGTTTCTGGTCCCAGTAAATCTCAGGTGACCTGAGGACAGTTCTGTTGTGAATTATTGAATTGTTTCATGTTGCTGTATTAAAATAAAACATTGCTATGGTTGTTTACATTAACTTTAATTATAATACAGTAAACTGTAATACTGTGAAATATTATTCCAATTTAAAATAACCGTTTTCTATTGTAAATTTAAAATATATTTTTTTATTTTTTCATATTTTTGAGTGTGGAGAAGAAAGACTCTTTGATTAATAGAAAGTTCAAAATAACTTTTTTATAAACTTATCCATACCTGTAAATTCCTCAAAACAAATTCCATACTTTTCCATATTTTTTCAAACTGCACAAGAACCCTGATGTGTTTGAAGTGACAGATTTTGAGAAAACATTTTTTTGCATCCATTTACAATTACAGATAAATATAAATATTACATATGAATATTAAATATAAATAAAAACTTTGGGGTCAAAAATATTTGTAAAAATATTAAAAGTGACAGTAAAGATATTTATAGTGTTACAAATGTTTTTTTGAACTTTCTATTTGAACTTAAAAATGTATCAAGGTTTTCACAAAAATATTAAGCAACTCAGCTGTTTTCAACATTGACACTAATAAGAAATGTTTCTTAAGCAGCAAAACATATTATAATGATTTCTGAAGACACTGAGGACTTACAAATTCAGCTTTGACATCACAGGAACAAATTATATTTTAAAATATATTAAAAAAGAAACCAGTTATTTGTAGTAATTTTTCACAATTTCAAAGATTAAATAAACCTTACATACCCCAAACCTCTAAATGGTAGTATACAAAATATAATTTGTGAATAACTTGCTATAAATGTTATTTAGATTTATATTTGTTTATAAATAGTATTCGTTATACTGTATATAAAGTGTACATTCTCAAAAATCGCAACTTGTAAAATCTAATAAAAATTTGATTTAATTTTATTATAATATAATTTATAAACATTTTATCTGTTTTGATGTGGTAGCATATAGAAGCTGAATTATTTTTAGATGTTAAAATAAGTTTTCAAAACTTTTAATCTCATTAAAAAAAAAGTTTGCTTGTGGACACTTTATGCAGTTATGTCATTGTTTGGTTTTCAGTGCATGTGGACCGATTCTGAGAGAGGCTGGCAGATTTCCCAGTCAAGCACCAGCACCATTTCGGAGGCATATTCAATTCCATGATGCCTTGAGCAAACATGTGTCATCTCCAGTATAGACTGATTGAGCTATAGCTCCAAGATAACATATTAATGTGCTGTATGGGACATCCAGCATTCATGTACACAGTGCTTTGACCAACAGAACTGACACACAACAACATTTGTTTCAGATTTACCTTGCAGCAGCCAGCAAACAGTATCAAGCTCCAGCGCTGGCTCCTAGTTAACCTCAAATACACATCACACAACCCGGTGCTGCAGCCTTCTCTACCCAGGGCAGGTGAAATCCCCACCGGTCACAATTACCCAGCAAAGCACCTTCATCAAACATCCAGTGCCTGGGAGCACGTCTGACGTGCCACAGCCCTAATTCACTCCCACTCCAAACTACACTGCATCGGGACCAAATAGCCATGAGCAAAAACATCTATCCATCCACGTCTCCCACATCTAACTTCGAAGGGAGGGAGTGGGATAATAGCGTTGTTTAGCCATTGCCATTTGGATTCAACTAGCAGGTGCTTTCGGCTTTTTTAAAACCGTGGCAAATGTGAAATGTTTTATTCATGTTCTATGATAAAACTTTGCAATGTACTGTGTGTGGTGCGTATTGACACGGTTCAAAAATAAAGAGTTCTCCATCGCTCTTTTTCCACATTTCAGTGGCATGAATAAAAACCCTGAACAATGGTTATTAAACGAAGACTGACTTATGTAATCCAAGTGTTACAAAATGTGTCCACTCTGCACTTCCATTGGTACTGCGTTCATTTATCAACCTACCTATTATAAATACAAATAAAGAGGCAGGAAAAAACTGGGAGTTTGCCCATGTCTGATGAAAACAGGAGAGAAACTAAAAAAGCAAGAGTGGGTGTTCAAGAGTCCCTCTACTCTGAGTTGCCAGGAAAGGTAGCTTTAGTGAGTAAGAATAAAATAAATCTTGTTTATCAAAGGAGTTCATATACACAATGCACTTGCCTCCTTGTGGACTTAAAAGAAAGGGTTTCACAGAATGACAGTACATCAGCTTAAACCCTCCATGCTTCAATTTTAAAGTCCACAATAGTACAACACAACAATTCTAGCTGTACTTTAAAAGAATTCAAGTTCAGTCGACAGCATTTTTTCGCATAATGTCGATTACCTCAGACATCATTTTACTCATCCCTTAGCTCAAAACAATTGTCTGCATCTAGTCTGCATCTTTAGGATTTAAAGAAAAAAAAAGTCACATTTGTATTAAAGGTCTTACATTAAACAATATCTTCATAAGTTACTTAATGTAAACAAGGAAGTTACACATTACTTCCTTTCTTGATATCCTTTCACAAACATTGCACAAAAGTTCTCATTGGCAACATAGTTTGAAGTTAGCTATAACTTTACACAGGTTAGTAGGTCATTCTTTCACAGTTGTCTCATGTTAACACATATAATATTTATGTATTTTATGTCACTAATGGACATTAATTATTTTCTGTAGCAATCAGCATTATACAACAACTGCTGATAGCTAAGCTTATTTTGTATTGAACCCCAGAACATTCTTTAAACTAATACAATCCTATACTAGAAGAGCGGTGTACCTCAGGTCTCAGTTTTAGGGCCATTTTTATAATTTTTTTTTTTTTTGACAGGTGGGGATGGTTTAATTCCGAACGCTAATCAATTGGTAAATTAATGAGAATGATTTGAAGGAAGCAAGGGAAAAAAACAAACCGAGTCCCAAAACAAACAATCCAAACATTACCGATGGAAGATAGAAGGCAACTGCGTATTTCATCCCGCCAGAGGATCCAATAATTAACATTCCCATTAATATTCCTTCCACAGAGCCTGGGTGGCTCTGAACGCTTCTGTGAAATGCAAATTGCTGTACATAGAGGCTTCAGAATAGGAACTGCGTGACTGCAGGGGAGGGCTGCCACTCTACCCCAATAGAGCTCAGAAATTTTCAGGTACCCCATTGATGACAGGAGGGCAGGAGACAGGAGGAGACTGGAACTTTTGAGAAATATTCAACACGATTTTTCTGCATTATTTATCTAACCAAATATAATTCAGTCAGCAAAAAATATTAAGGACATAAATCCTTATTTTTGTCAATTGTTTGGAACAATCATTGGTTTGACTTTCTGAAAAGGGACAAGGAGAAATAACTTTAAATAAATTTCATAGTTTTCTTTGTTTTCCTTTGCTGATCAATTCATTGAAAAACAAAAAAAAGTGTATCTTCTATCTGAGGAGAACAATATCACTTTTTTCATGTACGTAGCGTTGCTGCTTTGGTCTGCTATACTCAAAAAGCAAGGTGTGCTATTAAAACCCAGAACTCCTGTTTACTGATGCACAATGAGAATGATACTAGATGAATTCCATGTTTCACATTATTGTAAACAGAGTTCTGTTATGAAGACATCAGTGTGCATCCCGAATACAAACACACTGAGTTGAAATCTAATCAGGTGCATATTGACATGTGTGCTTACAACAAATACAGGCAAATTATCAGCATCATGCCAGGAATTCCGGTCAGCTTCGGCAAAGGATCATTATCTGAAAAACAACTCCACAGCTCATAAAAGCTGCAAGCTAAAGGATCTTGTGCTCCAGAGCGAGTAATCAACAGGAGGAGGACAGGAAGTGTGTGTCTAGAGGAGATGGTGAAAAGATGAGTTATGAGGTGTGTGTGTGTGTGTGTGTCTTGGTGTGTTTACAATTCCAGAGCTGAAAAGTGTGACTGTAGCGAAGATATTGATCAGAGCACAAACTCGTAATGATGGTAAAAAGAACTGGGTTCGGCCGCAAGCCCAGTCTTTTGTGGTGCCTAAGGAGTCAACAAAATCTCAGACGGAGAAAACTTCAAAGAGTGGAAAAGTAGTACTAAATTGAGAACTGAAATGAAGTTAAAGGACAGCAACTTTTTTATTTCTTATCAAACTCTCAAAACACCTCTATATTAACCTTTTGTGGGGCATTTCAATTTTTGGTTTGGATAAACATACCGTTTAGTCATTCATACCTTGGGATCGGCAGTGAGAAGCTTGAAGGCTGCGTACACCTGATTCTCCTTTACACCTCCACCCAGGTCCAGGAAGTTAGCAGGCTTTCCACCGTGTAAGTCGATGATGTCACATGTTGCCATAGCAAGGCCAGCACCATTAACTGTGGATACAGATCATTTTTCAGACATTAAAAATTACAATTGTATCATCATTTCCTCACCCTCATGTCATTCCAAACCTGTACGACTTTCTATCTTCAATGGAACACAAAAGGAGAAATTCTTAAATAATGTGCCAGTCACTCTTTTGTAGGCAATTACAATGAATGGAGACTGGAGCTTTCATGCTTCAAAAAGCACATTCTGTAAATGCTCAAACTTACACACTATATTCCAAGTCTTCTGAAGCTGTGTGATACATTTACATTTTGAATAGATGGAAATTCAACTAGTTCTTACAATGATAACCAAAGCGTTCGGTGAGTTCTATTAATCGGATAAGTGACATTTGTGAAAGAATCACGGGGAACAGTTTTGTGAATTGGATCAATTGAATCATTGAAAAGACCAGACTCAAACGATGTGTTCATGATTCAGACATTGCTAACTCTCTCTGTCAATTTTTTTTTTTAGTGAGCAACAATCTGTTCTTCAAACAAAACTACTCTATGGAGTCATATGAACTGTTATGAAGCGTTTAACATTTCACAGCCATAAAATCAACCTTATTACATTGAAAAGAATGTTCACTATAATAATATAGTATATATAAAATATAGTACATAAAATCCCAAGCCTCCGTTGCTAATTCCAACACATCATTTTAGAGCTAGCAATGCAGTTATTAACTGAGAGAGAGAGAGAGAGAGAGAGAGAATCTCTGAAATCATTTGGAGAGGTGATATAGAACTGTAATGCGGTCAAACCTGCCTGGAACAAACGTTTCCCTGAAAATAATTGCAAACATTAGAACGTTCGTCAACCAATCAGATTCAAGCATTCAACTGCCCAGTAGTATAACATTTTATAATATTCAATATAACACCAGAATATTCTTTTAAAAAATAATGTTCCATGGAAGAAAAAAGTCGTACAGGTTTTGAATAAGAATAAATAATTATAGTACTTTCATTTTTACAAGCTAATGGCTTTAAAGGAGAACTCCGGTCAATTTTAACATTGAGCTCATTTTTTTGTACATTTGGAGTGCTGTCAATACAGAGAACAACGACAAAAATCGGTGTTGCCTACACCGTGTTATCCTCTTTTTAAAATTTGCACCCTGTTGACTTCAATGGGGCAAGTTTTAAACCTGCTTTTAGCCTCTTAACATCCTTGATGTGTCATTACAAGTGCACAGGTCATGTGAGTGATTCCTTCAGAGTGAACGCGGGTCAATCTGTCTGCAGTAGATGTGAAAGATATGAATAAAAATGATATTTATTTAGCCAGCGCTCATACCTGTATTTACATCCTGTTTTCGGTCAAAGTCCATAGTAATCGATTGTCGAGTTCACGCGCATTGGTTTAGTACCTATGATCATGCGCGTGAACTCGACAATCGATTACTATGGACTTCGACCGAAAACAGGATGTAAATACAGGTATGTGCGCTGGCTGAATAAACATCATTTTTATTCATATCTTTCACATCTACTGCAGTCAGATTGACCCGCGTTCACTCCGAAGGAATCACTCACATGACCTGTGCACTTGTAATGACACATCAAGGATGTTAAGAGGCTAAAAGCAGGTTTAAAACTTGCCCCATTGAAGTCAACAGGGTGCAAATTTTAAAAAGAGGATAACACAGTGTAGGCAACACCGATTTTTGTCGTTGTTCTCTGTATTGACAGCACTCCAAATGTACAAAAAAATGAGCTCAATGTTAAAATTGACCGGAGTTCTCCTTTAAGTTGCTTCCAAATCATGGACTTGTGTTATACTACAGCCTTAGCCATACAGCACATTTACAAGAAAAGCACAGGCAAAAGCAAATAAAAAAGTAATTTGAGATCCCAACCCCATTGAAAACACAACTCAGGCTCTAAATCTGCTACCCACTGCTTTCTAAGGAAAGCAAATTGTGTTTGGCTAAAAGTATACGGGGTGTCAAGAGTGGTTGTAGTATCTGTGTTAGCCGGCCTGGTGAGCCCCATCTCGTGCTTTGAGTTGAACGGCAGCCAACTGATTCAGCCATTTCCTGCTCATCTCACCTCTCCTGGCTTCACACATCTCCTCTTATTCTGTTCTTCAGTGCCGAGTTAACGTGTTGGCACAGGCTTTGACACTAGACTCAATAAAGTGAAATTCAGCTGAACAGCTGTCGCTTTGCCAGTTTACAAAGCTTTTAAGGTGCGAACTAACTGCGAGTAAATTGTGCGTGAGTGTGTTTGTGTCTACACGACAAGGTCAGTTAGAGTCACTTCTGCGCTCGTCTTGTCTATACAGCTCTTTCTTGGTGCTTTACTCTGAGAGCGGCGTGATTTATAATGAGGGACCACTTAAATGTGTAGACTAACAATCATCTTGGTTGAGTCGTTTTCCGGAAGATTCCTGCTAATTAGAGCCCATCGGTTCAGGCAGGTCCCTTATGGAGCTGTTAGAGAACTGCTGGAGATGATGACTGGATCGGCGCCCATTTGGTAACACCTTCAACAAAATCCTGTTCTCAAGACTAAAATAAAAGCGTTTGAAACTACTCTAAGAAGAGCATGTCTAAAGCTGGATTTGAAATATCCCTTGAGACACGAGTGTGATGTTGAACAGGTTTCTGAAACCTTTGAAATTTGAAGAAGTTTTGAAGAAGTTTTGAAGAAGTTCATCTGGCATGTCGTTTATCGTTTTAGAATAACAAGCTAATGTATATATGAAGCATTAAAACAAACCAAAACAAGCTATGTTTCCGTCCAGTCCGATGTACTTGAGGTCATATTTGGCCGCCTCGGTCTCCGTGGGGTCGCTCTCCGCTGTGTCGTCCATGGCGAACACGGCTTTCTGTCTGAACTCAGCGTTGTCGTCAAAGTTGATTTTAGCATCGAAGCAAACGACTGTGGACAGACAGCAGAAGTCAGTTAATGATATACTGGCATATATATTTCGATTTTACAGCTAGTCAAGTTTCAGACCTGTTCAATTTGTTCAATGTGCTACCTTGATTATGTGGGAATATAGCACAAAGATATCATATCACGTTTGTGTTTTTCTAACTGTGAGCGCTCTCCTGAATAATAGTACAAACTCAACAAGATATTGATAAAGCAAAGAGGACCAAGTAGTTGTGGCTTTTGCCAACAAAGTCGCATCAAGAAGATGTATCTTTCCAATGGCTTTTCAAAGCATCTGTTATTATTCAAATATGGGGAGCGCATGCAGCAAATTGGCAATGGCAGGTCCTAACTGAATAATTTACACTGAGTGAAAGGGTGCTGCATATGTGTAAACACAGCCATGTAGATCTAATGACAAACCTGCATTCGACACGATCTTCACTGACACCATACATACGTCTGTATATCTAATTTATACAGCAGGACTATCTTATTCAACAAACACAGATGCTGTATAAGAAAACTAGCTTGGGGAGTTTTCTGCGACTATCTTGGCTGTATGTGACCAGACCCAGCAACTCTCTCATTTGTAGTGTTTTGCAGCCTCTCGCTGTCTCCAGAGTCTGCAAGGACCCAGAACTCACTAACAAAAATAATCTCTGTTGGGAAGTACACTGGGTTCACTTAACTCTTATCAAACTCAACTGTACACTGTTACCAGGAGATTGTTTTACTTACTTTTGCAGAGAACTGAGTCAAGCCAGCCAGACAGTAACAAAGAACTAGATCAGTTTTCTCCATCAAACAAACTGACAAAACAGTGTCACAGATGTTTTTTTTTAAATATATTTAATGAAACCATGCAGCTTGGTGACACATTTGAAAGTACTTAGTAAGTAGGGGAGACAGATTTTATTTTGTCACTTTTTGACAAATAGAAAAAAATGAAATAGAAAATAGAAAAAAAAACAGCCAAAGCAATTTGGAGACTTTTGTTTTGAGGTTGCTGGAAAAATATCACTATTAAATGTCAGTGTCAGTGGTGTTTCCTAAAGAGCTCTATTATGATTTTAAGAGAGAAAACTAACAGACTCACATCATTAAAAAAAGAATGCTTGAAATAAAGACACATATACATACAATCAGAAATACAAAGACTAAAGAACAATAGAGAAATGTACAAAAATGAAATAAAATATAAAATAAAATAGTAACACTTCACAATAAGTTCTTATTTGTAAACATTATTTAATGTATTGGCTAACGTGGATTAATAATGAGCAATATATATAGTAAAGCAATATGAATCTTTGTTAATGTAAGTTAATAAACAATTGTTCATTGTTTGTTCATGTTAGTTCACAGTTCATTAACTAATGTTAACAAATACAACTTGATTTCAATAATGTCATAAAGTAATGTTAAAAATTAACGTGAACTAAGATTAATAAATTCTGGAAAGGAAAGGAAAGGAAAGGAAAGGAAAGGAAAGGAAAGGAAAGGAAAGGAAAGGAAAGGAAAGGAAAGGAAAGGAAAGGAAAGGAAAGGAAAGGAAAGGAAAGGGCAGAACAGGACAAGAAAAGAAATGAAATGAAAGGAAAAGAAATGAAAGGAAATGAAATGAAATGAAAGGAAAGGAAAGAGCAGGACAGGACAGGACAAGAAAAGAAAGGAAAGACAATACAAGACAAGACAAGACAGTTCATTAACTAATGTTAATAAATACAACTTGATTTCAATAATGTAATAAAGTAATGTTAAAAATGAACATGAACTAAGATTAATAAATGCTGGAAAGGAAAGGAAAGGAAAGGAAAGGAAAGGAAAGGAAAGGAAAGGAAAGGAAAGGAAAGGAAAGGAAAGGAAAGGAAAGGAAAGGAAAGGAAAGGAAAGGAAAGGAAAGGAAAGGAAAGGAAAGGAAAGGGCAGAACAGGACAAGAAATGAAATGAAATGAAAGGAAAAGAAATGAAAGGAAATGAAAGGAAATGAAAGGAAATGAAAGGAAAGAGCAGGACAGGACAGGACAGGACAAGAAAAGAAAGGAAAGGACAATACAAGACAAGACAAGACAGTTCATTAACTAATGTTAATAAATACAACTTGATTTCAATAATGTAATAAAGTAATGTTAAAAATGAACATGAACTAAGATTAATAAATGCTGGAAAGGAAAGGAAAGGAAAGGAAAGGAAAGGAAAGGAAAGGAAAGGAAAGGAAAGGAAAGGAAAGGAAAGGAAAGGAAAGGAAAGGAAAGGAAAGGAAAGGAAAGGAAAGGAAAGGAAAGGAAAGGAAAGGAAAGGAAAGGAAAGGGCAGAACAGGACAAGAAATGAAATGAAATGAAATGAAAGGAAAAGAAATGAAAGGAAATTAAATTAAATGAAAGGAAAGAGCAGGACAGGACAGGACAAGAAAAGAAAGGAAAGGACAATACAAGACAAGACAAGACAAGACAAGACAAGACAAGACAAGACAGTTCATTAACTAATGTTAATAAATACAACTTGATTTAAATAATGTAATAAAGTAATGTTAAAAATGAACGTGAACTAAGATGAATAAATGCTGGAAAGGAAAGGAAAGGAAAGGAAAGGAAAGGAAAGGAAAGGAAAGGAAAGGAAAGGAAAGGAAAGGAAAGGAAAGGAAAGGAAAGGAAAGGAAAGGAAAGGAAAGGAAAGGAAAGGAAAGGAAAGGAAAGGAAAGGAAAGGAAAGAACAGGACTGGACAGGAAAAGAAAAGAAAAGAAAAGAAAAGAAAAGAAAAGAAAAGAAAAGAAAAGAAAAGAAAAGAAAAGAAAAGAAAAGAAAAGAAAAGAAAAGAAAAGAAAAGAAAAGAAAAGAAAAAGAAAAGAAAAGAAAAGAAAAGAAAAGAAAAGAAAAGAAAAGAAAAGAAAAAGAAAAGAAAAGGTGGCAGCACTTTAGTGACGGCCCCTATGAGGACTAAATCATTTTGCCATTATGGTGTAGGGGCCGAGATGATTTCTCTCCCCTTCTTTAATTTGACAGGCTAATACTGCAGGCATTACCCTCTCTGGACCTACTGTATGTAATTTCATACCAATAAACGTTACAACATCCTACATCATTTCCTAACAGGTACCTATAAAAAAAATAAAAAAATAAAAAATAATGTGGAAATGGTATTGGAAGTAGCATTTGGTCACATTAAGAACATATTTGTGCCAGTGTTCCGTTGGAGAAGCCCTGTAAAGTTTTGCTGAGGCAGCGCTCATATCCATGTGTTTAATATAACCATTAGTATGAAATGACATTTATCCTTGGAAGCTGCAAGGTCTTATTTGGATCTTTACAGGAGCTCTTATGCAATCTGTGAGCGAGTGTTTCTATCTGTCATTCATGCGTGAATACCCACACACACACGGCTTACCTTGTCCCTCAGGTGTTTCTCCGAGTGGATTGACTTCGACTTGAGTGGCGTCGACTTTGAGGAACAGATCATAGAGTCGTTTAATCTGATCTGCAGCCTGTGACAGAACCACAGAGAGAACTAATTATCCCAGATGCACATTTGCAGAAGAGCTCTGAGAGCTTATGTGAAGCCTTGAAAACTCTCAAGCGAAAAAAACAAAAAAACAAACATATATATTCCTTATTTGGGTCATTTACTGTACACTGTCCAATAATGAGGATGCATCTTTCACCGAACACTTGCTCTTCTGGTCAGAACGTACTTTGGGTCACTGCCAAGACAATGAGAAGTTGCCTTGGATAACTTCAAAAGTGACAGAAATTGATTTGGAGTCGGCACAGTCAGCAGGGAGTTGAGTCGCTGTGGCAGTTAATGCGTCCCTGCTGAGAGACACGACAATGTCCAGCGGCTCTCTCCAATTCTCCAGCGGCTTAGTAAATGAGGCTTACGTCAATCGGAACAATGTGAAAATTGGGTATTGAGATGCCAGCTTTTGCTAAGTATATGAGATTCTGCAATACTTTGAATTCTGTACTTCTGTAAGATTTTGGATTTTGTGCTTTCGTAATTTCACTCTACAATTGACTTTTTCGCATTTTTGTAATACTACTGTAAAATCTGTAAGTTTTTATACTTTCATGGAAAATCTCATATTATTTTTGCATTCTGAAATTTTGTGACACTTTCATAGATGATAATATACTGTAATACTTTAATATTTCGTCCTTTAGTTAATTTTGTCGATTTTGCAATGCTTTCATATTTGATATGTTTGTGATACAAAATAATATTTAATACTTCTGTGACACTTTTAAAACACTCTTGCAAAACTTTCATAGATTTCATACGTCCACAAAAAGATTTCAAACAGTTTAATTTGTCATAGATTTCTTAATATTTCATATTTTGTAACACTGTCATAAACGTTTTGTCTTTTGGTTAAAATTTTCATGGATTTCTTAATACTTTCATATTTTGTAATACCTCATGCTTTTGCAACACTATCATGAAGAATTTCATAACGCTTTTGTGCTTTCTTTGTAACATACGATATTCATATTTTGCCTTTCTGTTACAATTTTGTAGATGTTGCAGTACTTTTGTAGATTTCACAATATTTCATACTTTAGTGAAAATTGTTTAAAAGTTGTCATATTCTGTACTCTTGCAAATCATTTGTTATGAAACATCAGCTTATTCGTTTCATCCTTTTACTGTGGATTCCATAATATTTCATACTTTTGTAACACTTTCAGGGAAGATTTCAATACAATGACAATCAATATTGTTGATTAATTTCTTAATATTGTATTTCATTTTTTTATTTCTTCTGTAGATTTTGTAATATTTTATATGATTTTCACACACTTTTAATTGAAGATTTCATACTTTCATACAAATAAATTCTTTCGTATTTCATTTGTTCTTTATGCTTCCATAGATTTTGTAAAATTTCATACTTTTGTAACTTTTATTGTTGATTCATTTCTTAATATTGTATTTCCTTTTTTAATACTTCTGTAAATTTTGTAATATTTTATATGATTTTCACACACTTTTAATTGAAGATTTCATACTTTCATAAAAAATAAATTCTTTCGTATTTCATTTGTTCGTTATGCTTCCATAGATTTTGTAAAATTTAATACTTCTGTAACACTTTTGTTGATTCATTTCTTAATATTGTATTTCATTTTTTTAATACTTCTGTAGATTTCGTAATATTTTATGATTTTCACACACTTTTAATTGAAGATTTCATACTTTCATACAACTAAATTCTTTCGTATTTCATTTGTTCGTTATGCTTCCATAGATTTTGTAAAAATTCATACTTTTGTAACACTATTATAGAAAATTAGATGATTTATAGTTTGTAACAATTTTTATTTATAACAGTACTTTCGTAAATACAGTAACATTAACAGATTTGTTGAAATTCAATTTTTAGCAATACTTCTTTGTCCAAATAGGTCTTAATCACTGCAAACTCCTAATTTCCACAAAAAAAAAAATAAAGAGTAATAGTTAAACGTTATTACATGTAAAGTGTAATTAAATCGATCAAGTTATCTGTTTAATCTTTTCATTAATAAAAGCAGCACCCGCTCATTTCACAACAGCTGAGGTTTGACGAGAGGTAAAGACAGGAAAGATAACCAACTGCTTATTGCTCTACACTTTGCCATCTCATGAGCTTTCTTAAAGCACGTCATCCGAACAAAATCTCCTTTCAAAGCATTTAAGAGCTGAAATGACATCTCCCTTCCCCGTAGCCAACGGAAGCTCTTTTGATAATGAGCGCATTCTGACAGAAAACATTGTAGCGCTGCTCTCATCGGCACGCACAGGCGAGCGCCGGCTCTTTGTCATATCGTTGAACTTCAAAGTGGAGAAGCTAAGTCAACTGCATCCCAAACATTCTAATTAGCATTGACTCAAATAGATGCTCGCAAAAAAAAAAAGGCGCGCAGTAAAGGGGCGACTTTACGAGAGCCAAACTGACAAGCTAGACATTTAGCAGCAATTTCCATACCGCCAAGCTTCTCGAATGTCTATGCACAGAGAAATATACGCTTGTATACACAATTATGACATGAACTAAAGCAGATTCCTTTAAAGTGCTTAGCGTGATTGGACCTGTGCAGTTGGAAAATACTGATTCTTTACAAACTTTACCTGCCATTTGTTTTAAACAGGAATAGTTCTACTTCTAGATTTTGAAGGGAGGTGAGGTTCATTTTTTAAAATGTGCCCCTTTTACAAGGTTTCACAGATGTCCCCATACTTTTTGTCAACACTGTCAAAAATGTATGAAAACAAAACTATGTATAAATAAAAATATGATCCTGAAAGTCGTATTTCCATATTTCACCCGCTATCAGTTCAACAATGTCTCATAGGCTCTGGTGGGATTTATAAAAAAAATGATTAAAAATGTAATTAAAAATAAATAGGGGCATCATGGCAAAAATTAAGAAGTTCAAATCAACTAAAGATGATACAAATCTGCCTGGAAGAGGACGTGTGTCTATAGTGTCTTAATGCACGGCAAGGAGGAGAGTGAGTGTCTTCCCAAGTGGCTTCCCAATGATCACAACTGGAGAATTGCAGAAATTAATTGAATCTTGGGGTCAGAAAGCCTCTGTTATATTTATACAGCACCTA
This sequence comes from Squalius cephalus, assembly GCF_949319135.1. Lineage (NCBI taxonomy): Eukaryota > Metazoa > Chordata > Actinopteri > Cypriniformes > Leuciscidae > Squalius > Squalius cephalus. The sequence continues at coordinate 17,838,077 of NC_137143.1, forward strand.
CATCACCATAAGCTGTTTGGGAGGGTTTCAAGAAAAAAAATCCTCTGCTCTCATCCAAAAACAAACTCCAGCAAATTCAGTTGTCAGATACGACTGGAACTTCAAACTGGACTGGGTTCTATGGTCAGATAAATAAATAAAAAAGTGTTTTGGCAGCAAACACACTACAAATATACTGCTGGATCTGTGAAATTTTGGCCCTATTTTTCTGCTGGAGGTCCTGGACATCAAAATGAATATATATATATCATGGCCGTACCAGTTCCCTGACCTGAACCCTTAAGAAAACTGAAGAGGAGAGTGTATCAACATGGAAAGCTCTGGAGAGATTCTGTATGAATGAGAAATGTCGTTTCTCATGTCAGGTGGTCAACGGGAGGTTGGAAAAAGTATTGAATAAAAGGGTGCCATTAATTGTGGCCAAAGTGTATTGGAAAAAAAAAAAAAATCATAAAGAGATTCATATATATATGTGTATGTGTGTGTGTTTGTGTATTTGCCTTTATTTTTGTATCTGACAGTATTTTGACCCACATTAAGAGACAGGCATTGAAAAATATAGATTTAGTGAAAATGTGGAAGACCATAAAGAATCTCCAGTGCTAAAGTCACTCTGAGAGGCCTGAGGGTAATGTCTTTAAATCTTGGAGATTTCAACTGATCGTTGCAGCAAATCTGGTTCCTTTTTATTGGTGGCGGTTTATGGGAGCGATGTAACAGCACAAATTGTTGATGACCGGTGATTTCTGCTCATGCCTACACACGTATAAGTAATGTTTAATGACTGTATTGGCAGAGTCATCATGTCCAGTACTCTCGCTTTTTTTTTTCCATGACAGAAATGGAGACATAGTGGATGGGGGGGTAAGGTGAGGTGAGGTGAGGGCTACTGTGCTTCTGTTACGACACACACTCTAATGGCACAATCTCTTCGGCTACAATTCAGGCCAAACCCATTACCTGTCTCTCCAATGGTCCTTTGAATCCCAAATTAGCTGCCATACGTAGCGCCTGGTCGTCTCGGACCCCTTCGAATATATCTATGACTTCCTGAGGCAAGAGATGGGAGAGAGAAGGCAAGAGGAAAACCAACCATCAGCTATAATTTGACACAAAGAGGATGTTCGTATTAAAATCAAGAGAGCTGCAATTAAGCGCTGGCATGCAGCCAACCTCAAACAAGAAAAAGACGAGAGCAGGAGAACAATTGCTTACGATGGCTTTCCAATTACAAGGCCATCTCTAAAAGATCACTCATACACAGAGATAGACACACAAAATAAAGATAATGGATAAGACCAGATGTCACTAAGAGCTACAAGAAATAGACACAGCTTTTACATGTCTTAATATGAGGAACACGTCCATTAAAGGGGACATATTTTACATCTTTTTTTTATCATATCTTTATTTGTGGTTCACTTATAATGGTAGGCATGTTTTTTATTTTAAAAAAAGTATCCTCTCTCTGACCCTTAGAAATAAACCTTACGTTTTTTTGCAGTTTTGCATTTAAGACTTGTGTGTTAACATGTATGCATCCTTTTTGACAAATTAATTTCCATGACATTTTGATGGCTTTACATGTTAAATAATACAAATGTAAAATAAAAACTAATTTAAATGTAAAAACATATATATATTTTATTAATTTGTGATACTTCTACAGATTTTGTAATAGTTCATACTTTGTAACACTTTCGTGAACGTTTTTAAAACATTTATAATATGGCATATGTCCACAAACAGCTTAATATTTTTACACTTTTGAAACCAGTTTTGAAGATTTTATTATACTTTCATATTTCCACCATTTATAATAAGTCCATATATTTTTAAATATTTCTGACTTTGGTAACACTTTGAATCATTTCATAATTCTTTCATACTTTATAACATACAATTTTCATATTTTGATTATATGTAACAGTTTTGTAGATTTTGCAGTACTTTTGTACTGTATTTCATACAATTGTAATGCTTTTGTAGATTTTGTAATATTTCATACTTTTGTAACACTTGTTTTTTTTTTGTCAGGGAATTTTGTGCTCTTGCAAAACATTTGCAGAATTTACATTTCATGCTTTTTCATCCCTTTTTCATAGATGTCACAATATTTCATACTTTCGTAAGACTATCATGGTAGATTTCATAATACATTTTAATACATGAATGTCTTTATAGAGATTTCTGGGCATATAAACTAAATTTGTAAGCGTTTTGTACAAAAGTCTAAAAAAAGAGAAACAAAAAACAACTTGTGATTTAAATTCAGCTTAGTGATGCATTTGGCTTTATCAGAGAAATGTATTATAGACATTTCCAGAACTTTTAATATATTTATTTAATATAATTATTTCCATACATTTTCCAGGGCAATTTAAAGTATATATATATAGTTTAAGTTTAGTTCGAAACATCAAGAAGAAAATAGACCCATTTAACACAAAATCTCAAAGAAACTCAACTCCTACACCCTTTAAAACCTTTTCAGTCAAATATAAGTGAGATACCTTGAAGATGAGCTCTGGCGTGGTTGCAGCCACTTCCTCTATGTCCACACCACCCTGAGGGCTTCCCACCATCACGGGTCCATTACAGGAGCGGTCCATCAGGATGGCGAAATATGTTTCCCTGGAGATATCCAGAGCTTCTGCAACCATCACCTGCTCAGCACGAACACATCCACCAGGTGAGACGGCGATTCATCATTGTGTGTTATCTATTTATTATGGTGTATCAACAGACACTGGTTTTTTGAAGCAGGGCACAGGTTTACTGTCTGCAGGCCACTGCTGCTACTTCTAATACAAGATAATCAGCCATCATTAAACTCAATGAGAGATGGCAAGTGGATAAGGAGGGAATCACCTATAACAGGGTTGAAATAACAACTAATAAAAATGGAGGAGTGATGGAAAGGAAGTGACACAAAAGAGGATGAGGGAAGGATGGATGAAGAAAAGCAAGGGAAGACAGAGGTGTGGGTGTTCGTGGGTTTGAGTTTCGACCGCAACACAGTACAATCCTATTTCCCCATGGAAACATGCTTTCTCACCATTAGGTTTCTGTTGCCTCTAAACTGTCAAATAAAAGGCACAAAGGCTAAACACAAAACAAAACAAAACAAAACAACAATAAAAATAATTGATTAAATAAATTTAAGACACAGAATGCAAGTTTCGCAGCTAGAGGTCGCTTATTCAAAACAATAACAATTAGCGAATGCTAATGAGAGAAACCTGCGCAACACACCCAGTAGCACCGCACTGCAGTACACGAAATCCAGGGGGGCGGAGTTGGATCCAGATCTAAGGGGTGGAGAATGGTAGGTTTAGGGGTGGGTTTAGGGATCAGGGGGTGGAGATGGGTAGGTTTAGGTAGGGCTGTCGCGGTGAAGGAATTTCCCTTGCGGTAATTTTGAGTGGCTCAATAGTGCGGTATGCGGTATTATCGCCATTTATTTATATTTATATTTATTTGTTGCTATATAAATAGGTTTTACCATGTGGTCAGCATGCACAAAAACGAGTAGCCTACATTTTCAGTAACCAATGTAACCTACACAAGTTAAGCTCCACTTTTCAAGGCTGAGCTGACCAGCAATGCGTCGCATGGGTAACGCTGAAGCTTACGCTTAAATGGTATTGATTCAATGCGTGACTCGCTGCTTTTTGATTCCCGCGGCTTCCTCGCGCTGTGGAATGCTGACCAGCGCTGTCGCTGATGCCATTCATGGTAAATCCCTAATAAACGTTAAGAGGATGACACGACAAATATTTCGCTTTCCTTGGACACGGAAAGCTTTTCACGTATATGACTTGACCTCAAAGACAGACGCAGGTAATCGCACGCGCTCAGTCGATCTCTCTCATTTACTGTCTGTAAGTCTTAAGAGCAAATCAATGAAGCCTCTGTACAAATCACCATGATAAAAACAGTCTTGTTATCATTATTAACTTATTTAACATTCAATACACAAGCACAAAGTTCAAAATAAGAAGGGTATAGCCTTATGAAAAAAGAAAACATGCGAAAATCGCGGTTGCTACGTTTACTTGCATTCCTCTGCGGTTGGCTTCTAAGTAGCGCGGTTTTACAATTTTGCGGTTATCGCGACAGCCCTAGGTTTAGGTATATGTAAGGTATATGTAAAGGTATACATATTACATAGGTATAATGTAATATGTAAAATCCAGATCCAACTCCTCCCCCTGGATTTCGTGTTCTGCAGTGAGGACCATCTCAACACACCGGCCTCGAGTCCCATTGGGGATATAAGAAGGAAAGATGGCAGCGAAGGGTAAGAGAGAGAACCCGGCCTGGGACATTTTACGTCGCTGTATTTATTATGCTTATATGTTGTAGTTGTCCGCTGCTGCTTCTTTCATTATGTTGTTTATGTCTATTACAATTAAAGTTACATTTAACGTTTGCTGGTTCCCGCCTCCTACTTTCCTGAACTTGACATTTGTTGAAGTTACGTTTGATCACTTAAATTCACATTATTTGACAAGTTAAAATTGGGGGGTAACACAGCGCTTTTAACTTGGTCAAAAAAATCATCCTAAAATGCATTTGAGTGTGTTGAAAGTTGTTATAACGTTACTCTGAGCATTCGCTCGGTGACTGGTATGACACACTTAAGCTAGATCGATATTAGAATATTATTAATAAAAGCTGGATAACTTGTGTTGCTAAATGGCATGCAGTTCATTTTAAAATATACTGTATGGCAGAGAAAATGCTGTATTACTGTTACTGTTAGGCATGGTACAAACATGTTACTCACGGTAAATCAAGAAAAGAGAGTTGAGCTATATAACAATGATTCATTTTCTGTCAACAAAGGTCTCCAAACAGCTCACCTGTCTAATAAAACACATATATTAAAACGACTTTGGTGTTTCCATGGAAATCGAGGGTAATACGGATTTGACGCCATTGACTGTGGTTAAAACTATGGATTTAAACATTGTTGGAAACATTTGGTATAATGCAAGTACACAATTGAACACAATAAATAACACTGTGCTAGTGGTTTTTCCATTCAAAAGTTTGGGGTTGGTATTTGAAAGAAGTTCTGTTTTCTATTTTAAGATATTTTAAAATGCAATTTATTCCTGTGATGGAAAAGCTGAATTTTCAGAATCATTACTCCAGTCTTCAGTGTCACATGATCCTTCAGAAATCATTCTAATATGCTGATTTGTTGCTCAAGAAACATTTCTTATTATCAATGTTGAAAACAGTGTGTAATTTTTTTTTTTTCAAGAATCTTTGAATAATAGAATGTTCAAAACAACAGCATGTATCTGAAATCGAAAACTTTTAAAACATTAAAAAATAATACCTGTATAAAACTTTTGAACGGTAGCGTAATACATTGTACTTTGTTTATATATTGTATATACTAGCCTTTTTGATGATTGCAATGTGTAATTGTATTTCACGAGCAAACTTTTCACTCATATATTGCAGCGATTAAGTATAACAACATCTTCTGAAGACTTAGAGAAGGGCACCAATTTGACAAAACATATTTTCTTCTCAATAAACCGATACTGAATTCTGAATTCATGAGGAAAACCTCATTATACAATAACGCATCCATGTGAGAAGGAAACCAGAGGGCTCTTGAATAGCAAATGTGACACGCTCTCAAATGCAGTGAGAGAAGTTTGTGGGGGGATGCCGCACGCTCGAGCTGGCATTTTCAAAGCATTTATTTATTTTTGGTTTGTATCCCACCTCTGTTCCTCCTCACCACCTCCCTTATGAATCTGTCCGACTCTTTCAGCCGTGCACTTCCACGCCCCATGGCTGTTTCTCAAGGAAAATGATAAAAATGTGATGGGGTCCTTTTGCAGAAAGTTTTTTGGCGGGCTTTTGAGAGAGGTTGGCGGGAGTAAAAGCGAGTGATGATGCGGAGCTCTAAGTTGTGTTTAAAGAAGAGAGGACAAACACATGCTGAGCACAGGAAGCCATCATTACCTCCTGAGGGAGAGAGAGATGAAAAGTGATAAACATACGGGGTGGTTGTAGGAGTACACCGTTTGTGTGGGTGTCAGGCATAGAGAGAAGCAGAGAAAGAGAAAGGAAAATGATATTTCTGCTAGTCAGTGACACATGGAAATGCCTGTTTACCAACATTCCCTGCACACCGAGATCTGACTCTCATGGTTTATTCATCTCTATGACCTATGACACCTAACCTAAGCTAATTGCAAAAGAAGGTGTCTTAAAAATAGAGCATCTTTAAATGGAACAGGACGATACAGCTTTCTCCTGAAGCCAAGAAGTCGAGGAGAGAGAGAGAGAGAGAGAGAGAGAGAGAGAGAGAGAGAGAGAGAGAGAGAGAGAGAGAGAGAGAGAGAGAGAGAGAGAGAGAGAGAGAGAGAGAGAGAGAGAGAGAGAGAGAGAGAGAGAGAGTCCAAGAGCAATTATTTATTCAGCGGAAACAACATTATAAAGAAGAAATTATGCCAGAGATAAACAAGGTGCTCTCCTCCGTACCGTTTTTACTTTCACTCCTTCCTTCGGGGTCTGTTTGGTGGTCAGATTGAAGCCGAGCATCTTACCAGCTAACTCTCCAACAACAGCAGGACTGAAACAGAGACATTTTTATCATTTTAATTTACTAGTACAACTGTTTCATGCAACTTTCAAATGGCAAATTCTTCTAATATACGTTTCTGTAAACATTAGTGATGCACCATAATTTATAGCACGCATAACATCAAATATTCGCAATAAGCTTTGTGCTTAGTTACTTTTGATAGGAAACAAACTATTAGCTTTCAAATTATGTCAATTTTATAATGAAATTCAAATAATAAATATGATTTTTAATGAGATCTTTAATGTGGCGTGACAGATCGATGTAGCGTCTCAGTTCAAGCAGCACGTGAACTGATAATCGCTTCCTATACTAGTTATAGCATGAAATAAACATGAATGAACATCAGAGGGTATGTTGAAAGATAAAGTACAACTTACTGAAATGTCTCATGCATCGTAAGTTTCGGACTTGCTAACACTAAGGAGCATTTTGCTAAATATATGCACTATTAAATATTCACTATATTTTTACTTAACCCATTGTCTTCATGACTTAATGTATGTTTTAATAAATGTCATTAAAGTCATTACAGGCATCGTTTAAATGTTTATATTTCAACAAAAAAATTAAGCTAATTATAATTATATCATTAAAAGAGTTTTTACTTGAGTGTTCATTATTTAAAAAAAAATGTAATTGATTATTTCATAAACTATTTTCGGTTTCAGTTTTCATGGTTAAAACTTTAATTTCGGCTTCAGTGTTTCGGTAAAAAGAAAAAAAAATTGTTGCATCATTAATAAATATGACTGTTTTCTAAGAATATTTCTCACTGTTTGGGGGGGGGGGGGGGGGGCAAAAAAGTTTATTTATGGCTCTCACAAAAACAAAGATTGGACCTCATATACAGTATGAAATAATCACTTTTTTGTAGAGAGTACATTTGAACTTTTTTAGAATAGCATTATTAATTATAGAATTCTATTAATTTATACATCAAAACTACATTTTTACAGTGTGAATATGTTTTTTTAATTACACGTCATTTGAACAACCAGTCAGTAACAGACTGATGTAAGTCTCTCAAACCTAAAATATACATCACAGTAACAAACCCTGATTAATTTTGAATCAGAAATGACTTGCGGTTCAGTGAAGGAGTCAGAACTCCGTTTGATTCAAACTGCTAACTCATAAACAATCCTGAATGTTAAGAGAATCTTTTTCACTCACGGATCTAATTTTCGCAGATCAGACGTCGCAGCTGAGCTCACGCTGTGTTTATTGTTGCGTACAGTATTCTAGCAAGACGATATTGGATGAAACTGCATGTGGACGCATGTTTTCCAGACATTTCATATCTGTCTCAAGGCATTCTGATACCGTTGTCCTATCTCTCTCCTCGTAAATTCCTGTCATCTTTTTAGTGTACTACAAATAACAATGATACAGGTTAACAAAAAGACAAAAAAATCAGTTGTTTAAGAAACACATACTAGCAAACTCGGGACGATTTCTCAGGGACACAGAAAGCGCTGTGCTCATTTGCTAGATAAAACGGATCAGGCTGCGTTTCAGAGCGTTTTCTCTGGACGATTCGCTTCATCCCAAATGCAGAAGTACACTATGTGACAGTGATACACGACGCAGGCATTCAGTCATAAATCAGCCCCTACTTGAGGAAAACTCGTGGCTTTCTGGTAAAGTTTTAAGAGACTGCCATATTTCACATGTCTCCTTCATTCTCAAGGGTTTTTCACAACATTTTTATAGTTTCGATCACACTTATAATTTGTTCAGCTGAGGAATCCATCATTCCGCATTACAGCGGAGTTTTAAGAACATCACAAATGCTGAGAGCAGCGTGATATTCTGCGCTATTTTCTTGGTGAGAAATACAGGGTGTCAAGCGACGAGCTTTAAGAGGAATGAAAGACTGGAAAGCAGGTCTTTTCTTTCTCAGAAAATGGGTTTGGGCTGGTACTCACTCTTTTGTTAAATGCACCCCTCCTTTCAGGCCGCTGTCGAACAATCCTTTGCCTCTTCCTCCAGCTAAAATCTGAGCTTTCAGGACAATCTCCTTCGCTTCTAAAGTATCAAAAGGGATAAAAAGGGTTAGAGCTCCAAAATGCCAAAAAAAAAAAAAAAAAAAACTTGCCCCAGACACAATGTGGTGCTTATGCGGGTGACCCCGGTTCGAACCCCGCCTGCAACAGTCCCATTTCCCCTTTATGTTTTATAGTATCTACTCATAGCACAACACATAACCTCAGCAAACATAAAGATAAACAAGCGAGCAAAAAAGATATGAGATCGGAAGAGGTGTTTTCATATGTAATTTGATTTGAAATATTATGATGATCTCCACAGGCATGTTTTGATGATGCGTCTTCCAGAGCGGTTAGCAATTTTGTCATTATTTCTCTCATCACGGTAACATCACTGAGACGGAAGCACACGGATGAGGAAATAATAGCTTGTCATGAGACAATGTTGAAACATTTGATCAATATTGTGGCATATGAATCATTTTATCCAATTTTGTGAAAAGGACCATATATTGTTGAGCGACAGTAGAGTGACTGAGATTAAATTTTTCTTTTTCATTACTCTATATCAAGGTGAGCGATTTATTTATTGTTTTCTATAATCCACATATTTTTACTCACTTTTTCAAGGTAAGCTGGAAAAACTAAGTGAAACAATATACCAGAACAAATCTGCAATACTTATTACTATAAAAACAAATAAATAAATGAATAATTATTTCTAATATTTAAATAATTATTTAAAAATTATTTTATTTCCATTTTATTTACGCTTTTCTACAGTAAAATTTCATATTTCATTCAATGTGTTACTTACAATTTGCAATTCCTGAGTGAAAATTGTTTCTACACCAAATACTTTTCAGTGTAGTAATTAAACATTAATATACTGTATACAGCACCAATCAATAAACAACTTACAAAAGCAAGCGAACAAAGAAAAAGGGGACTGTATGTTCAGGAATAAATTGTCAAAATAGTTTTTCTAGTGTCACCATTATAAAACTTATAAGCATACATTTTTGCAAGTTTACGATTTAGGGTGAGGAGGAGGTTTAAATCGTGTCACATTCCCACAGCATCCAGCTAGACTCATCACCTCAGAGGTTGGGACCGGAACAATGAATTGGCACATGGAATAATGACTTAAAGTCATTAATACCTTCACAAAGTCATTAATACCTTCACATGATCATAAAAGGCTGCCGTGGCAGAGAATTAAAAATGAGTTCAAAGTAAGATGTACCAATGTGTCTTGCAGACAAAAGAAAAAGCAAGGGTATAGAAAAAAAAAAAACAGAGGAATAGAATGTATTTGACAGGTGCTGTAATCCAATAGAGGAGTTCTGTGAAAATAAAGCTTATTATGAATATAGTTTAATTCAGCCTTGAAAAAGTATCAATAACAGTAGTTCAGTCAGTGTAATTAGAAGTATTTTATTTTGATGGTCCCCTTTAGACATTCTGTGAACTATATTGTAAGTAACTTTGCACCTACATACTGTATATGTCAACTAACTCTAGTATTAGTAGACTGTCTGCTTAAAGGGGGGGTGAAATGCTCATTTTCACTCAATCTCCTGTTAATCTTGAGTACCTATAGAGTAGTATTGCATCCTTCATATCTCCAAAACGTCTTTAGTTTTATTATATTTATAAGTGAAAGATTGACTGTACCGAGTCTTTCCGGAAAAAACCGAGCGGCTGGGGGCGGGCCGTGTGGGCGGTGTGCTATAGCTGTGCTAACTGATCTAACAACAACACAGAGAGACATTTGAAGTAGTTTACTCACCGTGACTGCTCGATCCTTAAGCATTAGACGATCTGCAAATAAGTCGATCTGGGCTTTGTTTATAAAACAATCATCGTCGAAATGCAGGGAACAAAGAGTCGTGCACAACCTCCGTTGATGCTTCGAAAAAACAAACTCCATCCACTATTCCCTTAACGCTGGGTTCTTTGGGAATCTGTGCAGGGTTGTCTTGCCCTGCCAACCAAAAACCCACTTCTTTGGTGACATTGACTTCCCTAAAAGCCGAGCATAGCGCTTTGAGGTAACGTACTGCTTTCGCTCTCTTCTCTCTCTGGTCTGCGAGTGCGCGCGCGGCCGCGGAGAAGTGCCCTTAGGACCCATATAAGGAAATTCCGCTCTATCTTACGTAAGACAGAGCCATACTCGAAAAAAACTTTCCGAAACTTGTGACAAACCGGAAGGAGTATTTCTGGAACAAAAATACTCCTTCAAACGTACAACTTAACTTTTGAAACTTTGTCCATGTTTAGCATGGGAATCCAACTCTTTAACAGTGTAAAAAACTCAGTATGCATGAAACAGCAATTCACCCCCCCTTTAATATCTGCTAACTCTTTATTGTGATGCTCCTCCAACAGACATTCTACTGACTATACGTAACTTTGCAAGTATATGTCTTCTTCTACTAACCCTTAACCCCTTAGTCTACTAACCCTAATCCTATCCCTAAAAATCTACTAATACTCTTAGTTATGTATAGTCAACAGACTATCTAAAGGGGACCATCAAAATAAAGAATAACTGATTATTTTACCTATGCATTTTTGTGCGTATTGAAGTATCAAACCATTAAATTGCTAAACTCAAATTCAATTAAAATAACCTTCCTTGGCTTGTGCAGAAGACTGGTCACACTTTAGATTTGGTGTATTTAACTATACTTACATCAAACCAAAACTTAGTTTCATTGTACTAATTGTGTTCTTGCAAAACACTTTTGCTGATATTGAAGTGGGAACCGGGAAGGTTATGAACATGTTTGGTGGTATTTTTAGGTTTAAGGGTTGGTTTAGGTGTAAGGGAAGAGTCAACAGTGTAATTATACAAGTAATTACAGCTGTAATTACATGGTATTTTTTAAAATACAAGCAGAATGTAAAAATAACAATAATATGCATGTACAAAATAAGTGCATTGTAGCACTTTATTTTGCAGGCCTGCTTCCCATCATGCACATAATATGTACTAATTATAGTAATTGCAATAGCTAGGTACTAACCCTGAACCTACCCTTAACTCATGTAGTTACCTTATATTGCACAGTAATTTCTTAGGTGAGTACACTAAGTACACTTCAGTAATAATAAATAATTACTTAATGTTAATAAATAATAATTAATAAATGTTATTACATAGTAGTTAAAGACACTTAATATAAAATGGGACAAACTTCATACAATCAAAGCATGTGATTGGTAAGATTTGTATGTCTCTTATGTTCACCAAGCCTGCATTTATATATATATATATATATATATATATATATATATATATATATATATATATATATATATATATATATATATATATATATATACAGTCAAAAATAATAATAAGTAATAGTAATGTGAAATTTTATTAAAATTAACTTTTCTATTCCAATACAGTGCTATGTGTTACGAAACTGCTCCGAGACACGAGGGTTAAGATCCAAACGCAGCTTTATTGTGGGTAATCCAGAGGCGTAATCCAGTGTACAGGCAAAAGGTCAAAACACAGGTAGGCAGTCCAAACAAACCAACAAAGAAACAAACAAAACAGGCAGGGACCAGAGGCAAAAGAGTAATCCAGGGAACAGGGCAAGAAATCCAAACAAACCAAAAGACAAGAAACCAGGGAAAACGCTCGGAATTGCAGTGTAACACTTAAACAAGACTTTGCGGTGAGTGAATGAATGAACATGGTATAAATAGACTGAGACTAACAGGATGATGAGACACAGGTGAATGCAATCAGTGAATGAGGTACAGGTGAATGTGATCAGTGATAAGTGATGATGAGTCCGGGCAGTGAGTTATGGGAAATGTAGTTTGTGAGTGATAATAATCTTATGTGGAGTGCCCTCTGGTGGCTCTCAAGGGCACTCCAGCTGGTGACCGTTACACTATGCATAAGTTTAGACACCCATGCTAAAGTTGACTAAAAAGAGAAATAAAAAATCATCTTTTGGAAATTGATCTTAATGCCTTAATTAAAAAAATGAGGAAAAATCCAACCTTTAAGGACACCAATTTTCTTTGTGAATGAATAATGTATCATAAATAAATAAATGTGCTTCCTTAAAATACAGGGTCCATAAGTCTGGACTCCCTTATGTTAAATTCCCATAGAGGCAGGCAGATTTTTATTTTTAAAGGCCAGTTACATGGATCCAAAATACTATGCATCCTGATAAAGTTCCCTTGGCCTTTGGAATTAAAATAGCCCCACATCATCACATAGCCTTCACCATACCTAGAGATTGGCATGGGGTACTTTCCATAAGATCATCTCTCAATGCAAATCAAACCAGCTATTAGGCTAACTGAAATAAAACCATGTCAATCTCTAGGTATGGTGAAGGCTATGTGATGATGTGGGGCTATTTTAATTCCAGAGGCCAAGGGAACTTTATCAGGATGCATAGTATCCTGGATCCATGAAGTAACTGGCCTTTAAAAATAAAAATCTGCCTGCCTCTATGGGAATTTAACATAGGGGTGTCCAGACTTATGCACCCTGTATTTTAAGGAAGCACATTTATTTATTTACGATACATTATTCATTCACAAAGAAAATTGGTGTCCTTAAAGGTTGGATTTTTCCTAATTTTTTTAATTAAGGCATTAAGTTCAATTTCCAAAAGATGATTTTTTATTCCTCTTTTTAGTCAACTTTAGCATGGGTGTCTAAACTTATGCATAGCACTGTATATTTTAAAAAGTTTTTTTTTTTTTTTTTTTTCAGGATTGTTTGATGAATAGAAAGTTTAAAAGAACAGCATTTACTTAAAATGGAAATATTTAATAAAATTGCAAAAATCATTATTGTTCCTTTTGATCAATGTAATGTAATGGAAAAAAAGATCTTACCAAAACCAAACTTTTGAAAGGTATTGTATGTATTTTAAGTGTAATATTTTTGACATTTATTAACAAAACATTTGCAACTATAGGCAGGAAATGATGAAGAGAATAGAGAGGAATGAGATTTTAAATCCACAATAGCACCACAGCTCAACATGATGGAGCATGTACGCTAAACGCAAGGCCATGGATCCCACATAAGTCATTCTTAAAGAGCCACGCTGCTCTTCACGACCCTCGGGGTGGACATTAAGAGTTCTCACACTTTAGGTGCTGATTAAGACTCACTATCGTCACTGTGATTCACACAAACCACAACTCAGCCACTGACTGGAGCGCATGCATAATTTATCACTGCCACACAGAGCTGATAGCATTGATCATGTGTGCGAGCGTGAGGGATAAGAGCGCAGCAGCGGCAAAAACAGAGATACGGAAGACGCTGGATCACTTCATCTAAACTAAGAGAGAGATATCAAAACAACTGAGGAGAGGGCTGGCGAGGGTGAAGATTTAGCAAAAACAACTCCTGTCCTGATAAGAGATCTGATAGTGTTAGACAAAAAAACTCCTGCAAATGTGATGAGCGCAGTAGAAAGACAGAGATGGGAGTGATATGGACTGAGTGAAAGAGAGACATTGAGATGGAACAATTTGAGGGACAGAGTTGTACATGGACTGAGTGTTCAGATAAAAAAAGAGTGGTCAACAGGACTTAAGATGTGTTTACACTTGTAGTTCGGTTCTCTCGGTTCTTCTGATCCGGACCAAAAAAAGAAAATGATACATTTCCGGCATTTCCGACACCTGTACCGAGCTGTAATGGGCAACGTAACTCCAATGACAAGAAAAAACAAGTATGCTTGAGCATTCTGTCCTTTTTAGGTCGCATTTCGTGACATCACATCCTGCTTTTGGTTCCTTTAGATGTCTTTAGTCTGTGTTGCATTCATATTTCAGTAAATCCGCACCAGTTTGTTTGGGAAGAGGGTTGAGATCCAACTTTTTAGCAGTCTCGGTTCACTTTTTGGTGCGCACCAGGGTTCGGATGGCAGCGTGTTACGTAACTAACAGGAACACCAGAATTTCTTTTAAAGTCCCACTGTAGTCAATCATTTTGTCCCTTAAACTCACCTTTGATCACCAAAATGACATGTAAATGTTTTTTCATTGAAAAAAAAATTCTTCATGCCTTAAATAGCTTGAATATAACTCAACACCCTTGCCTCATTTAGTATCCACGGTTCTATAAATATGCAAATTAGCCCCGCCTCCACTCACTCACACACACGCTCAGAGATCCACTCGATGATGATCACACGTTGATGTGATTGGCTACAAGGTAGTTTGTGATGTCAGAAACACCAGCAATTTCAAACTGCGTTTTTGAGACTGTCTTTGGTTCACTGAAGTTAAGGAAAATACTCAGCAATGGTGATGACTTATGAATTTGCACATGGTTTGTCTTAAAGCATATTAAAAACACCACAGAGACATATAAACAACATTAAAAGCTTGATTTTCACCACAGGGGGACTTTAATAGAAGCAAACCTGCCAAGTGTGAACACCCTTAAAGTCGACATGAAAGAAAGTATTTTCTTTCCTATTGTGATGTATATCCAAGTGAAACAGCTTCTTAAACAAAAACAGAAAAATCAATACTGCAAGTCCACGAACAAACAAGAATTTCATTGTGACTTTAATGTTGGATTAAAGAGATAGTACACCTAAAAATGAAAATTCTTTCATCATTTATTCACCATCTCATTCCAAACCTGTATGACATACTTTTTTCTGTATAACAAAGGAAGTTATTTTGAGAAATTAGGTTTTTTTTCTCTCTCCAATAGAAGTCAAAAGTAACTCAAACTGTTTGATCACCAAAATTCTTCAAAAAATCTTCTTTTGTGTTCTGCAGAAGAAAGTAATTCAGGGTTTTGAGCGAACTATGCCTTCAAGGAGTTGCAGAATTGCCAGAAAAGTAACTGATGTCCTAAGTCTTAACATTAACCATTCAGGCATCTCCAAGGTTAGCTGACAGAGATTGAGAAATTAAAATGCTCTGAAGGAGATGAAAATTAGTTCACTGTATCTTAGGCATTTGTGATTTAATGAACAACCATATAAATACAGTTGTAGTAGGAAAATTCAGCAATCATAAACAACACTGTGGGTTTTGTGAATTCAGCTGCTAAGCTACTAGCCTAAGCTGTGAACTATAAGCTCTTTTGGTGAAATGTGAATTCCATCAATATGAATAAACACACACACACACAAAATCTGTTGTTTGTGTGAACAACAGATGTGCTTTAACAGAAAGGTTTATCCAGCCATTTTACATCACTTGTTGTTTTTTTTTTTTTAATACCTGAGTTTAAGAAAATAGCTCATTAAAATTGCCGGCATTATAACACAAGTTAAAGCACTGTAGAAAAGCACTGTAAAATACTACACAAATTCTTTATTTTATGTTTTGATTTTACTTAACTAACCTAATTACAAAGTAATCAATATAATTAAAGTTATACAACCATCCAAAAGTTTGAGGTCAGTATAAGATCTTGCACTCAACAAAAGCTGCATTTGTTCTATAAAAATAAAATAAAAATACAGTACAACTGAAAACTTACACATTTAAAATAACTGTTTTCAACTTTAACATTTTAAAATGTAATGCATTCCTGTGATGGCAAAGCTAAACGCCATTACTCTAGTCTTCAGTGTCACATGATCCTTCAGAAATCATTCTAATATGTTGATTTGCTGCTCAAGAAACATTTCGTATTATTCTCAATGTTAAAAACGGTTGTGTTGCTTAATATAAAACCATTATTTTTTCCAGCATTTTTTATGAACTTTTCTTAGAAACTTCAAAAGTGTCGCGTTTATCTTTTGTAATATTGTAAATGTTATCTACTGTAATTTTAGATCATTTTAATGCAAGTATTAATTTCTATTAAAGGGCCCCTATTATGGATTTTTGAAAATGACCTTTCATGTAGTGTGTAACATAGCTCTAAGTGAATGAAAACATCCTGCAAAGTTTTAAATCTGAAAGTGCACCGTATATAAAGTTATTGTCTTTCAAAAGTAAGAGTCGACTCTGAGTCAATAAAATGAATCAAACGAGTCATAAGCCGTTTCGTTGTGATGTCAAGACAAAACATTAGCATATTGCCCGCCCACTTATTGGATGCGCAGACATCAGGGAAAACTTGAACCTCAAACCTGCAGCTGATTCCTGTGGATACTGGAGAGCATCATGTCGAGAAGACGCTCTGCTCTACAATGTGACGGTAAAGCCAGTTCTTTTTCACCGCCCAAGGACGAGCATGTGAAGAATCAGTGGTTAAAGATAATCTTTACTACGATATCACAGCAGTATAATCCTAAACCTTTGCTGTGTTCCCTATTTTACTGAAGACTGCTTCTCAAATCTCAGAGTTCAATGCAGGATTCACAAACCATTTTTACTCTTGAAAGATGGTGTTCAAAAAACTTAGTTTTGAGTTTTATATTGTGTAGTTCTCCTGCTAACTCATGTTATCACTGTCTTACTGAAATACTTCTGCTAATCATTTGTGGGCCACAATTACCTATAACTGTCTATTAATGCAGATTGTCTGTCGTTCTCACTACTTTGAGGGAATATTTGTTTTACCAATGATTATGTTACATTAGA
The DNA here is from genome assembly GCF_949319135.1 of Squalius cephalus. Classification (NCBI taxonomy): domain Eukaryota; kingdom Metazoa; phylum Chordata; class Actinopteri; order Cypriniformes; family Leuciscidae; genus Squalius; species Squalius cephalus. Next base: position 17,855,249 of record NC_137143.1, read on the forward strand.
TCATTCACTCTAGAGCTCGGCTAATGTATACATTGTATACATGCACGGTTATTGATACAGTTTCCACGTGTTCACCGCAATATATTAGAAAAATACTCGGTAAATAAATTAGTACAAGTAAAATAATCGGTTTGTTGATGGACATGCACTTGTTAATGCTGAAGTTGAGGAATTACAGCTGCAACATCTCATAATGTACCTCAAACTGAGTAGTGTATCACTGAGAAACGTCCTTGCGATGGAGGTTCGGGTTGAATAACAGTTCTTCCAATGTTTCATCATCGGACTTGCGCTCGGATTTATATGGTAAAATCAACATCATTGTTCATTACTGTGTTTAGTTTACGGTGTAGGAAGCCTCAGGACAAGCCTTTTGTTTTCGGCGCGCTGTACACGGTAGGCCAATCACAACAGACTGAGCTGTCTGGCCAATCAGAGCAGAGTATATCGCAGAAGGGAGGGATTCAGAGAGATTGATTCATTTGACAAGTCGTTTGAGAGTCATTGAAAATGTGATGATGTGCAAATGTATATTATGAGGAAATTAAACAGTTTTTTTACCTTTGATGGATGTAAACATGTTGTAGGAGACTCCACAACAACATTAGGAAACTTTAAAATAGCATAATAGGGGCCCTTTAAAAATCCTACTGAGCCCAAGCTTTTGAATAATACCTGTATTACAATTGTGAATTGGAAGTACAAAAACAGATATAGCAGTACAGAAACAGCAGTACATCTGCATGCATATCCATAGCAATAATTTATATCATCATTACCAAATCAAGTACTGCATGGTATCCAGAATTCCAGTACATTACGTGCCATCCATCACTTCATGTCAATTATCTCTATTTAGCGAGAGCAGGAGTAATGCCCATGCCAAATGGTGCACTTTAACTCACAGCATCCACTTATTTCTCATAGATTAATGATGTGAGCTGCAAATTAAAAAGTGGAGGAAGTACATGGCCCATGGCTTTATGGTTTTAAAATGAGTTTATACATCACACACTTTTTTTTTTGTAATACTAACCTTGTAATGCCTTGCAGTTCAACATACTCATGTTGACGATTTCATTCACCCATCACCAGAGTGACACTTCAAATGCCTTCAAGAAAGAAAACTACCTTTTTGATTGTTTAACCTGAAGTTACACATCAAATCACGTCTTAAAATGATATATGAAGTTAATCCAGACATACATTTTTCTCTCCAGGAACAGCCTGAAGCTCCAAGACCTATACGGTCTTCTCAAGATCAACAGACCACAAATGCCTCAAATGGGAGTTTGTTTCTACAGCAGTATTTATGTGCAGGTCGTGTCTGCCTGCTTTTGCCACATTTGTGTACAATGCAATATACATCAGGTGGTTTGTGAACATTGTGTGGGCTGCGTGTCTGAGGCTGAGACGGGTAATAACTAAGAGAAAACACATTTTGTCACCCTATACTAAAATGTATTTTTAGGTTGTGTGGGTTGGTATATTCGCACTTTGTTGCAAAAATAAGACATAATAGTTGGCAAAGTGTTCTGTATTGCAGTGCCATTCTCATGTTTGAAAAAATATAAGCATAACAGCTATAAGAGCTGCAAATTTTATTCATCTTTCTTTTTCTTTTTTTTTTAACAAAGAACACACAGTGGAAGCAATTTTAGCCAGTGTTATTTTAGCATCACTGATGGAAGAAATATATTTTTATATGAAAATATATTTTATTTAGTTATTGTGTTTTTGACATTTTTATTAGCTTTTTTATGTCTATATAGTTTTATTAAGTTTTATTTTTAGTTATTGTAGTACTTCAACTTAAAGGTACGGTAGGCAATTTAGGAGAGGCTAGCAATAGCAAGCTAGCTTTGAAAGCATGAGATACCACCCTCCCTTCAGATCTTCTCCAAAGCCACGCCTCCTTCAAAACACATCAACACACACAGCAGAGTCTGCAAAGAGACAGCATTAAATTACCTCATGTCTCAAAGCACATTACAATATTAATGTGGTAAACAACTTAGAGCTCATACTTGTAACTCCTGACTGCTGCAGGATTAATTTCAGTGTTTATAGTTTTGACATAGAAACACATAAATCCAAGTCTGAGGACGTGAACAGCTCCGGGTAGAACGTCACGGGTTGCCATCTCGTAATAACTTTTACGGCATGGTGTGAACGCAGCATAAGCTTGTTGTTTTGGTTCAGGAGGAACTGTAAAAGGTGGCTGCTGTTTGATTTCAGTGCTATGTGACTGTCTGTGTAAAACTCTGTGTAGTGTTACAAAACACGCTGATGACGTGTGATGTTTGGAGGTCTGGAAATAAATTTGTTAACAGACAGGTAGGACATCCTATCGTTGCATTCGGACCAAATGCAGTGATTGGAGGAAATTTCTTCGGTCCTGAGACTTCCACAGAAGATAGATGTACACGTTTAATCAATCAATCGTTTAATCCATCCATCCATCCATCCATCCATCCATCCATCCATCCATCCATCCATCCATCCATCCATCCATCCATCCATCCATCCATCCATCCATCCATCCATCCATCCATCCATCCATCCATCCGTCCGAGATTTTTTTTTTGTTTAAATAAGACAATTTTAAAGGGTAACTAAACCCTAAACCAACTTTTTTTAGTTAATGATCTGTAAGAATGGGGCTTTATTAGTGCTGTTCATTGATTTGAGTAATTTTTTGACATTTGGGTATAAAGTGTTTTAATTCTACAATATATGGTGTAAAAACGTCTGAGTGCTGCCCTCTTCAGGTTGAACGGTGGCTACTGCAGTTGAATTTTCCTATTGGATGTTGCGGTACTGCGTGACGTAAGCGGTACTGCGAGACGTAGGCAGGTTCCAGCTCACCACGCCCTCCCTTGGTACGAGCTCACCACGCCCTTGGATGAGCTAGCGTAGATTTATCTGTATTTAGTACAGTGGTAGGTGTAGTGTTGCTGGGTGCAACAGCACTGCTGGACTGCATAGCTTTCCAGCAGACTTGGAAATTAAGCGCCAGTGTTTGCATGCACTTGGCCTGGAAGACCGTGAGTGTGAAACCTGCATTTTACAACGCAATAGAGGTGGAAATGGGCTTCTCCACACACAGCTCGCACTGAAAAGCGACGCTATGCCAAACGCTGCTCCTCCTGCATGGACTCCACCGCAGCGGCGTCTTGATGTGAGTGATATATTTTAATTACAATTTATGGTTAGGCTAAAGTCAATCGGGGGTCGACAAACACGTCGGTGCATTTTGCTGGATTTTTTCACATAGCGGCAAAATATGAATATGCCTATAGAGCGCGCGCGCTATTGACATCAACTCGATAAAACTCATCAGATGCATATTTACGTCGTCTTGCGACCCTGTGAGCAAACTCTCCATTTTAGACAGTCTGACAGCAGGTCTCAGGTGCACGCCCCCCCGCTCACGGTTTGTCCCCTCTATCTCCGCTGGGCTCTGCCCACTTTTCTAGCATTTTTCAAATATTGCCAGTGGGTGGAGTCAGGCTCTGACCAGGGGTTTAGTTACCCTTTAATGTATTTTAAATACCCAGAGATGTCCTGTTACACTAATATATATCCATATAGTCTGTATTCATAGGCAATATTTTATTAAAATATATAACACATCTTGTACCATATATTACTAATGTGGCATTACGTCAGACATCTAATGACGAGAAAATCTGTTTTCTTGCCAGCTAGCATTAAATTTAAGTGTGCCAACTCAACAAAGGTCAACTTCACAAACAAATTGTCCAACATGGTGTTTGTTCAGTAAAGTGTTTGATTATTTCATTAATTAACTGAGCTGAATGCTAAATTAACATACTCTGTTAATTTGGGGTATAATTTGCATTACTGTCATTTCATCATTTAAAATGCGGCCAAAAATTAAGTATTAAAAATTTGCCCTATAGCCAGAGTTTAAAATAAACAAACAAACTATTGCTTACTGAAGTGAAAAGCTAATATTTTCTTGCCCTAACATACTGTTCGCCCCATCTCATGTAAGAAAAAAACTCAAATATGTTTGTACAGTTCGTATGGCATCAGAAGTAATTGCAGTAATACAGACACATCCCACCCCCCAGCCCTGGAATTCATCATTAATGAGTTCAAAGGGACTTAAAGCTTATATAGCAATGAAAACAGTCAGTAGTTGAGCACTGGGCTGCTGTTTCTGCTTCACGGTTTCCTATGTCTTCAGTCCCTAATGTCTCTCTAACTGTAGCCATGACTGCAGGGTAAGAGACACAGAGGTGTCCTGTTGTTTGATATTCAGCGAGAGCAATGGGGCTGCGGTAATGGGGTGTGGAGCGGGGTTCAGGGAAGACCGTACGGTTTCAGACAGCTGAAAGAAAACAGAGGGAAGTCAAGATCCCTCATGTGTGTTTAAGACCGTAAAATGGGTCGAGACAAAGAGAAACATACTAAACAGGAGGACTGAGTTAGAGAAGTACTGTTTACTGAAGATTATGTGCTGCTATTGGGCAAATATTAGAAAATGAAACATCCTATCATACAATAACAGGGTCATAGGATGTACTTCTGTGTGCATAACAGTCACTGTAATTACAGCAAATTACTATAATATTTTTACTCATTCAATGAAAAACACCATTATTTGCTATAGGAAAACCATCATCAAAAACATCAGTAGCCCTATTCAGACAGAAATAATCCGAGTTACAATATTTAACATCCAACATTTGTTAATTTAGATGGGATTAGGATCTCTGTATTTATTTTTATTTTATTTTTTTTTAATAAGGTGAGAGTCTATTGTTTGGATGTGGTTTTGAGGGTGTTGGACGGATGGACGGACGGATGGATAAATGTCTGGATGGATGGCCTATTACCGACATGTTATTAACAAAACAATCAATAAATATTTTACTATATATACACTACTGTTCAAAAGTTAGGGAGAGGAAGACTTATACTTTGAAATAAATTATTTTATTCAGCAAGGATGGATTAATTTAATGAAAAGTGAAAAAGACTTTTACATTGTAATAAAAAACATATAAAAAAAAAAAAAAAAAACCTGTTATTCTAAACTTTCGATTCATCAAGTATCCTAATAAAAATGTTTCACGGTTTCTAAATAAATATTAAGCAGCACACCTGTTTTCAACATTGATAATAGGGATGCACTGATATGAAAATTTTTGTCCGATATGATAACCAAAACTTATTTTATTTGAAAGCCGATAACCAATAAATTCTCTGATAAAGTCTCACCATTAAAAGCAAGCACACAATTATAATATTCTAATTATAATTTTATGTAGCCTATATATGACAGACTTGTGCTGCACATGTTGCACTTTACTGTATTTTCCTTTTTTGAAGTGATTCCAATTATACTTCAAGCAATTCAGAACCATCATGATGAACTGAGGTGTCTCAGCTGAAGGAAATAATCTATTATTTATCAGCTTTAATATATCGGACATTTTTTATAGGGCCGATAACAATAACATTAAAAAATGAACAAATATCGTCCGATACCGATATGGTGGCCGATATATTGTGCATCCCTAATTGATAATAATAATATTATAATATCATAATAATACTGTTTCTTGAGCTTCATATCAGCATATTAAAATTATTTCTGAAGAATCATCTGACACTGAAGACTATTCAAATAGAAATAAAAATATTTCACCATTTTACTTTTTATTGATGTTTAAATATAACACTTATAACAACATATATAATCTGAATCGAATCCTTGAAAATAAGAAACAGTACTCAGTCCTAATAGGCAATAGGCAAACGCATATAAACACTGTCTTTCTGTGTCCTAAATCCAACTAATTTGTCGTTGGATGACAAACAGACCACAGCTCAGACTCGAGTGCTTGACCTGTGTCGGAGTGTTTTCCACCTCTAGACATCAGCGTCTGCTCCTGCCTGCACAGGAACAAGTCAAAGCGGAACAATGATCCAGCTCTACCTCCTGTCTAATGATGCCCGTCTGCTTGGAAACAGAGAAGAGGTTGATAAGAGAGGGGCACTTCTTCTGTCTCAAGTTCCATGCGTGTTATTTCAACTTCAGCTGTCACCATCACTGACAGCTTAGTTCTTGTTAAATTTATCCACCTGCTCCTCATCACAATCCTTCATAATGATCTCCCACTTCCATTAGAGTGTTGCCATGAGCGGCAAAGTAAACCCGCCGTGTATTCAAACTACATTTCACAAGATCAAAATACGAAAGTCCAAAACACACAAAAAAAAACGAACACTGTATGCTAACGTATCTTGTTTTATTGTTATCTCATGTACAGTAAGTGGATCCTAAATTTGCAGTTTTCTAAAGTAAACCGAATATACTGTACATACAAGAGTGTGCATCCTGCATATTATATGATTACTGTATGCAAACTAAATGTAATTAGACCCAAAATTCTCATCTGCCCTATTTTTATGTACTCTTGCGCTGGAGATAAAAAGTATGTAAGAAATGAAATGTGCTTTTAAAATATAGCACATTAAAACTTCATTTCCTGAAGGAAATAGTGCTTGGAAGGCAGAAAAAGACTAATATTAAAAGTTTTAGGTAAGGTTTTAGGCTTTGGTTCTGTTGTCAAAACACAGCATTGTCTAAAAGGTAAAGTACAAAAAAAATGTTAAAAAAAATTGAGAAACTGAAAACATTAATTTAACAGAAGTCCAACATTAAGACAATGAGAGATTAAATTTAAAGTAATTTTAAATTTGAGTATAGAAAATTCTAGAAAGTTTACAAAAACAAAAAGTAAAAAAAAAAATGCTAAATATATTTACCAAAAAAAAAAAATTTTTTTTTTTTGTATTTTAAGTAGCTCATTTCATATTTAAACAGGAAGTTTGGGTGGGACATATTTGAAGGTCTCCCTTATTTCCTATCCTTTAAAAACAAAAAACAAATAGGCAGTATAGGCTTTAGTTACTTCACAGCCATCAACTATGATATGCTACTTGCTAGTCGCTGCAGATAGTATCAGGGGGAGGGACTTTCTCATTCTAGCATTTGATTGGACAAAAATCTGTGCAGTACAGGATGAGTCATCAGTGATTTTGGCATGTTTTTTCAGAAGAAAAAGACTGTAAATTATATGCATACATCTGCTAAAGTCAACTAAATAGCTCAAAATAATCTAGATGAGAAATACTTAAAGTTTGTGACTAAAGTCACAAACTAAACTAAAGTTATGCAAGACAGTCTTCTTAAACGGTACATACTGATAATAATTACTCTGTATTAAAAGACCTTTTACAAAACACAATCACATCCATTGGTGAGGACAGAACCGCAAATCTGCTTTCACAATTATCTCCGTCTCACACAGCCTCTAAAGAAAATCTATACTTAGCATTCCAGACTGTATCTGTAAGCATTTTTCATACATTTTCATCATCTACTCTCTTCTTATAGCCATCTCGTCCTCCATTCTCCACCTGTCCGCTTCAACATCTGGCAACGAGAACATTCTGCTGCTTCAGGAAACGGCAAATCTGTTCACAGTACCCTTGAGCGTGGCACATTAACCTTACCTCAAATCTCACCCACCCTCATCAGCCACCGTAAATGGAAACACACCGGTTGTGTGGCGTGCAAATACAGGCATAATAAAGCTTGTATGAGTGCTTTTCGGCGAGAAAAAGAGGTGAAACTAAATGAAAATTCTATGTGACTCGGTTTTGAATGGTGAAAAAGAATGCAAAAGAATGGTTGTTTTCTCAGGGTTCCAGATAGGTAATGATGATGGTAAGAACATTCCATGCATCATCCATCTTTCCTGTATGACAGCATTGTATGCTGCAATCCTGTCAGTCCTGGTGCATTCTGGGAATTTATGCAGTGGTATAGCTTCATAGAATGATACCGCTGACTTGTCAAAATGTCACAGACTTCGCTGAAGCTCATATTCACTCATATAACTTTAGCTGACTGACGTGTTATTTCCAAAGTAGTTACCAACAACGCTTAGGTGATTTTTTAATGTCTAGGTGATCAAACAGAGGCCTAATTAATCAAAGGAATAGATCACTTAAAAATGGAAATTTACTCATCATTTACTCACCCTCAAGTTCTTTCAAACCTGTATGAATTTCTTTCTTCTGCTGAACACAAAAGAAGATATTTTGAAGAATGTTGGTAACCAAACAGTTGATGGACCCCATTGACTTCCATAGAGAAAAACATACTAAGGAAGTCAATGGGGTACATTAACTGTCTGGTTACCAACATTCTTCAAAATATCCTCCTTTGTTCTCAGCAGAAGAAATTCATACAGGTTTGAAACAACTTGAGGGTGAGTAAATTAAGTAAGTGAACTATTCCTTTAACTACATAAACACCAGGTCTGCATTGGTCTGCATTGCACTGAAACGGTTTACAAAATCTTCAACGTGCCTTGCCTTTAATGTAATGTTTTCGAGGTAATTCTACAGATGATCAACTGTCCGTTTCACAAGCACTAACAAGATACAGATTGGTTATACTCGGTTTGCTTGCATGGTAAACATCAATTTTGCAAGGGGATTAATCCAAGAGAGATTGCGCTGGCTCCCAAAAAGCATATTTCAAGCTCACCAGAGGAGGCTGAAGTAATTAAGTGAGTGAAGTTTCCTCAGGGAAGCTGAAAGGCTTTCATTACCCTTTCTGAGTCATTGTCCCAACACAATATCAAACAGAGGAGAAGAAGAGAGCGGAAGAGAACTCCGCCTTCGTTCTGAGGCAGGCTGGCTGTGATTGAGCCGGAGTGAGTGTGTAAATCTGGGTTTGGTATCTGACCTCCGGCTGGCTCGCCGCTTTATTCCACTCTCTGGAACACTCCACAAGCTGTCAACATCCATGTCCACGTCAATCAACATCGCCGTCTTGTCCCTGATCTCCCTTCAGTTCCCTGTGAAGAGCAGGGCTACTGCTCAGATTTAACTGATTCACATAGCAGGAAATGTTGGGAAAAACTGTGTGGATGATGATCAATCAGTCTAAACAAAATGAGAAATCTTTTTTTTTTCCCTTCAATTGCACTATAGAAACTAAGGGTAATTGGGAATGCTGGGTCACAAAGGCCGACTAATCAACTAGTCATCCAAAAACTGACTATAGATGAATTATTTTCCCCTCTGTTTTTATTTTATTTTATTTTTTTATATATTTTAGGTGGCAGTGCTTTAATTAGCATGCTAATTAAAATATTTAATTACTGTGCAAACTAAAATCTAAAGCGCAGGATGCTAATTAAAACATAGCTGCAAGAAGAAGAAAAAAATGAAATAAAAAAATAAATCAACTTCACAAATCAACTAGTTGGTTGCTGGATAACTGTCTAAGGGTTCCTCAAACATTGTGATGCCAAGAAATCCTAAAATTAAACAAAGACAGCTAAATATTGAAAGCTTTCACTTATACTGAGTGAAAAGAGCATGATATTCTAAGTTGGGTCATCTTGAATGACTGGCTTTGTATATTGTTATAGTACAAAGCCTAAAGAAATTATTAAAAAATATTAAACATATCTGGAAAAATCTATAATGTTAGATGTGTAAACTTGAAGATAAACATTTTTCATTCAATTTATATTTATTTTTATAGCACTTCTCACAATAAATACCCTAATGAAAAAAACCTACAGTATGTCAAAATCAACCATGTATACTAAATGAGGCAAGTTTTTTCTTTTTTTTTTTCTTTTTTTTTTAAGTAAAAAAACGTTTAAATATGATTTGATGATCAAAGATGAGTTTTAAGGGATAAAATTATCGATTACAGGGGGACTTTAGGTATACCAATTTAGTATACTAAAAGTACATTGCAGGCATAATTGCAGGGTATTTATATTAAGTACATAACTATGTAAATGTATGTGTAGCATATTTAGCATAAAATAAAAAAATATAAAAATTATTTTTCACTAGGGTATCCTTCCAAACCAGTTTGACAGTCCTAAAATATATATATATATTTTTTTGCAAAACCATTTATCTACCTGTCAAATTTCCCATGAACCCTCTAGAAGGCCATGATGGTCAGCTATAGAGCTTTTCAAACTGAGTACTGCACTCAGTTTGAAAAGCTCTATAGCTGACCATCATGTCATTCAGCTTTCTAACATTATGACAATAACTCGTTTGTGTTACACAGAGAAAAAAAAAGTCATACAAGTATGAATTCAAGTGTGTTTTGTCAGAAAAGAGATGTCATCACACTATAAAGAGCAGTTAACTTACCTGTCATCTCCACTTACACATTATAAGCAGCAATGAAAACGGTTTATAAATACTGGATAGAAAGCACCTGTTTTCAACCTTACATAGCATACGGAAAACTGAAAGAAAATGAAACCAGCGGAATAAACTCTGTACATGAAGGGAACAAAAAACGCTGCATTTCGTCTTCTAACTTTGGTGCTCAATGGACCATTGAATACTTCTAATAAAACATGCAATTTAGAGCCACATCACCAAAATAATGGTGTGGCAGCTTCTGCTTGTAGAACGCTGGCAGCACTGTGAGTTCTGCAGGCGCGAGGTATGATAATGTGCCATGTGTAATATCAACGCAGCCGAGTCGTCAACAAACCGAAATTACATTTTGATTTGTGAGCTCCCTCAAACGCAGCTTGTATTCCCTTTGTGTGTATTTGTACAATAATTTGAAAGGCATTTCTTACAACCACTGCACAAATCATTTCTCCAATTACGATTCTTTATGATCCATAAATGTGGAGCTTTCTGTATTACTATAATATTGGATTTTTTTTTTTTTTTTTTTTGCCAAAATTCATTAGTCATTGATTGCTATTTCTTGTAAATGGTGCAAAAAAGTGCATTTTTGTTTTTAATAATAATAATATTTTATACATACAGTGTAATTATACAAACATAATGATATATACAAACATTATACAATACATACATAATTACATTTTAAAATATTATATATATACACAATTATTATTATTATTATTATTATTATTATTAAATCTCTTTTTTGCATATACATGCACACCATCTAGTCGTGTTGCTATTATTTGACAGGCAACAGGCACTAGACCATTAGCACTGTCTTTTTGTTTTTAAGGGGAACAAACACAAATCTCTTTTATCTCAGATCAGAGAATACAAGAGGACCAGCCGACCAACAGCTCTATGCAAGTCACAGCTTATCAAAGTGAATGACAGAATGAGAAAAACTGAAATAAAAAAGCTATCAAGAGAAAACAAAAGTCATTAAGTATTTTTGAAAAGCTAGACCAATCAAACGCACATACAACATTTGTAACAAGCAGGGACCATAAAGTACTACAACATTTGAACTATTACAATTAAGGCTAAGTAAATAAATGAATGATATGCAGTACCTCTGCATGAGACCAAAGTCTCTTATGTTCACCAAGGCTGCATTTCTTTGATCAAAAATACTGTAAAAACAGCAATACTGTGAAATATTTTTACATTAAATTTTTTTTTTTTTTAATTTACATTATATTTTAATATATTTTAAATAGGGCTGTCAAACGATTAATCGCGATTAATCGCATCCAAAATAAAAGTTTGTTTTTACATAATATATGTGTGTGTACGGTGTATAATTATTTTCTATATATAAATACACACACATGCATGTATATATTTAAGAAATATTTGCATGTATATACTGTGTATATATATTTATATTATATATAATTTATATTATATATAAATATTTTATATATAAATAACACATTTTTCTTAAATATATATGCATGTGTGTGTATTTATATATAGAAAATAACTATACTCCATACACACACATATATTATGTAAACACAAACTTTTATTTTGGATGCGATTAATCGCGATTAATCGTTTGACAGCCCTAATTTTAAAATGTAATTTATTTTTCTGATAGCAAAGCAGAAATTTCAGTCTTCAGTGTCACACAATCCTTCAGAAATCTTTCTAATATGCTAATTAGATGTTCAAGAAACATTTCAGATTTTTTTAACAATGTTGAAAACAGTTGTGCCGTTTAATATTTTGGGGGAAACAGTGATACATTATTTTTCATGAATAGAAAGTTCAAAAGAACATAATTAAAAAAAAAAAAAAACATTATAAATATCTTTACTGTCACTTTTAATTTAATTTAACTGTCACTTGACTTTACAATTGAATGGTTCCTCGCTCAATAAACCTATTCAAAATCTTAAAATTATGTAGTGTACATATTTGGAACACCATTAGGAATGCACAATATATTGTTACTATATTGGTTACATTTATTTATTTATTTTTTACAAAATAGTATGGAATTTTAATGTTGTGCCGCTTATTAGACGTAAAGTTATCAACAAGAAATTAAATAACAGATCATCAATTTTTTTCCCACCTAAATTTACCAGAGTGTGCAATAAACATGCAACAACAACACACACACAAACAGCCATTATATGAACAACAAATACCAAATATATGGCATTATGGAACGCTAGTCAGTTTCTAGTGAACACAAGGCGTGAGTGAGGAGGCTTTCGGAACGAGGGAAGACTCGGCAGATGGCGCGTATGCAGTGGGTCGGCGGAGAGACATATGGTGTGATGCCACTGATGAAGAGCCTGGAGAAGAGAAGTGTGAAAGCATCGATGCTTTGAGGCCCTCGCCGAGCCAAAGCTACCAGTTTCACCACAACTGGACACAACTGATGCCGATTAAAAAGTTAAATTAATATACTATTGATATAAATTTGTAATAATGAATTTAATAATGCAAAAATTATCTAAAATTATGAGGAATATTATATAGCATGTGATGATAGAAAATGGGGCATGGGTGCAACATCCTTGAGCCTCCATTTCCTTAATGATTCCCCACTGAGATCAAAAGCAGTGGCTGTGATTGATAACAGCCTCAATCCAGATGATGTAAAAAGCTGTTAAGAAAATAGAATCGGCTGCGAGTAAAGCGATGAGACTCTTGATCTCACCTCTGCGAAGTGATATCTTGACAGTAACTTATATCACCTTCATCAATTTTTTCAATAGAGCTACAATCAGAATCTTTTCTCAAAGTTGTCTTAACTAGTCAAGTCTAACTATATATGCAAAACCTCTCCGCATATACAGTATATACTTCAGCCTCTCTTCTCAGAGTAATTCTGCATACCGGTGTAGGTTGACATATGAAAGTCGCTGCCTCTCTAATAAGGACACATGAGATTTGACTGACATGCATAAACCATTGCGGTTTATTTTGAATATTCATACCTCTCTGAAGTGTATTAACACATCCCTCTCCTGTTAATTGTCAGTCTAACTCTGTCATTTAAAACAGGTTCTAATTTCTGAATAAATAAGCGAGGAAAGACAACTGAAGAAAGTTAGTGCGAGAAAAGGAACAGTGGGATATTTCTGACTGAATTTGGTTAATAAAAGTTCATCTAGACAAAGAAACGGTTAAATCTATGCTTCTCGCTGCACAGTCCTGGTGGGTCTGAATAATGCAGACAGTGAGAAAACCATTCTGGAACATTCTAGTGGACAAATCCATCAATATTTACCCAGCAGATGCATCTGTCAACAGGACCTGCGGTGGAAACAAAGCAGGCCAACATGATTCAGCGTTCTCATTGGCTGGGAAATATCTGTTTGCGAGTACCAGGATGGAAAGGCGGCGAAAGTAATGATTAACATTTATTTTCCTTTCATGTCAGAAGACAGTGTTCTGGGAATGGGGGTTATACTGAAACCCGCGTCGTATTTATTTTTGAACTATAAAGAGCCCCCTCTCTGAGGCGAATTCACATTTGATTACAGGTGTTGAAATCATTTTGTTTTCTAGCCAAAAAATGAGGAACCTCTCCAATTCCCCAAGCCTTCAATCTTGGGCGGATCTCTTCCTCTTAAATAGGACAAGAGCACGGTGGAGATAGTGTGAGAGAGTCTTTCTACGGTTGAGCTATGCAACCGTTCTCGCTTTGATTTATTGTTCCGTCTCTTTAAAAGTTCCCACCTTATCGTCCAATCAGAAGTCAGCGGCAGCATATTTTAGCTATGCTGGGTGACCCCACTTTCAGTCTCTCTATCTACCCCTCCTCTATCTTTCTTGCCCTCTTTCACACTCACTTTATCTTTCATCTTCTCTCTCATTGTTCCTTTGTGCGTGTGTGTGTTTTGGCAGCAAGCAGAGCTGCATAATCGAGTGGCGGTTGGTGACTGATGAAGGCAGCATCAGACTTGCCCCTTTGACAGTCAGATTACTTAACGGCACAGGGGGTTGTTTAAAATGGGCAGCCCCCCTGCCATCAGTGCCAAACACAGACCCAACTTTAGGACCAGGTGTGGGATCATTAGTGTCACAGCCTGCAGTCAGTCAACAAGTAAAGCAGAGCGTCAACAGAGAAGCTCACCACTCCCTTTACATTCGCCCAGTCACTTGTCTTTTCATCTTTTTTTCCCTTTACCGTGCTGGATGAAACATTGTTTCTACATCCTTCTTCCACAGAAAAACAGAGTTAGTAAAATGTCTACTATATTAAAGCCATAGTTTACTTAAAATTTGACAGTGCAGTCTTAGGCCTTGTTTACACTGCAGGTCTTGATGCCCAATTCTGATTTGTTACCTTTATCCGATTTTTTTGACCGTCCGTTTACACGTTCTTTCAACTCTGACCCATATCCGATTCATGTGTTTACACTTGCCATACTATCTAAAACATCGCGCATGCTTAAAGGGTTGAATTCACTTGCACAGATGGGCGGACGCGAAATATGCTTGATGCTAGCTCTGTGATATATGCGAAGTTCGCCAAACATCACCATGATTTTGAGGCGAAGGAGGACGAAAAGTGCCATCATTGCACATATGCTTCAGTTATTGTGTGAGAGAGATCTCAGGACTGGTGGGAGCATATTGTGTTTAAATATTGGCTTTAACGAGGAGCAGTGGGTCCAAAATTTTGTTGTGTACAACAATATGTTGTGTCAACGTTTTTTTCACATTCCTCTCCTACGATGACACAATGTTTCGTCTGGCCATCCATCCCTTTGGAGATGCACGTCAGGGTTTCTCTCGTCATTAAACCGAGGAGACGTTGCCTAATGCCTCAGAAAATCCGATCTGCCTGTTTACATGACAGTCGCATTGGCACATATCCGATTTATTTCCACATGGCCTGAAACCGATCTCGAAATATCCGAATGCATGCGTTTTTTTCCTGTTTACACTGTCATAGAACACATCGATCTGTGTCACATATGAGCGAAAAATCGGAATTGGGTCACATTTCACTGACAGTGTAAACGAGGCCTTAATGTCTCGTGTCTTTTGAAACCTGTATGACTTTCTATCTTTTGTGGAACAGAAAAGGAGATGTTCAGCGGAGTGTCCAGGCTGATCTTTTCCATAAAATGGAAGTGGATGGTGACCATGACTGTCAAGCAATATTTTCCATGAATAACGACTAAAACTTTTGTTTGTTTCTCAGACAAAGCTATCAAATTCTGAAGACTCTGAATACAGCGAATGGGTCATGCATCTTTAATGTTAACTTTAATGATAACCTTTATGGGCTTGAAAGCCCGTGGTCCCCATTCACTTACATTGTATGGAAGAAAGCAGGGTTACCATTCTGCTAAACATCTACTTCTGTGTTGAACGGATGAAAGTTATCCGTTTTTTTAACAACATGAAGGTGAGAAAATAAGTAAATGAGTGAACTGAATAAATTTTTTTTGGGTGAACTATAATTTAAAACAGGGTCAATATGATCATATAGACAGTGTTGTTGTTGTTAACTAAAACTATTACAAAAAGGATGTTTTTTTTTTTTTTTGTATATTATTTTTTGGCAATTTTTGCCTTTTATTGTGACAGGACAGTAGAGAGTTGACAGGAAGCGAGGTGGGAGAGAGACAGGGGCCGAGCCGGGACTCGAACTCGTGCCGCTCGAGGCCAACGGCGCTACATGTCGGCTGACCACGAGGCCATCGGCACCGACACTACAAAAAGTTTTTAATTAAAATAAAATAACTAACTAACCAACCAACCAACCAACTAACTTATTAACTAACCAACTAACTAACTTGCCTTGGCAATTAACTGATTTTTTTTTTTTTTAATTTGAAGTAAATGACCAAAAAATAATAATAATAATACAAATATTAAGAAAAAAAACTAATAAAAATGACAAAACATAACAAAAGTACTAAAACTTTACTAAAATAACACGACACAATATGTATTGCATTGATCCTTAAAATTAATTTGGAATAAATGTTTTAAAATATATATTAAAGTTTAAATAAATAAAATTAATTCTTAATAAACTCACTAATAAAAGTAAAAAAAGACAATAATAATAATAATAATAATAATAATAATAATTCATTACATTTATATAGCGCTTTTCTCGGCACTCAAAATGCTTTACTGAAGGGGGGGGGGGGGTCTCCTCAACCACCAACAATGGTAAATTATATAATGATAAATCACCAATAATGATAAAGTTGATGGCAAACCAGACAAAATAAGATGTGCATAAAGATGCAGCATCTTTTCAACACTTTGGCATATTGCAAGAAACTCAAAAAAGCCTTTAAAAGCACCTTTACTGTGGGTGAGGAGCACTAAACCGCAAGCTCAAATTGAGCTGTCAGCTGAATTGCCGCATGGGTAAGTGGGCCCAACTGTGAGGTGGCATCTCTGCACTGGGGAGAACAGCTCACTGCACTATTGAAGTCACAAAAATCCGTCACGTCTCGCTTGGTCGCTTCGTACATGTCACCTGGGCCCGGGCCCTGCCCTATCCCACAGGAACCAGGCTGAAACACTCAATGTGCAGGGCTGGAAATGCCATCGAAGCATGTTCCAAATCGAGTCGGAAAAAAAGATGTCATTGTCTCACTCTCAATGTTTTATAGGGACAGCACCTAGGATGCGG
Organism: Squalius cephalus; assembly: GCF_949319135.1. NCBI lineage: Eukaryota > Metazoa > Chordata > Actinopteri > Cypriniformes > Leuciscidae > Squalius > Squalius cephalus. The sequence goes on from NC_137143.1 coordinate 17,872,182, forward strand.
ATTCGAACTCTTATGAACAGCAAACCCCATTTGAATGGAAATATTTAGTCACAGACATTAAAGGCCGAAGAGCTGGACATGGAACGCTAAAGCCTGTTGTGTACAGTGAGATAAGCTGGAGATTACAGCTGTGAGCCTCTGGAAAGCATCCAGCGTCTCTCACACAAGAAACTAAATGTGGTTTAGAAGACTGGTGCTAACACATATAAGTCCACCTCAGACTGCACCGGTACACAGACATTGGACCCTATCATACACCCGGCGCAATGCAAGTGTTTTTTGCTAGTTTCAGCCCGACGCAGTTATCATTTTCACATCCTGCTCCACGTTGTAAATGCAAATGCATTTGAGCCCATTTGTGCGCCCATGGGCATGCTGGTCTGAAAACGAGGTGTTCAGGCACATTGTTGGCGCATTGCTATTTTGAGGAAACTGAAATAGACTACACTATCGACCAACTGAAGTCTAAAGTCAATGGCACCTATAGGCGGGTCCACAACGCGCGTACACTGTCCCGTAGATGGTCTGCTCATGCCAAGGTTAAAGCGTAAATCCGTTTCCTCGCTAGGGAAGCGTTCAGTTTTTCCGCTTGCAAATTCCACCATGTAAATAGCAATCCGGATCTGGCTTTTGCGCAATTGGCTTTTAAAGGGAATGGGAGATGACACTTTGATTGGTTTATTGCACGTTACACCCAAAACACACCGATGACTCATTAAGAGAATAGGGACAACCCTTTTAGACCATGTGCTGGGCGTGTGTCGACCATTTTTCCCGTTGTTAAACTAACAATAGTGGATTTAAACTAGCAAAAGTGCGCTTGAGCTAGCGTCGTGCGCTTTAGAGTAAACCGTGCGCTTAGATGTTAAAATAGGGCCCATTGAGGTAATCACCTGATATGCCACATACAAAATGTGCTTGTCTCTAAAAACAGAAGCTCACAATAAATAGGCATGAAAGAAAACAAACATGAGCATGCATGGATAACACATCGGGGGTGCAACAAACCATGTAAAACAAAAGAGAAGCAGAATAAATAAGAGATCTTCAGTTTTGTTGACCCTTGAAGGCATGTCCACCAGAATAAAAGCATAAACATCAATGAAATTTGTGTTCTGCGTTCTCATTGGTTAATTCTAGCCCTCATGCCCCAGCTCACTGCGTAGGAGGCCAGATCTTGCAAACAAGCACCGATCGAGTTAACAAATAAACATTACCTCATTAGCATGTTATCAATGAAGTGTTACTCATGCAATCACATAGCTGACACTGAAAGCTATTAGAGGGACAACAGCACTACATCTAGACACTTACTAGCGAGCTGTTTGTAATGAGGAGGACACTTACTGAGTCTCTTGGCGGCCTCCAGGGCTTCAGAGGCAGTGTCAGCCACAAAGAACCGCTGTACGGTCACGCCACTGTCCTGCATCAGCTTCTTGCTCTGGTACTCCTGCAGGTTCAGCCATCTTCTGGGGCTCACCCTCGCCAGCTAAAAACACACACAGAGTATGGTTTTCATTAACAGGCGTCGTCAATAAAATACATGATATGATTTTTTTATGTGAATTCGATGTGTTGACCAACAGAATGCCGCTTGGTTTGAATGTGACTTTTTTGTGAGCGATGCTTCATGCATCACTACACTACTGATAGTGGACTATGGACCTTTTTTCTAGGCATGCTAATGCGACCACGCCTTTCGACTATTTAAATAAAATACATGATATGAACCTTACGATCAAAGGAACTTGAAGGGAATCGTCCACTCTGTCACATGTAGTCATGATACATGACAATTTAGTAATCAAAGTTCAACAGAGAAATTTTTTTTTATATATATATATATATATATATATATATATATATATATATATATATATATATATATATATTATATTATTGTGTAGATTCTATTCAATAACAGTTGTATTAGGCTATTTTTCTTACATTTTTTATTATTATTATATTTTTATTATGTAGTAATATTTTTACAATTTCATTTAATTTTGCTTGTTTGTTTTTGGAATTTTTACAATTTTACGATTTAGTTATCAAAGTTCAACAAAGAAATGTTTTTTTAATATATTACATAATTATTATATACATAACATAGTTTTTGCCTATAGACTGAACACGTAATACGCATGTGCATGACATCACCGTTTTCACAAATTTGTGTTTTTGTAGTTTAGGAGGAGGCGATTACGGTATCGTTTTCAAAAATGTGCACTTTGAAAACCATTTTCAAAAGTTTGCATTTTCAGGCTCCCAAAAAGTCATTGTTGTGTAAATGAAAGGCCAAAACGCCTAAAAAGTTTGGAGTTTTTAGCTGAAAATTATATTGTGTAAACGGCCCCTAAAATTGCAGTCACAATTATCATTGCTCAGCAAAACACATGGACACACAGGATAATGATATATATAGCGTCATTCTGTTCTGCCATGACTATACATCAAATAGGTTTATTGAATTCATTTTTTTCAAGCACATCTTTGCAGTCATTTCACAACAGACATCCACTGCAATAAAGCAGCTTCAAGTCTTGTCTTTTCATTCATGTCTTGGCTTCCATTCAGGCTAAGATTTCTATCATTGCATCTCAGCACTAGGTTAATATTCACACATATTCATGATCATGTCCTTTGATGAGTATTCAATGTGTAGTTAACAACCCATTAGACACTCATTAAAGGTGCTCTAAACAATGTCATGCGTTTTTAAGGCTGAAACATTTTTTGTCACACACAGCAAACATCTCCTCACTATCCGCTAGATGCCTGTCCCCTGAACACACTGTAAAAAACACGGTCTCTATAGACAGCCCAGACTCCACAAACGGCAAGAAAAACAAACTGGGCCAGCCTGGGCCACGAAGCATAACAAACATTGTTCCAGCCAATAACCCACAAGAATGATTTGGGGGTGGGGGGTAAGTGCACGTGCACATGAAGGGGGGTGTGGGGAGTGGAGGAGAGAGAAGCATCAAGGACAACGACTAACGTTAGGATTATATTCTCTAGAATTTTGATATGGCCGACAAACGACCAAAGAGACGACCTTCCAATGAACAAATATTAAAAAAATAGGGAAAAGGAGAAGGAACGCACGGAAGGGAGGGGGAGGGGACGGGATGAGGAGGAGGGAGGGTCAAGCTAGCCTCCGTTTTGTTTGACAAAACAACAAGAAGTGACGTCACCCAACATCGCTTAGAGCACCTTTAAATAGACAATTTCCCATTATTCACCACTGTAGAATGAGTAAAACAGGTTATCAGAGCAGCACAGTGTTAAATCCAGCCAAGTACCTTATTAAGTCATGATTTGGAACAACTCTCTATGGCTTCTACTAATTGAGCATCTACGTGTCTCCATGGAGACTAATGAAGGTGGCCACCAAAGTTGGCAGGCTGTGGAAGAACACTGGGGAAGCGTGCACTCAGAAGTGCATACTTATTCAAACATAATGAGACATCACTAACAGGTTAAGTAACAATACAAGAAATATGTAATGTAGAGCATTTATTCAGCAAAATGTGGACTTCCGCTCTAGAGTTATTTTTTTTAGTTGACAGCTATGGGCATAGGTAATTGTGGCATATTGTTTACAAGCTGTTTTGTAAGCTTTGTAAAAGTTTGTAAGCCTCCAACCACTCACTAACTTAATCACTTTCTCTCTGATAAGAGTAGGATGATGCACTACTCTCATTCTGTGCAGTGTTCTTCTCAACGCCTGCATTTCATCATTTCACTAAAATACATCACAGTACGCTTTGACTGCTGCATGGGCTACACTGAACTAAATTAACTATGATTCATCATATCATATCATTGTGCTCAGCACATTTCTCATTAAAGAAAACGAATCGCAAAAGCATTCGGTTGGTAAGTCAAATTTTTAATACTGCGATGACAATTTCCAGATGCTGTATGGCTTGTACAATAAATGTTCACACTCTCAAAAAGCAGAGAATATGGCATCTGTAATAGACTTTGGATTGTGGAACCAATTTCTTGTATTCCTATATATATATATTTTTTTTTTTTACTGAGGATAAAATGCCAAAAGTTTCCAGATTTTGAGACCATGCCCCATTGTGGTGATATTGTATTCTTCTAAATAACTTGAAAAAAGTAATTAAATAATCAATAAAATTCACACATATATATATATATATATATATATATATATGTGTGTGTGTGTGTGTGTGTGTGTGTGTGTGTGTGTGTGTGTTATATATTATAAATGAAATAAATAGATTATCATAATCATTATGGTGATATTGTTCTCTTTCAAATGCCTTGAAAAATTTTATAATAAAATAATGTCAGTGACGTATAATAATGGCAATAATATATATATATATATATATATATATATATATATATATATATATATATATATATATATATATATATATATATATATACACATACATATACATATATATATATATATATATATACATATATATATATACACATACATATATATACATATACAGTACATACACACACACACACATAAATAAATGAACATGAAAAAAGTTATGGAAGCTACCATTCACCATGGCATACATTGATATCATAATCTGTTACATGTATAATAATGGCAACAAACAATAAATAAATAAATAACATTTATTTATTTAATAATAAATAAATATATATATATATATATATATATATATATATATATATATATATATATATATATATATATATATATATATATTAGGGCTGAACGATTAATTGCATTTGCGATAATATCGCGATATGATGAAACGCGATTTTCTAACCGCAAAAGCTGCGATTAAACTTTGGTCACGTGACAAGCGAGAGTAAAGCAGTCTGCACTACGGAGGAAGCATCAACTTGGCACGCTACGCATATAGACCTGGCATAGGCTACAGGAAAGAACAGTTTGTGTTTAATTTATGTGATATTGTGTTATAGATTCTCTCCAACGATTTTGTATCTATTCAGATAATTTCAGAATAGAGTCTGAGCTTAGTTTTAAACACAGATACGTGATGACGCTGCGTGTGCTTTATAAACAACCATATTCTGCTTGCTTCCTCTGTCTCACACACACGCACACGCGACACCACTCGAACCTTCCGAAAAATAATCTTTCATAAAGTTCGGAGAAGTTGAAGCGAATTACAAGGACATTCGCAGGCTGCATTGCACAAGATGCGCGATAAGATACGCGTCACGCGTGCTTTGCTTGATGTCTTGTAGTCTGGCCCGTTCAAATACTCACGCGCGCTTTGCGAAGAGCGCTTGAGCATGCGGCTGTGAGCGACTCCGTCTACGTGGTTTAATGTACTTGCATCTCAAAATGCTTTTATGACGCGAAATTAATGTAAACGCAGTCAGTTATTTTAACAGACAGGACAAACCACATCTTATATTTCAAAAGAGATGAAAACGTTCAGACAGCCTACCCTTAAATACTGAAAGCACTCTTTGTTTATTGTTTGTAATGTTTTTAATGTTTTTATTTTATTTGCTTTTATGTTTTGAAGCTATATTAGTTCAAATTCTTAACATATAGTTGTATTATTTAGTTTTTTAATGTGTATTTCTTTTTAAAAGTACTTATAATTATAAATATTTTAAGTTTTATTAATAAGATTAATAAGAAAAAATTTTGATTGGCTCGTGAGGTGCCTAAAGATTCCCATCCTATTTTACAATGATGTATTGCTTGTTTTTGTTGAAATAATAGAAAAGATAAAGAGCTTAAAAAATAATCGCATATTAAATCGCAATCGCAATATTGGTGAAAATAATCGCAATTAGATTATTTTCCAAAATCGTTCAGCCCTAATATATATATATATATATATATATATATACGTTTTTAATTATATTAATGATTAACTTGGAAGAAGGTTGGGAAGAATTTTTTTGACAAATGTTATATATACCTGTACATTTTTAGCTTTTTTAACATTTTTGTAACACTTTAAAATAAAGTTCAATTCGATAACATTTACTGGTCATCATAAAGCAAACATATCTCTCCACAAGACTTGGACTAAATCATGCCGATTCATATGAATTTGTTTTACGACACTTTCATGATCTTTTAAGTTTTGGTTACCTAGATTTCCCAAAAAAAAAAAAGAAAAAAAAAGAAAATTCTAAACAGCATCTGCTTAGTCCTCTGAGGGTTATTCCTAATGGCTGTGGTGTAGCATTCAATGTATATTTGTACCTCTGTATGGGGGTGGATGCCCACATTTAAAACTGGAAATAGCTCCCTGTTGTACAAGCTAGCTGTTAACATAGTTACTTACGCACAGAGAGTTCAGTTGAAGGACATTGGGTTATAAAGCTGCCTAACACATGAATCTAAGCATACTTTGTGCTTTAGTGCTCCTGATCTGTGTTATGTGTGATGTCACAAATATGGTGACTTTGTAATATAGTGACAAAACACAAAGTTGTAGATCTCCTGAAAAGTTTCCAATTCCCCACACAGTTGAAGGTTTTTATAGACTTCACAGACAAAGGTTTATTTTCTGACTGTCTAGGCCACAATGTTTTTACGCTTTACTGCTTTTTATTAATACATATGGGAAATAAGTGCTGTTTTCTCAACAGATTATGCTTCATTGCATCAGCAATAAATATATAAGGTGTGCTTTACATAAACAAACATGGTGACAGAGACAATTCTGAAAGGGTGGGTTCTTTCAGAAAAAGAAAACATGGCGAGTGATCAAATAGATAAAATGGTCATATTGCGATGCCTTCCATTATTTTTTTATTTAATTTTTTTATGTTAAGCTAATATGTTAAGCTGTGAATGTGTTATCTGAAAACACAAAGAACAGGAAATGTTTAGTTTGACATTTTTAGCTTTGGTAATACAGTATAATGTGATATTTAATCCAAGTCATACACGATAAAACAACTCTGGAATCCCTTTACAATAAAGTTCAATTCGATAACATTAACTGTTCATCATAAAGCAAACATATCTCTCCACAAGACTTGGACTAAATCATTCAAGTCTTATGGATTTGTTATATGACACCTTTATGATCTTTTGGATCTTCTAAGTTTTGGTTACCTAGACTTCCAACGAAGAGACAGAAAACTCTGTTTTCATAAAAAAAAAATATATATTGACTTGTGTTTTAAAGATTAACAAAAGACTTAAGTGTTTTTGAAACGACATAAAAAGACACGAATGTTCATTTTAGGGTGAACTATCCCTTTAAATATGTCCTAGTTTTTTAATACTAAAAACAAAATATTGGTATTAAATATTGGCCTTTGATTGTAGCAATTTTTGCATATTCTAACATACTAAGCTTATATTTCCACTGTCAATTAAACATTTTTGACAATAAATATTTGTTTGCAATTCACTAAAATGACGGTTTTAAATTTAAATCAATTTAAAGTTTTCTCTGTTTTTTTGTTTTTCCAATCTATTTTTTTAAATATTACATTTCTGTAAAATGATTTGATTTTATGTATTTGTTGAGTTTCTATAAATTATTTTAGTTATTGTACATGGTTTCACTTTATATTGACGGTTCCTTCAACACATTCTGTTGACTAACATTGCACTACATGTCTACTAACATGTCTACTCAGAGTATTAGTAGACTGGTTAGGGTTAGAATGAGTTGACATTTAGTTGCTATGTCTGTTGGTGGACCATCACAATAAAGAGTTATCAGATATTAAGTAGAAAGTCTAATATGAGTGCTCCATTTATGGCATCTGCTCCTTTAAATGCTGGAGCTCTTTAAGGTCGAGTGGACTCTGATTGGCTCTTAATGTTTTTATTGTTAATCAGATGGAATGAGTTTCTATCATTTCTATTTCAAGCACAGAAAAGAGCACCCATAAAAAGCTGTCTCCCAAACTATCCTCAGATTCACAACCCTGTGTCAGTCAAAGACAAGGAAAGCAAACTCTGGCATCAGATTCCAGGTGTCAGGTGTATGAACAACATCTAAATCTGGATTCGAATGAGAAAATTATAAGTTTAAAAATATGCACTTGAAGGTCTGGATCATTAATAGTTGTTGTGTTTCTGTCTGTCAGGTGTTATTGGCGTTCCCGGTTCTGGCCCTGCTTGATTAACCGGACTGTGCGTGATAAAAGAGCTCCATGGCAACCTCTTTGCAAATGTTAGCGGTAATTGTTTTCTTTCCCCCCTTCTTTCTATATTTAGCCAGAGCCCATTTTTGTAGCTTTATAGGTTATTAGTTCAGTCAAGGGCAAAGGGAGGCTGAGGTGCATCGGGACCGAGAGGTGGGCTTCAGGGGCGCGAGCGCTGAGCTCCGGGAAGAGGACGGCAGGTGTCTGATCTCCCCTGAGACTCTGCCTCAACAGTAATTATCTTCATCAGCACTCTGGAGACACCACCAGTTAAATACCAACACACACACACACACACACACAAGATCAGCTTTCTACACCAAACAAACACACATGCAGTTGAGGGCTCCAAAATACAAACACATGCTTAAAAAAAACATGCTTAAAAGCACAAATACACACACACACACACACACATACGTATATATATACACACATATACATATATACATATACATATATATATATATATATATATATGAAACCGAATATATAGAAACAGAATAGATGCACTCATATAGAAAAACAATACATAAATAGTATGGATCATTTATTTTCTTATGTGGTGGAATTGGGCTTTCATAATACGCTTAAGTATGTGGCTGACTTATATGAGAGACATACAAAATATTGTCGCACTATAAGCTAAATCTCCTTCAACATACCAATTGATGGCAAAATCGAAATAAAATTTACAGACAGCGGCCATACTGCGCCAGAACGCCCACCACACAGAAGCTTATTGGTGGAGAGGAGACAGAGTGATGAAGACAATCAGTATGTGTGTGTATATATATATATATATATATATATATATGGATGATCAGGAAGCCAAGATGAATGACAGAGGCCAATGTGCAAATTTGGCCAGGATTCCAGGGTTAAACCTCTACTCTTTTTCAAAGGACTCTAGAAAGTTAGGACCTCGGTTTAACGTCTCATCTGAAGGACGGTGCTTTTTTTTGACAGTAGTGTCCAATTCACTATATACTGGGCCTCACTAACACCTCCTCCAGCAGCTACCTATAGTTTTCCCAGGAAGTTTCCAACAGGTATTGACAGAGCTCAACCCTGCTTAGCTTCAGTGGGCAACCAGTCTTTTGGCTACAGGGTGACAGCTGATGAAATTCAACATGGCACTGTAAATAATCCTAAAATGAACTTATTCACTTTACTGACCTAAACAGAAACATTTGCTTTTCTTCTTCAGATGGTATCCCTTATTAGGATTGAAAGACATAGCTTCTCTGGATCCTCTGGGAGTCCAGATGTCTCTTAAGGACATGGTGGCCCACATCAGATCTTGACTTATCGGTTGTCCTCACACAAAGGTGAGAGGACGAAGGAAAGCTGTGGCAGCAGTTTCATCAAATTCCACAGGATAGCAGATGCTCCGTAAGGACCCCACACCAACCTTAGAAAGTCTGGCACAAAGTTAAGGTTGCCTTCCTTGACATAAGCCTATGTCTTTCTCGATAACATTTATTTGAGAAAAGTAATGAAGTGTATGGTCTGCAGAATTAATCGAAATAAAAACCGAAATTCTGATATGGCTTAGTGCAATTATCAATTGCATTTGGCTCTTTCGTGGTGTGTTTGTCTTGTGCATGAGGGTTACAGATCTTTAGATTTGAGAGTACAAAACTCCATTGGAAAGAAAGGGCCACTGCAGTGCAGTAATGATGAAGTCTATGCTAATCCAGCTGGATATATGAAAGTAATACACGCACACTTCAGACGGAGGGGGAAAAAACACTCCAAAGTGCTGGCGAGGGTCTGTCGCTCTTGAATGTAATAGACTCCTGGATCAGTCATTGCTCTTATAACCCTATTCTGATACCTGCACTGCATGCTCATTAACAGTGACAGATAAGAAAAAAAAATTGCATTCTGAATTGTGTTTGGGTGGTGTGTGTACTAAACATGGTGAAGTGGCATGGGGACCAAGTAAACACTGAATTTTAAATATCACCAACATATAAATGTTAAAGACAAAGTACTGTAAATAGCATTTAACATAACATTTCTAAGTGACATAGGATTATTAGTGGGGGGGGGAGTAGGACAGGGCTTTTATGTATCGGGATGTGAAAAGTATGCTATAATAAGTGATTAATTACAGCAATATAGACATTTTGGTTGATACCGATACAAATACATTTTGTTTTGCCCAAAAAAAAAAAAAAAACCCTACTTGACCAGCAAACTAAATTAATTCAATTCAAAGCACTGCCGACAACTTAAACAAATGGTAATAATCCTGTATCATGGATACACTGAGAATCACTAACTTTGATTTACTACTTACAATTTAGGGATGCATATAATGCATATACTAATTTTTATGTTACTGTCAATAACCAACACATTTATTTAGATAGAAAATCAAAATAAATCTATATAAAAAGACCTACATAAATTAAAAACAAAACACTAAAAACTAAAATCAATCATCAAGTGACATTAAGAGGCATTATAAGCAAGTGCCATATGGATATTCATTTTGAGATTTATTAAATTAATAACGTGCATACCTATTATCTCATTTTTCCCTACCTGATTGGATTTGGTAAAATGAAAAGTAAAATATTTTCAGAGGTGGAGAAAGTTATTTTGATAAAAAATTATTTAGAATAGCGTGCACTCATGAATCATACATAAGACTGAATATGGATTTTAAATGTTAATATAATCGGTTTTGATACCATGTCATCTTTAACTAACATTAATAGTCTGCCTGACCATATGCACCATTACCAATGCACAACAAACTGAAAGCAAGCAGCTGCTTAGAGATCCAATCTCATAGCTTCTCGCCAGGAAGACATGAAGTGTTAGAGTCATTCAGGAGGATGTTTAAGCATACCTGACAGATGAGGGAAAAGAAAAACACAACGCAAAAAGAATGTAAGAAAGAAAGAACATGCGTCCTTAAAAAAACCCACAAAAGAGGAATCACATGCAATTATTCATCCACTAAACATGAAATCTGCTGGGGTTTTCACAGGATTTACAAACACAGACAAAAATATTACAGAATTGCTCAATGCGCCAAAGACCCAGACAGCACAGGCGAGTCAATGTAGACTACATTCAGCCCTTCAGTACAACATTAGTCTGCTCTCCACATTAGCATGACTTAGACATTAGGCCGCTTCATCAGCAAGACAGAGAGTGGAAAGCTCAAGTCGATGAAGGATTGATTCCTAAAAGACTTCTTGCGGGAAGACAAAAAGAAAAGAATAGTAAGCAACACAACCGCTTTCCACACTGGGGAAAATTGGTCACATTCGCATATTCATGAGGGGATATTTACAAATCTGTATTGACCAATCTAATTCTTTTGGGAGAAGGAAGAGGAGCTTAGGAGCTCAAACAAGGAGATTTTCTGAGGACAGGATTATGAGAGCTTTTCTTGAGGTCTTTCAGAGGGCAATGCTGTTTCATTGTGCATAATAAAAAAACATTAAATCAGACAGAGAATTTTTCATGCGTTTCCATGGCATAAAAAATTAAAAATGCACATATAGTTTGTATAATCACTGCATAATGTACATTCAAGACCTATATTCGCCATATATCAAAACCACTTTTTCCCTGGGTTAAAAAACCTGCATAACTATATAGGGGCGATGACTTAATATAAGATAATACAACAGTAAATATATTAGTGTTGTTATTTATAACTAAAATTTAAACTATTAAAACATTTTAAGTTGGAAGTACTAGAATTACTCAAATTTAGGGTACGTTTACACAACAACGACGTACTAAAAACGACGAGTTTTCATGTACAGATGATGTCCGACGTAGTCAAAACGATACCCGTTCATAAGGATCCGGAAAAACGCTGTATTATGCTGCTAGGCCAGTAGTGGGCGATATCACTTTATAAAGAAACACTACATACCTATATGCGAATAACATCTCAGTTTTCACGAATTCGCGTTTTTGCAGTTTACATGGAGACTATACACATTGAAACCCATTTTCACCCGCTTTTCGTTTTCAGGGCCCAAAAAATGTTGTCATGTAAATGAACGGCAAAAATGCATAAAACGTTTTCAGTTTTTTTAAACGGTGCTGTGTAAACGGCCCCTAAAACTGAAAAATTGTAAAATATCACAAAATATATCAGTTATTTTCCTGAAATTTCACTCCAAATATTTCATTTATATTACATCAATAATATCTTAGTGACTTTAAAAATATAAAGCGTTTTTGTTATTTTTAACTTGATGGATTAGAACAAATGTTAATATTATAATCAGTACATAATCTGTACAAAAAGTACAAATACACAATTAAAAGCTGTGTTAAAATAAGACTAAAAACATTATTATGATTATTAAGTTGTGCTATATTTGTTAAAGAACTGAAAGAGGGGGAGGGGGGAACATTTTACTTCAATGAACTTTACTTCTTTTACTTCAACTCATAACAAATTCTAGGGGTGCAAATAAATATGGCCATGCCTAGAATTTTTTATAAGTAATTATTTTGATTTTCACGGGGGGTTTTGAATTAAATATCAAAAGGAGAAACAATGCAGATTTATTTTTACAGCCATCTTTGACAATATTTACCAGGGGTACCACAACTGTGGAATTTCTACCTGTTGCTCAATTCTAGTCGCACAGAACACCACCTGGACCTACTCTGCATTATATGTTAATTCTTTCCCTAATTATCAGCATCTGATGCTTCGACAAACAGTATTTACGGAGCGGCCCAGTCGACTGTATCGGATCCTTCACAGCGCAGTCACAGGCCAGCAGTCTCCAGGGGTTAAAACCCTCATTACTAGTCATAGCTCTGCCTTAAACCCTTTGAAATGACTCTTCTTAATTAGCACCTCCAAATGGCCTCACATTTAATTAACTTGTGGAATCCTTGAGGGGCGTTTTGATTTAAGAAATTAACACATTTTTCCATTCCTGATTGTAACTAATTGGTTTACTTTATTCAGAAATGATAGCTGCCATTAATCGTGAATAATACAATACGGGTATTAAAATGGTCCCAATCAACGAAACAGAGATGCAAATAAAGTTGTTGAGAAATCGGGGGTTCATAATAATGTAAGATCATCAGATGTATTTACATCGTTTCAGCATTTGCACAAACTAATTAGAGAAAAACATGCTTACAGGAACAAATGGTGAAAATATTTTAATTTAGAACATCAATATTCTTTCATAGTCACAATATTCCATAATGAAGCAATGATTTAATTAGCTCGTGCTGAAAAAAAAAAAAAAAAAAAAGTCAAAGTAATTTGTGATCTCTGAATGCTCTCAGCTCTAGTCGGGTTTTAACGTTTGACTCCCGTTCAACAAGGTCAGGTGAGCACTGGATGAGCAGCAGCTTTTGACAAGTTGACAAGAGAACTCCGTTAGGCCGTGACGTGTGTGTGTTAGCAGAGCCGAGTTAGGGGGAGCCAGCAGAGCATGCCAAAGGATTTAGATCGCAGAGATTTGCATCATGGGATACGCTTTTTGCTTAATCTCCTAAAGACAGACACGGGCTGAAGGTGAAGGCAACTCTCTGCAGATATGAATTTAGCAATTAGCATAGTTAATAAGGAACATCATTCAGAGGAGAGAAGTCTGGAAGAGTGAGGTCAAGTCTGTGGGCAAATGGAAGTGGGCGAAGACAATGACTGAATCGTTAACAACATTAAAAGAAGAATTCACACATTTACTCATGTACCCACGTAACTTTCTTTTTTCATGCTCAATGTTTTTGCAATAACAATGAACTTTCAAAGAACTGGAGCTTTCAAGCTGCATGAAGGACGCAAAAGTTCTATAAAAGTGGTCTATCTATGTGAATCAAGAGCTACAGAACCGGTCAAGACTTTCGAAAGAAGATTCTTATGCTCATCACGGCTGTATTTAACCTTTAATACAGTAATATTGTGAAATATTATTACAACTGTTTTCCACCTAAATTTATTTTAAAATGTCATTTATTCCTCTGATGGCAAAGCTGAGTTTTCAGCAACATTACTCACGGCTTCAGCGTCACATGATCCTTCAGAAATCATTAGAATATGCCGATTTGATGCTCAAGAAACATTTCTGATTATTATCAATGTTGAAACAGTTGTGCTGCTTAATATTTGTGGAGACTACAGTAGTCAACATTTGAAGTGGATCAAAACCTTTCATGAACTTTTTTTGATGCACTTCAAATGTTTGGGTTAATTTGGGATAATTTTATTCAGTAAGGATGCTGAATCAAGAATCATCAAAGAATCCTGAAAAGGTGGTTTCCACAAAAATATTTGTAAAGTTTTCAACATTGATAACAATAAGAACCATTTGGGTTGGGAACCGAAAACCGGTTATGTTGTGTGTTTTTTGAAAAATACCGGAACCGTGCGAAATTCCTAAGTTTCGGTTCCAAAAACGCTTCTGGTCCGATGTGTGGGCGAAGTGCTGGGAGCTTATCCTTTACTCATATACTCATATAGTGAGTGAGTTAGTGAGTGAGTTAGTGAGTGAGTTAGTTAGTGAGTTAGTTAGTGAGTTAGTTAGTGAGTTAGTTAGTGAGTTAGTGAGTTAGTGAGTTAGTGAGTGAGTGAGTGAGTGAGTGAGTGAGTGAGTGAGTGAGTGAGTGAGTGAGTGAGTGAGTGAGTGTGAGAGTGAGTGAGTGTGAGAGTGAGTGAGTGAGTGAGTGAGTGAGTGAGTGAGTGAGTGAGTGAGAGAGAGAGAGAGAGAGAGAGAGAGAGAGAGAGAGAGAGAGAGAGAGTCTCGATCTCGATCAAACACCCACGTGATCTTATTCCTAAATGACAAAAACTTCACACTGGAACATATTTAGGAGAGGTCCCAAATTATCCTAGAGAATGCAGAAATATTTATTTTCCTTCAGAATTTGTTTTAATAATTTGTATTGAATGAGAGCCGGAACCGAAACCGGAAAATGTCTTACGATTCCCAACCCTATTATTAATAACTGAGCAGAGAACCAGCATACTAGAATAAGTGTTCCAAGTCTTCTGAAGCCATACCATAGTTTAATGTGAGAAACAAGCTGAAATTAAAATATTTACTAATAAATCTTGAGATTTACTCTAGATGTTTATTCATAGGAGAAACAGCACAGAATCCTTCTTTTGACTTCTTTTCAATGAATCTGCTGATTTGATGCACTAAACCGGTCTGAATGGTCCGTTCATAAATCAGATCGATATGATTTCCAGGTTCAACTCACTCAATGATCCGATCATGGTGTTTCCGTGAATAACAACATACATTTCAGTCTGTTTCTCACAAAGATTACTTTTATTATACGTTTACGGTTTTCAGTTCTTTTTGAAGCTTGAAAGCTTCGGTTCCCATTTATTGTAACTGCATGGACAAAAGCAACCAAAGTTAAGAAACTTTTCTGTTCAATGGAAGAAGGAAAGTCAAATTTCTAACAACATATGAGAAACAATGACAGAATTTGAAAAAAACGAGTGAATAAACAACATTTAAACAGCTTTATGCCTTAAAATGAGCCTTTGAACATCCATGGGAACACAAACCAACTGAATAAATAGACAGACTTTCAAAGTTTTTCCACAACTGTCATTGAAACAGCAGGGCCAACATAACTTTTAATTTCCTGTAACACTAAATACCGCCTCATTATAATCATCATTACAGAAGAATTATCCCAAATGGACCGGAATACGAGTCCCAGGAGCTTTCAAAAGAGGCACCTCTCCTTCAAAAGACAGCTGAAAAGAACTCTAAATGATCGCAGCAGTCCTAAATTATTGAAAAAGCCTAAACAGCCCTCATGAGCAACAGAAATGGCTATTAACCTTGGTGAAACGATATTCAAATCCGGTTACAGCAAACTTGCTCTACTGTATCCCTGGCGGCCAGGAAATGTAAATGTGTTCTCGCTGTGGACAGATGGGAGGAACGCATGCTGTTTGAAGTTCCTGCACCAGAGGAGTCGCATCCACCCACCCCTCGTTTCAAATATTCAGCATGCAGACTCATCCAGCAGACTCCCCTGGTCCTGTTTCGACACTCCAGTCAAGCTTTTCAAGCTGCTGCAGCATTGTGAAGCGAATGAGCTTTGACGTCTTCAATCTCTGCGTACAGATTTTTCTCCGCCCCAGCGAACGAACGCAGCGGCAAACGTTCCTTTAAGTTTGGAGATGCAGCCGTGGCGCGGTTAGGGTTGTGCTGGGGAAAGCAGCTCTGGGATTATCTCTTCATCCAGACAGGAATTTCTGAGGCAGCGTTGGTGTTATCGGCCATCGCCTGTCTCAAATCGTCTCTTTTTTGGGGGGCATTGTCATCATTGACAAGCCATCTCTAATTTTCGAGCTGTCATAAAAGATGGCAGTGAATTGCCGTGATACCTACCTGCCAGTCACGCGTCCCGAGCTCCACTAGAGCGGACTGGCAGCTGGCTAATCACTGCCTCTTATCTCTGTGGTAAAAGTCCAAAAAACAGATTCTGTAAAACCTCAAGGCACTCTGTTCAAAGAAACCTGAGTGCGCAGTTTTGTACACTTGGCGAGGACTCATGCTTGGACCAATTTGATTTGACTCTGATTTACAGTTCCAATTTGATTCAATTGGTTATATTTCTCTTAATTATACAGGGAACCTTCAAATATTGCACATTATGAAAACTTTAATCCATTATTAATAATTTAACACCAACAATACCTGAACACCCAATCAGCATATTCAAATGATTTCTGAAGGATCATGTGAAACTAAAGACTGGAGTAATGAATGCTGAAAATTCAGCTTTGCCATCACAGGAATAAATTGCATTTTAAAATATATTAAAAATAGAAAACAGTTATTTTTAATAGTATCTTATAATATTTTATCAGTATTACTGTTTTACGCTATTTTGATGAAATAAATGATAAATGCAGCCAGAAAACCTCTAAACGAGCCTTATCCTTGATAGATTTGGTGAGTTCATTCAGTGAAAGATTTGGCAGACTCATTCAAAGTACCTCAGTCACAGTCTTTTTGAATAATTCATTCAAATAATCTGCTCAAAAGAGTCATTTGTTTGTGAATTGGACAATACTGGTTGAGCAGCTGTACGTTTTTGATTCACTAAAAAGAACCGATTCATAAGAGTAATTTGTTTGTGTATCAGATTGCACTAGTTACGCTGCTTGTTATTGTGTGCAGAAAGGCGTATTATCTTGGCATTATTTCGCAGGAGCACACATTTGTTTTTGTTTCGTTTTTTTCGAATCGCATTCAATTCCAATATATCCGCTGACAGTGAAGAGCAGTAACACTGGCATAAAGTAAAACATTGATCCTGGGATTTTCATGGCCGTTAAAATGAAGAACCGATTAATCAAAAATGGATATTTTCACCCAGGCCTAGTGAAAAATTCTAAGCATGCAGTCACTGATTAATAAAAACAGCTCATTGATCGCCTTCAGGAACTGGCTGACAGCCAGACTCCTAAGGAGATGGTGAAACATGGATTTGATCCAAACGTGAGAAGTCCAAAATGAGAGAAAAATGGAAAAAGCTGCTCTAATCTGCATCTCATTGGTGTCTGAATCACATCTTGACATCTGTGCTTTAAAAATGTGCTTTTTGAATTACTTCTGACCTTCACACCCACAATTTAGAGGACCTTTTCACCTCAACAAATAGTTGAGATAAACTTATGCATTAAAGATCTATTACTATAAAGATGTCACTATTCATTGACACCAAAAAACTCCTAAATAAGTCATTTCAATAAAGATAATATAAGTGCACTTGGCACTATGTACTTTCTCATTAGAGCAGGTCCTCTCTCTCAGATGGATGAGGCTTGTGCCCTGTTTCAGCGGGTTGCATCTCATTATAGGACCGAAATGAAAATATATGCTAGCTAAGCACTCTGCATGCACTACTAAACCACATCTTATGGCAGCAGAGTGGACTGCACGAAGTAATGAAGTGATGCCTTATACACCAAATTGGTGTTGATCCAATGTCATTTTCCTGCATATCCTCTCTATATAACTTTTGAAACTCCAGCTCAGGGACAAAATTAATAATAATAAGGTCAGAAAGTAACAGATAGTAGAAATTGAGCATTTAGGTTAAAATTCATTTAAACTGAAAAACAGACTTTCATGATGACATCAATGCTACGTGTGCTGCATTCTGGGAGCTGGGTCAATAAATTGACTGAATCCAGTCGCAAAAATCAGGTCAGTGCTTCGACTAGCTGTGTACTAAAGTCACTGGAAAGACGCTTTTTAAGGCAATCCTTGTTCTGTGTACAAACTGGTGTAAAGATTTATGAGATGGCGTGTATTTTTGTGAAGTAATTCCAAGATAAAGTTGTTTTAGGACAGTATTGATGCCTTAAGGAAACAGATGTGGCATCTGTGGTGTTCAAAGAGGTATAATGTGTGAAGCCAATAATGTGTAAACAGAATTTTGCTATTAAATTACAGCTGCTGTTATTTTCAGATTCCCGTATTATAGCTTATTACTACACACCTTTTACTACACACACGTTGTCACTGTACCAATATTTTAGTAGTCAGTACCAATACGAGTAAAATTTCCAATTTTGGTACCAGAGCAAAAACAAAGTAGGCTACTTTAAAAAAGTTTGTCCCGTTTTGTCTCGTCCGTTGGTTATCAATGTCAATCACAGCAGTTTCCGATTCAATCATGCATTTATATATGGTTATATATACAAGCCAGAAACTTTGCAGTCAAACTTGTATTCAGATTGTGAATAAACAAAGCAAGAGATAAGCCATCCCTTTATAATCAATCTCTAGGCTGTCGTGTCAATCTCTAAAGCACAAGCTCACTGAATACTGTGAAAACTCCCGTTATAATAAAAAAGCTGTCTTAATTGTACAGTGAATCTCTTATTTACATTGTGTTCACACTTTGTAGGTAATATGAAAGAATTTGCAAGAGTGAGGGCCGCTTTGAACAAAACAAAACCTTGTGCGTTTTCAGCGGTGTGTTAAAGGGATAGTTCACCCAAAAATGAAAATGCTGTCCTCATTTACTCACCCTCATGTTGTTCCAAACCTGTATGACTTACTTTCTTCTGCTGAACACAAAAGAAGATATTTTGAAGAAAGTCGGTAACCAAACGACTGATGGACCCCATTGACTTCCATAGTAGGAAAAAAAAAATACTATGGAAGTCAATGGGGACCAGCAACTGTTTAATTACCAACCTTCTTTAAAATATCTTCTTTTGTGTTTAGCAGAAGAAAGGAAATCATACAGGTTTGGGGTGAACTATCCCTTTAAAGGGATAGACAATAAGTCTGGCATGTCATCATTTGCTCACCCTCAAGTTGATCCAAACTTGTATGAATGTCTTTCTTGTGCTGAATAACAACTTGTGGGAGAGTAAATGATGACAGAATTAAAAAAATTTAGGGGAACTATACCTTTAAGATTCTGACTACCTCTGATAGGCCACTGGTTCACGCACTCAACAGATACGATTGTGATTGGCTACAATGCTCAATGCTTGTAAAAACATGGCGTAAATAGAAAACTTTGATGCTCAATCAAACACAAACAAGAGCGTTTGAAAGCAGTCTATATCAGCCGAATATACCTAGTACTCTGTACTACTGGTATTGCAGAAATGTTGGTACTGTGACCATCAACATTTTTTACTGGTAAGTTTGACAACTCTAGCCAAAACCGAAACCAAAAATTCAGGATGCACTTGGCCAAAAACCGAAAATAAATAAATAAATAATTATTTTAATTAAATAAATAAAAAGCGTATTAAATATTCAACTCTCAACAAGCTAAAACAAACATTTAAAAAGTACATAAGACATACGTTTTTTTCTCTAGTTTGTTGGTGTAATATAAACATTTAAATGACAATAAATGGTAATAACTTGGTTTTCATGATAGATTTATTCAAACATGCATTAAATAATGAACGAATATGAATACAGTGCATATATTTAGCAAAATGCTCTTCTGTAGTTATTTTTCTAGCTAACTAATGAGTTTACGGATGTTGAATAGCTTTCTTGAGGTAAGCTTTTGTAATGATAAGTGAAGGGTTATAGCCTAAATTAAAAGCGGTTTTATTTACGTCTTTCCCCAGTTAAAACACTGATTACAGGATCCATTTTAGTAAGTTGTAATGTATCTTTCAACATACTGATCTGTCACATTAAAGAGCACCAAATTACATTTATTGTTCCCAAGTTAAAAAAAAAAAAATGTATGTCTACTAGAATATATAGGCTAATCATATATATTATTTTATATGATGATGATATATATAGATAGAAAGTTTTTGTTCATTTTTATTTTAGTTTTCTTTTTAGTACAATAAGTTAAACTAAATTAAAATGATAAATGTTTTCTTTGGCAACTAGCAAAAATAAACAAGTTTAAGAATTTTTAAATACTTTTTTTTTTTAGATAAGGTATAGGCCTATTTTATTTCAATTACCTTTTTTTGGTGTGGTTTTCATTTCAGTATTAGTTTTAGTAAATAATAACCCTGCTTTCAAGGTAAATTATATTTGTGCATGCCTTATACTTAGAGGGCAAGCCACTATCCTCTGACAAGCAACATTTGTTTTATGTGCTAAAAGTCCCTGAACTATTTAGGGATGTCAGTCAGGATTAAAACAGAATAGAACACGCAGCTCAGATATATTCAATGACCTACTTGAAACTTTTCTTCTGAGTTTT
The DNA here is from genome assembly GCF_949319135.1 of Squalius cephalus. Classification (NCBI taxonomy): domain Eukaryota; kingdom Metazoa; phylum Chordata; class Actinopteri; order Cypriniformes; family Leuciscidae; genus Squalius; species Squalius cephalus. The sequence goes on from NC_137143.1 coordinate 17,893,014, forward strand.
GTTCTATAATGTCAAAATATAGCCTCCGACTTTCCATTTGACTGAATTTCCATTGAAACTGCACTGTTGATCTACTTTGTCCTGTTGTCCTGGTTTACGGTCTGTTTGCGCACAGGAAACTTTCAGAGCAAACAAAAGCACAAGGTACACAACAAGTCAGGTGACACCCAAAATGAAGAAACACTGAAAATCTCTTCATGTTGCAAGACCAAAAGGAGAACACAAGACAATCAGCCAAAAATACTTAAAATTGCAAAAGCTATAAGAAGTATGACAGCAGGAAAATCCGTGTATAGCTAAGATAAATATTAAAATTGACCTTTAAACCTTGCCTTAGACTGACAGCAAATTGCTATTGGCCAGCTCAGCAAAAAGAGTTTCATCACTGATGGGTCAAAGGCTGAAAGATGGACGTGATTCTGACCTACTTCTCATTGACTGAACGAATAGAGGACAAACCTGAAAGTGAATCAATCATTCCTAGTGAAGACTTGTGGAAAAAAAGAGCAAAAAGCCCCCAAAACATTCACATGCATCACCTTTCAAATCAGTGTTCCAGGAATTAAATAGAAAACTAATGTACACTATTATTACCAAATGATTCAATTTATTGGTCAGACTATTTAAAAGCAAATATTTTTAATAGAATCAGATTAGAAACTTCAATATAGTCCGTTTAGATAATATCTAGAACAGAAACTTTAGATTTGAAACTTCAGAACAGAATCTTTCAAACAGAAAATTCAGAATATATTTGCAAAACGCTAATCATACATTTGCTGATGTCAGTTATCAAATATCTTGTATAAGGTTAAAGTTCAGTAATAAGACAAAATTAACAATAAATAAATCATTCTCCAAAGCATCCCAGATGAACGGATGGACCATCTAATGTGTCATTCTATTAAAGCATCTATTCAGACCGCTAGTTAAATAATTAAGGACTAAAACAATGCCGGGTTAAATCAGTATGTGCATATATGTGCAGAATAAATCATCATGTCTGTCGCTATAAACAAACAGACAGCAGCTGCATCACGCAGTACTAAGTTCTTCTTCTGGTCACATCACGCACTGGAGGATAAACGTACATATCAGCGATCTGTTACCTTGTTTCTGCTCAAAAGCAGTTGTTTAGTGCTCGCAGCTCGGAGTCCTCGCACAGCCGCCTGACATGCCATGGATGCCGCCATCTTGAACCGGAAGTAAGTCCTGCAGCGCTGACACGTGTGTGAGGAGTGACAGTGAGCGTTGGCTGACTTTTGCAATGTTGTATTTAGGTTGTCCTACTGGTCCTCAGAAACCCGCGATTCAACCAAAGAACAGGGTTGGATTGTTTACACTGCAACATTATCTCCTTAAACTCCAAGTAGCCGAAAGGACAAAAGTTAATTTGCACACATAAATATATGGTTGTATGCATGTAAATGTGCATTAGGCTATATTAACCTATTCTTACAGTGTTATTATTTTTATATTAATAAAATATTACTATAAAAAAAAAAAAGATATATAAATATGTCATAATTGAAATAGAACATATATTATGTAAATAATTTACATAAACATTGTTATTTAAGAACATTTTAAAAATGGAATTTTGTAGGCTAAAATATAGGCTATGAATATAATTAAATACACCCCCATCCATCCACAATATGACGGCATATAAAAATCTATAAATATTCAATAATATTTTTCTATTTATTTTGGTTGTTCATTTATTTTGGTTTAGTATTGCTAAAAAGTGATCTTGTATTAGCATTGGCAAAAAGTATTGCCAAAAAAGTGGGAATAGCGGCATATATCTTCATCTTGATTTGTTAATAATTATTAGCAAAAAATGTGCTTTATAAATACATCAACATGTAAAAACATGAATGTATATATATTATGTAATGTAATATTATAATTTACCTTAACATTGTTATGAGATAAAATGCGAACAGCTTTTGAATAATAAAATATAATATAAAATGTTATTATATGCCTGAAATTAAAATGCCAGCCTATATCTTTAATATATATTAGGGCTGTCAAAAGATTAATCGCGATTAATCGCATCCAAAATAATATACATGCATGTGTGTGTATTTATATATACAAAATAATTATACACAGTACACACACACATATATTATGTGAACACAAACTTTTATTTTGGATGCGATTAATCGCGATTAATCTTTTGACAGCCCTAATATATATATATATATATATATATATATATATATATATATATATATATATATATATATATATGTGTGTGTGTGTTTGTTGTTTTATAATTATTGCCAAAAAGTGTGCTCTTTAATGTATTCGGTTTGTCATTATTCTTTTATTATAATCATACAGATAAAATATAGACATATATGCCTATATAGACAAATGTAATAGAAATGTAAGACATATTTATATATATATAGACATGTAAGAATTAAGTTTTTGTCTGATTTTATTTGTTTGATCTTGTTTTAATATTCAATCTAGTGTGTGCCTGCAGTCTTTAGTGTGCCTTTGTCATTTGCATACTATTCAATGCCAAATCCTTACATCATGTCTCTACTAATCAAATGTCAAACAACACAACAGATAAAGGAATCAACACACAAAAAGATCTTTTTGGGGATTCCATGATGGAGGTTTGAAGGGTTGGATCGGCTCCATATCAGGTCCCAAACATGGTGGTGTGTTTCCTTGGTGTTGATCAAAGTGAGGAGGTTGGATTGTCTCTCACAAATACACACAATCTATCTATCCTATCTATCTTTTCTCTTCTCCATTCTCTAAAAGCACTCATTACTCTCTGACACCGTGAAAGGGCAGGAAGGGCAAAATGATCATAAAAAGCTGTGATTATGACAGAGAGACATTTGCTTCAAACTGATGTGTGTCAGCAGAAACCCATTCAGAGAGGATGATGAACTACTCCTGAAGAACATGAAAGCATCTCTCCCTCCCAACCTTATTTATTTTGCTTTTTTTTTTTTACACTACGGTCACATAAACAAGCCTCTGCCCCTTCAATACATTCAAACCAAAACATGCAGCTCAGGACATATCGACATTTTACAATGGCAGAAAAGCCATTTTTAAAAAGCGTGCATTTATTTCAAAGCTAATTGGAAAACCGTGCCTTTGGCGACATTTCTGCAAAAACGTTGATTCTTGATTCTTTCAAAGTGAAATGTCCAGTGAGTGACGCTAGTTCAGTTTTATCCGAAACAGATGAGTGTGAATCTGGCAATGTTTTATTTTGTTGGTTGTTGTATGTATTTTGGTAGTTTAGAAATTAAATCCCAGACAGCAACAGATCCGGCCCACATCTGGTACACATGGATTCCACACGGCCCAGATGTGGGCCGGATCTGGACAGACACTATGTTGCTGTCTGGGATATCCGGTGAGTGGCAAAAAAGTTTATGCTCTATCGTGTTTGAATATAACGTACACCGCCAACATTAAACCTTATTCTAAACCTAACCAAAAAGCAAACATTAGATTGACATTAGATAAACATCGGCTGAAGCAACCATGCCATTTTAGATTGCTTCCACAAGTCTTTGAGCTCTTTTATTGTGATTCCGACTCCACATTAGAATAAATACATATATTAATCAGTGTAAAGCTGAACCAGATGAGCTACGGAGCAAGTTTACTATGTCAGAAAAGCTATAGAGCTGGTTATGTTTTGCAAACCTGAAAATATATTAGTTTACAAATCATTTACTAATATACAGTGCTATGCATAAGTTTAGACACCCATGCTAAAGTTGACTAAAAAGAGGAATAAAAAATCATCTTTTGGAAATTGAACTTAATGCCTTAATTTAAAAAAATTAGGAAAAATCCAACCTTTAAGGACACCAATTTTCTTTGTGAATGAATAATGTATCGTAAATAAATAAATGTTCTTCCTTAAAATACAGGGTGCATAAGTCTGGACACCCCATGTTAAATTCCCATAGAGGCAGGCAGATTTTTATTTTTAAAGGCCAGTTACTTCATGGATCCAGGATACTATGCATCCTGATAAAGTTCCCTTGACCTTTGGAATTAAAATAGCCCCACATCATCACATAGCCTTCACCATACTTAGAGATTGGCATGAGTACTTTCCATAAGATCATCTCTCAATGCAAATCAAACCAGCTATTAGGCTAACTGAAATAAAACCATGCCAATCTCTAGGTATGGTGAAGGCTATGTGATGATGTGGGGCTATTTTAATTCCAAAGGCCAAGGGAATTTTATCAGGATGCATAGTATCCTGGATCCATGAAGTAACTGGTCTTTAAAAATAAAAATCTGCCTGCCTCTATGGGAATTTAACATAGGGGTGTCCAGACTTATGCACCCTGTATTTTAAGGAAGAACATTTATTTATTTACGATACATTATTCATTCACAAAGAAAACTGGTGTCCTTAAAGGTTGGATTTTTCCTAATTTTTTAAATTAAGGCATTAAGTTCAATTTCCAAAAGATGATTTTTTATTCCTCTTTTTAGTCAACTTTAGCATGGGTGTCTAAACTTATGCATAGCACTGTAAAAGTGTTTAATGTCATACAATACAGTATGTGCAAGGAACTGTGTGAAAATAACTCTGAAAATAAACTAATCACAATTTTTGTGTGAAAAGGAATAAAAGTTGTTGGTGTTTTACTGCATATTGTGTTCATTTCAGCTGGAAACTGCGTTTATGAGCCTAGGTTGATTTATTTCCCCATCTACCTATATTTCATACCTATATTTTGCTTGCCCATCTTTTTCCAGCTACTTTTTAATGGGAATAGATCCATATTTTCTTTGTCTTGAGTATTCTTTACCTTTCACCTTTTTAAAATCCAGCCGTCGTACACAAACAAAACTTGCACACAATGCACAATATCCCAATCTGTTGACCAAGCTGTCTTTTTGAGGGAGGATGTTTGTTTCATGGTATAAGAGCTCTGTATTATGATAATGAAGCTGACCTGAACTTAGATGTTTAATAAAGGACGAGGATTCTCCTCAGCCCACAGAACAAAGCTTTTTGCTTCTCATGCCGCATTGATAAGCAGGGCTTATACAAACATTTATGCTGCGGTCACATTTTCCACAGACGCGTTTGGTATTTAAATTCGAAAGTGTTCAGAACGCAAACTTTTCCAGTACAGCGGTTGGACCTCACGATTTCCATCGTTTCGGGCTATTGTTCCAGATCCCGTGTCATTCTAAGACTGTGGTGTTGCGGCACAGGCTCTGTTTCAAATGTTTCTCCAGTCTTTTTCTTGTTTCAGAAGCCGTCCGAGAATCTTCCAGCTATGTTCTTTTTGTAGAGAATGTATTACACGTCCAACTTCCCTCGAGACGTGAAAGCCCCAGATGTTGCGGTGCAGTGATAACACCTCCTTTGCTTTCAACACTATGAGTGAGGGGTGCAAGGGCTTGTGAATTATTTCATAAGTAGTAGTTTCTGCATTCAGTTCCTCCTCATCTGGGCCTAAAAGCGTCAAATATCCAAAGCCAATGCCTGCCTGAGGACGATGGGGCCCGTTCCATATACAAGCAGCCCAGTTGGAGCCAACAAAGCTTTCCTGCATGAGCCTCTCTCTATGATCAATGTGTTTAACCACTATGCGCAGGTACAGTAGATGCATGCACACGCACTGCGAAAGCGAGAACATCTGGCCCCCTCATTGGACATCAGTGTGACTCTGACAGCTATAGGAACTATTGGCCTCATTAGCTAAAAGAGAAAGAGGGAAAAAGAGCGAGTGATGCCTAATTTACCTTCCTTTCACAGTCTGGTTCTCCAAACACCGAAGCCCCGAAGCACGCTAAGCCTCTTACCTCTCTCTGACTCTCTCTTTTTTCTCCACAAACCAGTTCTGAAGTCTTTTCTGTTCCCCTTCACCCTAACCCACTTTAAAAGCTATTCTCCTCCAGCTCAATGCAAATAAGGCCATTTCATTTTACTATGTTGGCAGTACGTCTCCCACTAAAAGGAATAGGAAGCGGTGGCACACTCCATCTGTGCGGCGCGGGATGTGGTTCCTTTTAATGCCGTGGTGATTTTTCTTTTAGAGTATTACCAGAGTTAGCACCGAGGGCTGTGAATATTTCTGAGGTACTGCATGTATATAAAATGCAGTTATAATCTGCAAACGGCCTTGAGTTCACATTCAATTTCATGACATGTTTGCTCACCAGTTTTTGTGGCATTAGACGGCTGTAAGAAAGCCTTGTTTTATTCATGAAAATGCAGTATGATGCAAAGAGCTGAATGAATGCATGCAACTGCTGAGTCAACAGCTCAGACTTAGTAGAAAGCATAAACTCACAATTTGAGGGAAAAATCACACCCCTCTCATTGCCAATTTTCACATTTTAACTTATATATTTTTACTTTGAACAACTTGTCCTTTACATTTGTTTGGTATTCTATATTAATTTTAGTAATATAATATTTTTATTATTATATGATGATATATACAGTGGGGAGAACAAGTGTTTGATACACTGCCGATTTTGCAGGTTTTCCCACTTACAAAGCATGTAGAAGTCTGTAATTTTTAGGTACTCTTCAACTGTGAGTGACGGAATCTAAAACAAAAATCCAGAAAATCACATTGTATGATTTTTAAGTGATTCATTTGCATTTTATTGCATGACATAAGTATTTGATACATCAGAAAAGCAGAACTTAATATTTGGTACAGAAACCTTTGTTTGCAATTACAGAGATCATACGTTTCCTGTAGTTCTTGACCAGGTTTGCACACACTGCAGCAGGGATTTTGGCCCACTCCTCCATACAGACCTTCTCAAGATCCTTCAGGTTTCGGGGCTGTTGCTGGGCAATAAGGACTTTCAGCTCCCTCCAAAGATTTTCTATTGGGTTCAGGTCTGGAGACTGGCTCAGTCCAGGACCTTGAGATGCTTCTTACGGAGTCACTCCTTATAGTTGCCCTGGCTGTGTGTTTCGGGTCGTTGTCATGCTGGAAGACCAAGCCACGACCCATCTTCAATGCTCTTACTGAGGGAAGGAGGTTGTTGGCCAAGATCTCGCGATACATGGCCCCATCCATCCCCCCCTCAATACGGTGCAGTCGTTCTGTCCCCTTTGCAGAAAAATATCCCCAAAGAATGATGTTTCCACCTCCACGCTTCATGGTTGGGATGGTATTCTTGGGGTTGTACTCATCCTTCTTCTTCCCCCAAACACGGCGAGTGGAGTTTAGACCAAAAAGCTCTATTTTTGTCTCATCAGACCACATGACCTTCTCTCATTCCTCCTCTGGATCATCCAGATGGTCATTGGCAAAGTTCAGACGGGCCTGGACATGCGCTGGCTTGAGCAGGAGGACCTTGCGTGGCCTGCAGGATTTTAATCCATGACGGCGTAGTGTGTTCCTAATGGTTTTCTTTGAGACTGTGGTCCCAGCTCTCTTCAGGTCATTGACCAGGTCCTGCCGTGTAGTTCTGGGCTGATCCCTCACCTTCCTCATGATCATTGATGCCCCACGAGCTGAGATCTTGCATGGTGCCCCAGACCGAGGGAGATTGACCATCATCTTGAACTTCTTCCATTTTCTAATAATTGCGCCAGCAGTTGATGCCTTCTCATCAAGCTGCTTGCCTATAGTCCTGTAGCCCATCCCAGCCTTGTGCAGGTCTACAATTTTATCCCTGATGTCCTTACACAGCTCTCTGGTCTTGGCCATTGTGGAGAGGTTGGAGTCTGTTTGATTGAGTGTGTGGACAGGTGTCTTTTATACAGGTAACGAGTTCAAACAGGTGCAGTTAATACAGGTAATGAGTGGAGAACAGAAGGGCTTCTTAAAGAAAAACTAACAGGTCTGTGAGAGCCGGAATTCTTACTGGTTGGTAGGTGATCAAATACTTATGTCATGCAATAAAATGCTAATTAATTATTTAAAAATCATACAAGGTGATTTTCTGGATTTTTGTTTTAGATTCCGTCTCTCACAGTTGAAGTGTACCTATGATAAAAATTACAGACCTCTACATGCTTTGTAAGTAGGAAAGCCTGCAAAATCGGCAGTGTATCAAATACTTGTTCTCCCCACTGTATATATATATATATATACATATATACATATATATACGTCTAAATCAATATAAATGTATACATAATATAAAATAGGATAATTTACTAAGAAGAAAATGTAATAAAAGAAGAAAATGATGGAATGTGTCAAACTGTGACAGACTAATTTGAAAATAAACATTGCAAACATTTAAAAAAAAGTACGTAAACATTTATTTATTTAAATGTGTATCAAGTACATAACAGATTTATGAACACAAAAAATAAAGCAAGTCCTTTGTGTGAAATCTGAGCACCTGAAATAATATGCATGCTGAAGTATTAGCTACTTTAGACAAGTTATTGTTTTAAGAATTCTTCATGCTTTAGAGGTTATTTATAATTTATCCAAACCCAATTTCATGAGAAAACTACAGAGCTCCTAGAGGACATGGTGATGTGAAAATAAAAAAATATATATATATTTTAATTAAATTTGCTTTTCTTTCACAAAATTGTTGTGTTTCCCTGAGAAACCTTGCATTTGCTCGCAAACCTTTTGTGTTCTCTCTCAAATGCGCAAATTGATGGCGGATTTGTACGATTTGATTTGTACTAAAGCACACGATTTTTAGAGAGAAAAAATATAAGCATGAATGTCCAACGCTAAGACCAACCGTAAGCAGATCTTAAAAAAAAATGTATTATGAGATTGTACGAATTCTTATGAATTCACAAAAATGAAAATTGGTTCTAAATTGAATCATCTTTAGAGATTGTTAAGGATATTGCTTTTCACACCTTGCTTTTAAAGTCACTATGAAATCAAAATGGACAATTCTTGTATTTTTATTGAATATTGCAGAATTTTCTTATAAATTATTGATCTGTGCACATCATAATATATAATCAAAATAACTTCCAGTTCTACCAGAAAGACTCAGGAGAATAAATACTGTGACAATTATCCATTTATTAGCAACCCAGCAAGCAATAAAGTTCTTTGGCGTAGGCCCCGTCCGTAGCTCGCAATCTGAGGGTCCGGACTCTGCATATCCTGCCTGAAGATCAAGGCAGGGGCGCAGCCGACCCCCGTGAGGTATGGAAGGGACCATCCTGGTGGTGGTGGTGAGGAGGATGGAGGGAAGGATTCAATTTGGAGGAGGTGGGGAGGATGGTGGTGAATTGAAGCGTCAGCATCTGCGAACTCAAACATGCGTAAGTACCGATCTTTTATACCACAAGTGTTGGAATGTGATTGGATAGATAAAAAGTAGAGTGACGTAACAATTAAGTCTTCCTGGCAGAACTTAATGCTAGAGCTTTCATTGACATCTCTTCTATGATCTCTTCTCATAGGGCAGGGCAACCTGTCACTCACATGACATCACGGCAATAGCAAACCAAAACAATCCAATCAATTCCCGATGATCAAAATCAAGTCACGCCCTACATCTTTTCTTGTTCGAGAAGAAGTTTCACTCGGATATACGTCACAATAGAGAAGAAAAGACAATCACAGCTTACATTTCACGCTGATTTTAATGCGGTTAAGTGATCCAATCACAGAAAACACAGGTGTAAACGGGGCCTTTGTCAACAGACATTTTGATCAGTACTTTCATTGACGAGATCAACACTGATTTGAGTTTCCAAGCATGGATAACAGTCCTTTCACCTCTGTTTCTGAGTGACAGGAGATGCACATTCTGAAAGGACAAAACGAATACGACCGACTGATGTTGAACGCATTGACGATGTCACACGATCATTAATCTCCGTTGCCAGATCTTTTAGAAGAGCACGTTAAATCACTCTCATTGCCGCCAGGGCATTGATTTCAAACTCATGTTCAGCCACTAGATGTGATTTAATACGGCAGTGTATCGTATGCAAGAGCAGCGTGCATTTATATTCAACACCAATGGTTCAACCAGCTGCATAGAAGTATTATAGGCCTGCCAATCCATGTAAACAAATTCAATCTTTACCATGGCAGAGCTGCTAAACACATACCCACAGGAGAATTCAAAAGGCACAATGTGCAGAATGGGTATATTGCTTTTTGTTGATGTGACTCAGACGTTCTGTTCAACATCCAATTTCTTGGTTTCCATTTAGTCTTGCATTGCCTTTTGACTAAAAACGCCTATTTGATTGATAGTAAGATTCAGTTTTATTTACACATTCATTTTGGATGGATAGTCACACTTTTAAAAACTTAATTGAATCAAATGAATGGCATTAACATTTCTGTAGCTCAATTTTCCTGTTTATTCATTGAAACAATATTCAACTTCAAAGCTGCTACAGAGCACATCACCTGCTGTCTTGCACATTCCCCTGCATTAAAGCACAAATGAAAGCTTAGAAGTGCATATGAGGATCCAACGATATACAACTTATGCTCAGGCTTTGCACACTTACCAGCCTTTCTCACACTTTTAAATTCTGACAATTTCTGCTCCACTAAACAAAGCATACCATCTCTCCATCTTACCATCACCCTCCCAAATCTGTTGAAAGGAGTTCTTAATGTACATTTTTGCTTTTGTGCAAATTAGTTTAGTAGTTATGAGTTTAGTAATCCAAGCAGAACAACAGAATATGACAGTGAATGACTCAGTGATTTTATGTAGCACCCAGAAGCTTTGGTATAATTCGAACACTGATCTGGAATTTTAAAGAGGAAAAGGGAGTATCTGGGGATGTTGTTTACTCAAGGCCCCTGTGTGTGTGGTATACATACATACATAAACATGACGAAGGGCTAAAATCTCCCACATGCTTCAGGTTCTCAGCTTAATCATTGGAATAATTTACTCTCATCCATGTACTCCTCTGGCAGAGATGAATAATAATCTGACCCTGATGTTTGAAGAATAGAAGAAACCTTTAATAAAGGTATTAAAGCAGTCAAAAATGGCGAGTTTACACGATGCAGTTTTCAACTGAAAACGTAAAACTTTTGATGCGTTTTGGCCGTTCATTTACACGACAACAGCGTTTTGGGTGCCTGAAAACGCAAACTTTTGAAAACGGGTTTCAAAGTGCACGTCTCTGTGTAAACAACAAAAACGCGAATCTCTGAAAACAATGACATCATGCACAGGCATATTACGTGTTCGATCTATAGTGTTTCATCGCCATCTAATGGCCTGGGAGCAGAATACAGGGTTTTTAGACGTTTTCGCATATCCGCGTGAATGGGGATTGTTTTGAAAATAGTGTCGTCTGTATGCGGAAAATTCAAGGGAAAAACATCTCCGTTTTAAGCATATTGTTGTCGTGTAAACGTACCCAGTAAATAGAGAGATAAGTTTAATCATCGTCACATGCTGGGAGACACAATGTCATGTGACCAAATGGAATAACATAAGGGAATTGTCAGCAAATTGAGTAACAACTGAATGACAACCCGTGATCACCCGATTCAGATTTAATACGAGTATGTTTTTTTACTTTTGTTGTCACTCTTATATTCTCTTATATTTGCTGACTGACCATATGGTTCTCCAGAAAAAAGATCCATATACATAGTATATATATATATATATATATATATATATATATATATATATATATATATATATATATACACTATGTATATGGATCTTTTTTCTGGAGAACCATATGGTCAGTCAGCAAATCTCCATCTCCAAATATATATATACATACGTCACATGTTCACGTCACATCTCATATATATATATATGAAGAGAGAGAGAGAGGGGGGGGGGGGGTTCTTTAAAGTTCTTTAAGAAATATTTAGCTTTAATTTGAAATGCTAATGTTATAATGTTAAAAATACTGTATCTGATTACCTGTTTTCTTTTCAATAATTAAATTCTTCTACTAATGTTTTTTTTTCTAATTTATTTTCTCATTTGATGCTGTCAGGTAAGTTGTATCATCCTGACATGTTTGATTTGATACCCCACAAAATTATCAAAATGAATCAACATAGAACATGCATATTCAAGTCACTGTAGGCTATATATATCTTCAATTTCTAATGTGTATTGGAATGAATTCACAAAAATGACAAAAAAAAGGATCACATCATTGACCCAAATATGTAATCTTCAGTTTCCTTTTATGTGCATCTTCTTTGTTGTTTCTGAGTAAGTTATTCACCTTGTTTAAATGAGGAACAGCTGTTTGTGGAACAGACTGCACATTGAGTAAAATAACATTGAGAAAATCATCTGTTTCAAAACCAGATGTTGCTCTTGCTATAGAGCACAGAACCTGCTGCTTTAGTGTTTGAGAACTAGACAAAAGAGCATGCTTATTTATGATTGTACATCTCAAAGTAACATAATGGCTGGTGTTGCATTGGGGGGGATTATTTATAATACCATGGCGTTCCCAGGCTCAGCATGTGGACAAAGTGGGCAGTAGTGCAGGTTGGCATGGATGAAAGATATAAGAGACCCATTAACCTTGTTATGTCGCTATGAGCCGAGGAACCTCTTTCACTATCTTAAGCTCTCATCACTTATGGGCCCTCGGGGGACCTGCAACTAATTAACCTTGTGGAGACAGGCTCTGTTGTAGTGGGCTGAGGAGAGAATATTAAGAAACCTTTCAGAGGGCCATTAGCAATGAGATTAACATATCCAACTTTCAAGTGGATTCTTGACACAAAACCAATATTTGTTCAAACACACACCGCAAGTGATCCTCTGAATTCAAAGTGACACCCTGGGTGTCACGTTATGTCTGAGCTTGAATTTCGTTTTCATGGACTTTAAGTTGGTTTTGCATTGTTTGCTGTATCCCCTTTCTGTTTCTTTGGTTTTCATGTTTGTATGAGTTTGGTGATTCATTGTTTGATTAATTTGCTATTCCTGTTTCTTGTTTCCTCCCTTTGATTATCCTATGAATATCCCTGAGTTTGACGTGTTATGTTATGTTCAGGCAAGAATAAAAAAAATATATACATTTTTTATTTTTTATTCTATATTAGCAGTCAGTTCAAGTTTGTAGAAATCAAAGCATAAATATCAACGTTAGTAAATTAAGTAAAACCTACTCAACTTTTTTGATACTGGTGTTCCAATCATGCACTGGGGCATCTATTGCACTGTATTTACTCTATAGTTGTTTTTTATTATTATTATTTTAGGCTTAGTAACTTACTGTTTTATGACATCTAGAGTTCATTTTCTTCTCAAAATGACACATTCATATTCAAAAATGATCCATCGAATGTTACCGTTATTGCGTACCAAGTATTGAGTTCAGGTGGGTACTACATAATTTATATTGTGTAGATATTGTGTAATGTACTTAAAACAGAGTATTGCAAAATAAACTTAAAATGACTAAGTGGAAATTAAGTAAGTTTTACTTATTGTTTTTTGTTTTTTTGTGTGTAGCACTCCTGAGGACAGCTGTTTGGAAGGTCTGGATGATTTTTCTCTTCTTATAGAATATATAAGAAGTTTGACCCCTCAAATCTGATGCTAATGATGGTGTAACTGAAACGTTCAACTTATCACTTATCAACCATGAAATAATTTATGTAAAGTATATTAAAATATTGGTTGCACTTTATTGCAGTACGTGCACTTACACCGTGTTACCTAAGAAAGTATTCTAGTTAATATAAGGTAACTACATGGGTTAAGGTTAGGTTTAGAAGTAGGTTCAGGGTTAGAACCTATTACCCAGTTATTGTAATTACTATATTAAGTACATTGTTTGAACATGGGGAACAGGACTGTGAAATAAAGTGTATATATATAACGATTATAATATGTCTCATTGGTTCCAACTTGACATGAAGTATTTCATTCTAGACACCAATGTGAGATTTTTTTTTTTTTTTAAGTGATGAATTTCTCGAGACTGTGTTAAATATTTTGAATATATTAAAAATGTGAAGGCTTGCCAGTTGGTGAATAAAACTGTGAATCTTGTGATGACTGCTTTGTGTAAAACCTGAGACAAAAGAGTGGTGGAATGAAAGTTGAGTTTCTGTCTGCAACTTTTGTGAGAAATGTATTCTAACAAACCAAATGCACTGTTTTTTAACATATGTGATCATGGTAATACTGTTTATATATATATATCTATAAGCGCCATCTGAAATTTTCTTCTAGAATGATCATTTTATCAAGCTCGTACAGTATATTTAAGTTCAGTAGTTTCACTTAAATGACAATTAATAGGTAATTTTCAGTGCTATTTAAGTGAAATTACTGAACTTAAATATACAAGCTTGATAAAAATGATCATTCTAGAAGAAAATTTCAGATGGCACTTAGAGGCTTTTGCATCTGAACTCTTCATATATACATATCTACAAGAAAAGGGATTTATTTAGGACATATACAAATGTAATGCCTTTTTTAAATATGTACAATATAAAATGATAATATCATGGTCTGTTAAACATCAGAAATACAGTGTTTATATTGTTTCATATAGACTGTAAAAAAATATATTTTTTTTTTCGAAGTTGCAAATAAAATAAAATACTATGCCAGTCTTTCTGCCTTTAAAAAAAAAGGAAAAAAAAAAAAAAAAAAAATGACACTTTTAATTCACCGTGTTACTTGTATTTTTTTGTTTGTTTTTTTGTTGTTGTAATTATTAGTTAAATTTACTAGCAGTTTCTGAGTGAAAATTTAAATTGAATGTAATTGAGATTCTGATTAAGTAAATTGCTTCGCTATGATGTGAATGGTAGGAATGGAATGTTTTTTTCTAAGGAACGGCTGTGACATTGTGTGAAGGTTGGGCAGAGGGATGGCAGGATGGAGCATGTTCAGAGACCTTCTGGGGCTCATGCATAATGCTCTTTGTGTTTAAGGCACAGGTTGGCCAGGCGGAGGAGAGCGGCGGAAAGATGGAGGTGATTGCAGGGACTACTCCTCCAGAATCTCAAGCAGCTTCCTCTTCCCCCTCCTTCTCTTACTTGGAAACAGCCAAGTTTGTTAATGCAGAACAGAGGCGAACGAACGTCTCCCCTGGGTGCTATTTTAGCTCATGTTCATTTCGCTGTCTTTTCCCTCCGCTCTGTTGCTGAGTCTGATGTATTAACTTGCAATCTTATGAAAGAGAGGCTAAAAAAAAAGACTGTTTTGACACAATCTTAATAGTCATTTTCACGCAAGATTACATTCTCTGCATATCGTGAGTCGCTGTGTCAAAAGAGCAGCCTATAAAACAGGAAAACTAATAAATCTGGGTACGATTCAGCAAATTCTAATTCACTTGTGCCCATCTAGACCCAAAAACAATTATATTCTAATTACGGTTTTGTAAAGTACATTTTCCGCAATGATTATATAGAGCATGGACAGACGGAAATAAAGAAATTCATGGTCTGCAATAATTCTGAAATTCATCATCGGTTTCCGGCATGTATAATGAACTATAAAATATTCTTAAAACATAATTATAGTATTTTATTATATAATGCCACATAGGCCATTAGCCCATGCTCCTACATTTATAACCACATGAATAATTAATTATAAGCCCTTTTATCGCAGCTGAAGTTGTTTTTCCCCGGCGTGCAAATTACGCTGGATTTTGACAAAAGGACCCAAACAGAAGTCACGTTGATCTTACATGTCTAGAGCTCATGCAAATGATCTAAACTGAATCTAATGCAAGGGATGCAGTTAACAGACACGCCTACAGGTGGGCCTACAGGTGCACCCCAGGCTGAGAGCTCATAGTATGGGCAGAGAGAATGGACATGCCCAGGGCTGTGTTGTGAAGGATTCATCTTAGGAGGTAAGTATCAAGCATTGCAGCCCAGCCATGACCCAGGAATGCGTGATGAGCATTCCAAGCAATCCAAGAAGAGTGGAGGAAGATAAATTAAAGGAATATGAGACTATGCAGTCCATGATGTAAATCAGAGACCATTAGGAATTCATTAAACACTCTCCAGAATATAGAGCTGAAATATGACTCCATGCATGAGAGGGTATTAAAAGAAAGTTCATGGGTGGTATAAAAGATAGCAGTAGGTAAAAGGTCGTGCTGAATTAGAGGAATCAGAGGGATAGATGGAAGGATGGACTGATGGATAGATGGGAATAATAAAAGTAAAGTGTAAATACTGTCAATATTCAAATATTAGTTTCCTGAACAGTTTTTTTTTCCTTTCGAAAAGTATATATATATATTTGTACAACACCGTTTTAGTGATCCTTTTAGCAAGTTTCCTCATTATGACAGTTGACGGCAAGTGACTGTACTTTATTAGTGAATCATTTATTCAAATGATTCTTTCAAAAACACTCATTCATAAAGCTGCTTGTTTCGTTTCCGAATGTATTAGTCACTGAATCATTCACTCAGCTGATTTGTTCAAGCACACAGATTCCTTCAGGAATGAAAGAAGCGACTTGTTAATGAGTGAGTCACTAAATCATTCACTCAACTGATTCATTCAAACACTGCTTCATTTAAGAACAAAACACAGCTGTGCTGCTCGTTTGCCACGCAACTGTTCTGTTGTGGTTTTGTTTGTGTCACCACTCCATCCAATCCCTCAGTGCTAGACTCCTAAGCTCCTTTCACTGGTTCCCTTTCCCAGGAATACTAACCATCTTCAACTGCTGTCACCAATCAAGAACTATTATTTAAACCACTCTCACATTCACACCATTGTCTGGTCTCATTGCTCATATTTACGGTGACTAATCTAACTACTTACCTGTCAACCTGTCTTGTCTGTCATCCTCTTCCTCGCCCTCTTCATCTGCTCGGCAGCCTCGGGATCCTAATCTGTCCTGAAGACCTGCAAGATATACATAAAGACTGATTATCAAGTTAAGTTACCTGTGTGGATTCTTTACGTTGCCTTATACGTTTCTGAGTTGTTATCCTCATTAAGTATCATCATTAAAAGTCTTGTTGATTCCATCGTGTCTGCTTTCTTCAATTATGACAGTTTGGATGTATTTTCGTTGGCAAAGTGAAAATAGACAAACTAACTGACAATTTTATTTTTAAAATGATGTAACGTGAAGTATACTGTTAAGTTAAAACAGTCTTTAAAACAGTCTCTTTTCCCTTAGTGCAGGAAATATCACGAGTGCCATGGTCATGTTTAGTTTTCACTGTCTTTTTTTAGTTTTAGGGCACGTTTACACGACAACAATTTGCTTAAAACGGAGAAGTTTTTCCATTGAGGAAACGATCCCCATTCACACAGATCCGCAAAAACGTTCTATTCTGCTGCCAGACCATTAGATGGCGATGAAACACTATAGACTGAACACGTAATTTGCATGTGGATGACATCATCGTCTTCAGAGATTCACGTTTTTGTTGTTTACACGAAGACCGTTTTCAAAAACTTACACTTTGAAACCCGTTTTCAAAAGTTTGCGTTTTCAGGCACCCAAAACGCTGTTGTCGTGTAAACGAATGGCCACGAAACAAAAAAAGTTTTACGTTTTTAGTTAAAAATGGTGTCGTGTAAACAGCCCCCAAGTCTTTTCATTGCCATTGCCTGAGTTCGTTCATTAGTTTTCATAGTTTCTATTTAGTCCTCACCTGTTCCTTGTTCTGTTGATTACCCTTCCTTGTGTATTTAAGCTTTCTGTCTGCCTTAGTTTGTTGTATTTCATTGAAATAAGCTACTCTTCCTCTTATTGTCATTCTGCGTAACGCATCATTCTTTTGGATTCTCTTCACAAGCCACCCGTGACAGAAAGAAAGAACACATATTGGATTGTTTCATCTGTGAAATATAAACATGCACATGCCTGCAGCTGTTCAGCTCCTCCTGCTGCAGCCGGGGGAATCTCTCCCTTGAGGATCACACGATGGACTTTCTCAATCTGGCATGCCTCACACACTATCCTGACTGCTCGCTTTGTGTTTTCTTCCACACCGGGTTTAGCGAGCCGTCGAAGGCACGTCTGCCTGTCCTCGAGGGAACTTCGCTGTATATGTGGAGTAGTTGCTGGTGCAGAATAACTCAGCATTCACTGTCTGCCCCACTGAAGCCCCACTGCAGAACCAGTGCCCAGCCAGCCGTCAGCCATGCCCGCAGCGGAAATGCCAGAGGCCCTCCGTTGACTCAGAGCCCAAGCCCGAGCCCGAGCCCGCCATGACAACAGAACCAGAGTGATTGCAGAGTCCGATTTCATCACAGAGCCCGAGTCCAATGTGGAGTCTGTGAAGGTGAGCGAGCTGGCTACATCATATGTCGTCGAGGGCATATTGGTGGAGTCTGTTGGAATGGATTAGAGCCTGGAACACACACACACCTCTGAAGGACAGACACAGAGCTGGGTTACTGATTACTTATTTTATAATGAGCTGGATGAGGAGGTTTTGACACTGACCCTGCTGATCCCGTCACTGATTAAGCCCAGGACCAATTTTCATTGACGTGGATGGTCCCATCCAGCCTCCCTCTTCCTCCTCCACTGTCTAAGCCACCCAGTTCTTTAGCCTTGTCTCTGCTGTCTCCCTTCAGCCCCTCAGCTCCTCCAAAGGTTCCACTCTGCTGCGCAGATCTGCCAGCTGCTTTCCAGCTCCGCCTTAGCTAGTCGATCCCACAGCTCCACCTCAACCCTTGAAGCCCTGGACTCCACCTTGGCCTTCTGATCTATCGGCTTCACCTTGGCTCAACACTCCCTCGGCTCCAGCCTGGACTGTCATCCCTCAGGCTTCGCCAGGCTCCCTCATTCCTCTGGCTCTACCTTGGTCCATTGTCGCTCAGCATCCACCTCGGACTTCCCAGTCAGCAGCTTCGCCTCGACCCTCCACCCCTCTAGCTCTTTCCCTCCGGTTCCGCCATGTTCCTCACTCCCACCGTATCTGCCCCAGTCTGCTAAGCCCACGTCTCCACCTTGGTCATGCCCGCCTGCAGCTCCACAGTGGCCCTCCAGGCCTTCGACATCACCCTGGCTCTTCGACTCTTTGGCTCCACCTCCACTTTCTCCACCTCAATCATTCATCTCCCTGGTTGCTACTGGCCCGGTAACACTTTTAATAGCTTTCATTAATAAATCATTAACAAACGTTATATAATGCTTAACAGATCATTAGTTAATATATATTCACATCGAAATAAATATGAGA
Organism: Squalius cephalus; assembly: GCF_949319135.1. Taxonomy (NCBI): domain Eukaryota; kingdom Metazoa; phylum Chordata; class Actinopteri; order Cypriniformes; family Leuciscidae; genus Squalius; species Squalius cephalus. The sequence continues at coordinate 17,912,119 of NC_137143.1, forward strand.
TAATGTGCTTGTTAATGTTTACTAATGAACTTATTAAAGATGCATAGTGATTAACAGATCATCATTGAATGTAAAATGAAATGCTTACAAATGTCTTTGAATTCATATGATCATGCACTTTTTTAACAAATTTTTTTTTACAAATGATTTCAAAAGAAATTACACATTGATTACCGGTAATATTTTTTACATTTACACATGTCCTGAAAAAAACTGCTTCATTAGTAATTTTAAGCACTTCACACAAACGATTCATGTTAACATATTATTAACGCATAACCACAGTCTGTAAAGATCACACATTTGGTCTTCGTTGGCTGTGGTATGTATGCAGACTTCTACTATTTACACATTTTTACAAATCATTTATTAATTATTTGTTCATGTTTTTGCAGAACCAAATCTAAAGGTGAAACTTATAGGTATAAACATTTGTACCTTCATGGGAAGTCACCTCACAATGGCAAAAAGTATCTCAAATGACCTGAATTCACCCTATTTTCACCTTTTAGCAAATAATGTATACATTATTTGTTCTTGCAGTACCCAAAGTCAAGTCGAAACTATTAATCAGACACAGTAACCAAATAATACACCTCAACATAATAATAATAAAGACAAAAGTCCATCTCTTCCTTTGGAATTAAAGAAAGGTGACCTCTGCTCTGTAATGAACTCATCCATAATTTTTTATTATTAATTCATCTAATGTTACATGTGGCCTGAGAAAATCATGTCTATTATTTTGGTTTGTTTGTTTGAAGTTTTAGTAAAAATTATGAAAAGAAATTGAGAAGATATTTAATGTAAGTGTTGGGGCTGGCGCCACGAGGGGCAAAAGGGAGCACTCAGTTTCAGTTTGTCCCCCCTCCACCCCCGAAACATGATTAATTTTAACCTATTGACGCATACGATCACACCGGTGCGATTAGTATGTTCAGTGCATCACAGCTAAATTCAAGCGTGCTTTCATGCTTTGGCTAGCGCTGAGCCAGAGACGGACGCGCTCAGTGCTTTTCATATATCACAACTATTCAGTGTTTTCAACCACATAATGTTTATTTTAGTTTTCAGAGATTTAAATAGACATTTAAATGAAGTAGCATATAAAGATGTATGTATATATATAAAAATTACATTTGTGGTTTGTTAAATTCAAATTCCATACACTGTCTATGGAAGCTGCAATAATAATCCTTTCAATTATAATTTGACAAAGTGTTTTATTCATATCATATTATATGAACTATCCACTATAGTTTTGGACACCACTACAAATGGCTGTGCCCTCAAATAATGCCCTTGAGGGTATAAGGGGCGATTTCGGATTCAGGCTTTGTTTTTGTTTTGTGCAGGTTTTTACAGTTCCGTTCCGTGCAACAGAAATACTCTGTGTAGTGGAGCTTTTAAAATGAATTAACCGTGACTTTTTTTTAGCGCGGTTAATCGTGAAATCAGTTAATCGCTGCATCCCTAGTCTGAACAGTATGCTATATTTTAAAGCGATATGGACAAGATTAGGAGGAAACTGCAGCTTTCCTGAGCTGAATGGTTCTTACTGAGCTGTATAAACAAAAAGCTATTGGCTATTTAAAAAAAGGGGAGGAGCTGTTTGATATGTCCCGCCCTGTATTCCTGCTTCAGTGAAAATTACGTCAACACATTGAATAATGCCGCACGTTTCAAGTCACTTCAGTAGGCCCTGAGTGTACGTTTACCTGATATGCTTAAAACTGAGAAGTTTTTCCTTTGAGTTTTCCACATACCAAGGTCTCACGTCACCAAGGTCAGATAAATCCCATCACATAGAGCCTCTTTCACCTAGCTATCATCATATAGAGACTGTGTCTGTTCCCCGAATTAGATACATACAAAAAACTCCTAAACCCATTCAAGGGTAAAAATTTAATTGATGTTCAACAAATAAAAAACAGATATAATACAGATGAGTAAATGATAAAGCTTGGGTTGCTGAATATTCAATCCCTTACTTCAAAAGCACTTATTGTTAATGATATGATTACAGACTATAATCTAGATGTGCTGTGTTTGACAGAAACCTGGCTAAAACCAGACAATTATATTACTTTAAATGAGTCCACCCCGCAAGATTACTGTTATAAACATGAACCTCGTCTGAAAGGCAAAGGGGGAGGTGTTGCTGTAATTTATAGTAATATCTTCAGAATTACTGAGAAGACTTGTTTTGAATATAATTCTTTTGAAGTGTTGTTGCTTAATGTAACATTATCTAGTGTAAATGATAAATCACGTTTAACATTTGTGCTGGCTACTGTTGTTACGAATGACAGAAACAGGATGTAAATGCAATAACGCTCTTTATTAGTACTCAGCACACTGGTCAGAACATAGAACACAGACGGCTGCCAACACAACAGGACAGGCGGGCGAACACAAATGCTGGATGGAACAGTGACGCAGGGAACTCGGTGGGCAACAGGTGCTGGTGCTCAGATCCAGTGATGATCCCTCGTGACGGTGTTCAGATCCAGTGAATATTCCTCGTGATGGTGCTCGGTGATCCAATGCAGAGTGCAGCGAATCCGGAGACGAACACAACGACGACACGGGTAATCCAATCCACACGCACAACACAGGAACAGGCACAGGAAACACACCGGGAAACAACGATCTAACAACATGAGACACCAGTTACTGAACATATAAAGGGGACAAACAATTGAATCCAGCTGGCACTACTGATCAATGATGATCAGCGACCACGCCCACAGACACACATACACACACACACAACAGCACGCTAGACGAGAGAGAGACAGTGAATTCGTAAACCGTGACAACTGTATACAGGCCACCAGGGCACCATACAGACTTTATCAAAGAATTTGCTGATTTTCTATCAGAGTTAGTATTGGCTGCAGATAAAGTCCTAATTGTTGGTGATTTTAATATATATGTGGATAATGAAAAAGATGCATTGGGATTGGCATTTAAAGATCATTGAGGAATCATTGTTGATGCCATTGAAATTCTGCAGCAGAGCGATGACATCTCAGATCATTATCTAGTCTCGTGTAAACTTCATTTAGCCAAGGCTGCAAAGCTGACTCCGTGTTACAAATATGTTAGACCTATCACTTCTGCCACTAAAGATTGCTTTATCAATAATCTTCCTGATCAGTTTCATCATCTCAGCATCCCAGATAGCTTAGAAGAACTAGATATTGAGACAGAAACTTTTAACTCTCTCTTTTCCAGCACTTTAGACACAGTTGCTCCTTTTTGCTTAAAGAAGATTCAAGAAAATAGTCCAACGGCGTGGTACAACGAGCACACTCAGGCCCTTAAGAGAGCAGCCAGAAAAATGGAGCGCAACTGGAAAACAAAACTAGAGGTATTTCGCATTTCATGGAAAGACAGTTCGATTGCGTATAGAAAGGCCTTAAAAGCTGCTAGATCTGCTTATTTTTCAAACCTATTAGAAGAAAATAAACAAAACCCTAGGTATTTATTTGAAATTGTGGCTAAACTAACGAAAAATAAATCTTCAACCCCAGATGTTTCCAAGCAGCACAGCAGTAATGACTTTATGAACTTCTTTACTAACAAAATTGATAATATCAGGGAGAAAATTATATCTATGCAACCGTCTACTACAGTATCACATCAGGCAGTGCATTGTAGTGTCCTTGAAGAAAAATTTGATTCATTCGTTGCTATAGGAGAGGAAGAATTTACTAAACTCATTAAATCATCTAAATCGACAACATGTATGTTAGACCCTACACCGACTAAGCTACTGAAAGAGATGGTCCCAGAGATCATAGATCCTCTTCTTAATATCATTAATTCATCTTTGTCACTAGGATATGTACCGAAAACTTTTAAGCTAGCTATGATTAAACCGCTTGTTAAAAAAACGCAACTTGATCCTACAGAATTAGTCAATTACAGGCCGATCTCGAATCTACCTTTTCTGTCAAAGATACTAGAAAAGGCAGTATCCTCACAACTATGTTCCTTTTTAGAAAGAAATGATATCTGTGAAGATTTTCAGTCAGGATTTAGACCATACCATAGTACCGAGACAGCTCTCGTTAGAGTCACAAATTATTTGCTCCTATCATCCGATCGTGGTTGTATCTCGCTATTAGTGTTACTCGATCTAAGTGCTGCATTTGACACCATTGACCACAACATTCTTTTAAATAGACTCGAAAATTATGTTGGCATTAGTGGAATTGCACTAGCATGGTTTAAAATCATGCTTATCTGACCGTTATCAGTTTGTAGCAGTAAATGAAGAGATGTCTTATCGATCACAAGTGCAGTATGGCGTACCACAAGGCTCAGTACTAGGACCGCTGCTGTTCACTCTGTACATGCTACCATTAGGAGATATCATTAGGAAGCATGGCATTAGTTTTCACTGTTATGCTGATGATACTTAGCTCTATATTTCTTCAAAACCTAACGAAACTTACCAATTCACAAAATTAACGGAATGCATAGGTGATATAAAAAATTGGATGACTAGCAATTTCCTACAACTAAATTCTGAAAAAACAGAGATTCTAATTATTGGACAAAAAACTTCCTCACGTAATAACCTAGAATACTGTCTAACACTTGATGGCTGCTCTGTTAAGTCTTCGTCGTCGGTTAGGAACCTGGGTGTGCTCTTTGATACCAATCTTTCATTTGAAAGTCACGTGTCTAGTATCTGTAAAACCGCATTCTTTCATCTTAAAAATATATCTAAATTACGCCATATGCTCTCAGTGACAAATTCGGAACAATTAGTTAATGCATTCATGACCTCAAGGCTAGATTATTGTAATGCTCTACTGGGTGGTTGCCCTGATAAACAAATTACAGCTGGTCCAAAACGCAGCAGCTCGAGTTCTTACCAGAACCAGGAAGTATGACCATATTAGCCCTGTTCTGTCAACACTGCATTGGCTCCCTATTAAACATCGCATAAATTTTTAAATATTGCTGATTACTTACAAAGCACTAAATGGTTTAGCTCCGCAGTACTTGAGCGAGCTCTTAAAGCATTATAGTCCTTCACGTCTATTGCGATCTCAAAATTCCGGCCAGTTAATAATACCTAGAATATCAAAATCGACTGCTGGCGGTAGATCCTTTTCCTATTTAGAACCAAAACTTTGGAACAGTCTTCCTACCATTGTCCGGGAAGCAGACACACTCTGTCAGTTCAAAGCTAGATTAAAGACACATCTCTTTGACCTAGCATTCACATAATACATTATAGACTTCAATAATTCAATGTTAGGCTGCATAGATTAGGTCAGCTGGAACCGGGAACACTTCCCATAAATCCTGATGTACTCGTTACATCATAAGAAGAATGGCATCTACGCTAATTTTAGTGTCTTTGTTTATCCCGAGGTTTTCCCGCAGCCTGCCGTATCCAGGCCGTATCCAGATCTGACGAAGGACCTTCACCTGGACCCGATGTCAACGCAGTGCTGAAGTGCCAACTAGTCTCTCCCTATGGAGGATCCCTTTACCACTCTACAGATAAAGCGTTGCCGGAAAATTCGTGTCACTTACCTACCCCGAAGTGACAAAATAAAATAAAAGTCTGTACCAAATTTATAAGGAAAGACCAGTACTTTGTTTAGGCTTGGTTTGTAGGGAATTACAAACCTGCGCACATATATTCAAACGCACTTAACTATAGAACCAATTCTTAATGTGCATGTGAACTACATCAGCGTTTATCACAGGTTCGCGTTTAAAGTCTGTGCAGAGAGAATGGTGTCGTCTTATAGCGGCCCCTAATTTAGTGAAGGAGGTGGACCCCATAGCTTCACATTATAACCACTGAAAGATCTAAGACATTTTCTAAAATTACTGAAAATGTGTTCGTCCGAAAAATGATTGACATATGCATCTCGAACGGCTTGAGGGTGAGTAAATCATGGGTTAAATATCATTTTTGGCCGAACTATCCCTTTAAGTAGTGTAGATAATGAGGTGCTAATTAAACACAGCTGAACTAAACTTACTCATAATGCTTGTGACCATGGAGACAGGATACATGCACTGATCTATATAGAATGACAAGTCATTATTTAGATCAGTGGATACATGTGATGAAACAAACTAAAAGTCCAAACTAACAGAACTGTGACAATAATCACCATTTTTTTAACACTCCTACCTAACCAGTAAACATGTATGATTATCCATTCATGCACATTTGAATCAAGTGGTCGGTAAATAGACTGATCAGAAAAAAAAAACAAAAAAAAACAGCTACACAGCCATAGCTATAAAACTGCCAAACAGCAATACTGCTTAAACAAAGAGCAAAACAGAAATACTTATTTGCCATGAAAACAAAACTTTCAAACGTTGTGACAACGATACGGTCTCGTAGATCACTAGTAGAGAGAAATCGTACTAATCGCCGAACTTCGCAACACGTGACCCAGCAAGAGTGATTACTGATAGGCTATCTGTCACCCGCAAAAATCGAATCACGTTTTAGAGACGAAAAAAAACATGCCCTGACTAACATAGAAGCCCTGACTACTGCAGTCTACTCAAGGACCTTGACAGAAATGTAGTGAAGAAAAAAGTAGAATTTCTTTTTTTTCCAAATGTAGTGAAGTTAAAGTAACAAGTTTCCAGAAAAAAATAATACTCAAGTAAAAGTGGACTTAAGTACAGTACTCAAGTAAATCTACTTCGTTACTGTCCACCTCTGCACCATTGTCAAAACGATCCCCATTCACACGAATCTGCGAAAATGCTAAAAATGTAAACTAAAAATGCTGCATTCTGCTGCCAGGCCGTTAAATGCCGATGAAACAGGCATGTGCATGGCATTTTGTGCAAACTTGCACTTTGAAACCGTTTTCAAAAGTTTGCATCTTCAGGCACCCAAAACACAGCTGTCATGTAAATCAACGGCCAAAACACTTCAGTTCTCAGTTGAAGATGGTGTCGTGTAAACAGCCCCTTAAATACAAGTCCAAATGAGATGGTGATTAGCTGCAGGTGTGTAATTAGAGTGAGAGCGGGGCAGATTGTGCATGTGACAATTTATATTTCTTATTGTAATTCAGGTTTTTCATGTTGTGTCCCTTATTGTGTCCCCTCCTCTGCTCCTCTGTCACTGTTTAAAAAAAAAACATTCTTCCAGTTGCTCCATACAGCACAGTCTGGACTCTGAAAATTGAATTCCAGTGCAGCTCCATTATTTTGAGCTGTTTATTTGTGCATGTCTGTTCACATGTGAAGCGCTGTCTGAGCTGCGTTCAGATAAATATCAACATTGCCATTCAGCTCAATGTGGTTTTGGAAGTGTGACCACAGTATGACTACGTTCATTGTGGTCTGTGTATTACAATCGTCTCTCGTTTCGAAGGCACTCAGCATACACAGTTAAAGAAGTCACTGCTCACCACTGATATATATATATATATATATATATATATCAGTGACGTATATGATCTGTTAAGTAAGGAGACAATGTTTTTAGTGTTATCAATAAAAATACAACTTATGGGCTAGTTAGAGATCATAGTTAGAGCTTTTGGACCCTGCAAGGGTTGAAAACAGTAGTATTATCATGTGAACTGCAAATATAGTCCACTTAATTAAGTGTAAACAGAATTAAGCCAAGTTAAAAATAATTGCTAAAAATATCTCTCTTCAATGTCTATCTTTGCATGCTCATAAACCAACGGCTTCATTTTATGTGCACCGCATTAATGAGCTCTGGCTTTGGTATTGTGAGCAGTCTCAGAGTGGATACACTTTTGGATGTCTTGATGATTAGAAAAGTTCTAAAATAGCTCCACTATATCAAACAAGAGAGAATAAAGCCACTGCAACGTTCTTGGCCGACAGGTCCGCTGCTTTCGGAAGAAAATCACAGAGGTGATTGTGAATGGGCCTATTGTTTTTGAAATGAAAGCGGACACATCCAAAGCTACGGTACTCGGGCAAAAACAAGCCCTCATCACCTTCGACTCTCCCCCTCAGATGTGCGGCAGCGTATGTCCCTCACATCCTTTCACCTAAGAAAACACAGAGAGATGTCATAACCTGAAAAGAACAAGAACGTAAGAGAGAAGGAGAGAGAAAAGGCCTTGATAATTAAGACACCAGCTGTCACGGTATATTCTGGAACCCATCAAGAAGGTGGTGTTTAATGTGTGAGCTGTGGTGAGCACAGTGGCTGCTGTGCATTGAGTGGGTGTAGTATGAGTTAAGATCCAGCTGAGTATGTTCTTGATGCTGTCATTATATTACCAAAGAACATTCTTGGAGGTGTTGCTGTTATGAAACAAAAAACTATGGGGAAATTTATTTATTTTTTAACCTTTGAGATAACAAGCGCATTAGTAGAGGACCATCACACCTCTCAGACAAATTCCCATATGTATAATTTCTTGAAATATAGCATATGCATTTCTCCCGAGCAGATTTTCCTCATTGAAATTCTTCATGTGTCACACAGCATTTAATGGGAGTCTTGATGATTACAGATCGGAGGCTGGGAGTTCCCCAGGTGTGTAATTGCACTTCTTCTATTCTTTGCTCTTCTGTGGAGGAGTTTGAATTAAAACAGAATCCATTAAAAAATAAGAGTGAAATCCTCTTTGTTTAATCATTTTTTATTATTTCTAGCCTGCTCCTATAGAGCCCTCTCTGACCATGTTTTTTCCCCCTTTGTTTATATATTTGTCGATTTAAGGGATTTGGCTGAACGGGTCTAAAGAATATGGTGCTGTTCCCTCCCACTGTTTATGACAGGTATTCCCAGAGGACTGCAACTCATTTCTGGAAGCATGTAGTGTAGAGATGGGCCCATCTCATCTCAGTCTGCTGAAACCCCTCTGGGGCTAAAGACACTGTCAGGTACCCTCCATCTGACCTTCCTCAGGTCTCTATGTACACGGCACTACTCTCCTCCTTTAGCGCGGCAAGCGTGAACTACCATCGGGAATCCTAAGTGCGGGCTAGAAAATTCAGTCAGGTTCTGACCTCTGTGTCAAAAAAAATGTCGTTAACAAAACAAATGCTTCATGACAATAATTGTTTAATATTTATTGTAATTATTCAATAATTCTTTTGCTAACGATTTACAATAAGATCTCATTTGTTAACATTAATTAATCCATTAACTAACATGAAACAACGAGCAATGCATTTTTACAGAATTTATTTATCTTTGTTAATAGTCGTTAAAGGTAGTTAACATAACGTATTCATGTTGATGTTAGTTCACAGTGCATTATCTTAAAAATCTATTAGTAAATGCCGAGATTAACATTAACTAAGATTAATAAATGCTACAGAGCCCCCAAAGGCACATGGTGGTGGGAAAAAAATGGGATTGGATTAAAATAATATTTCAATGGTTTGAAACAATGAAACATTGCGTTCACTTGCAAAGGTTTTGTGTTCCCTCACAAAACTTTTGCATCCCCCCGAGAAATTTTGCGATCACTCACAAAGAACTCAAAAAGTTTTGCGAGTGATCTCAAAGTTTTTTAGGAGAACGCAAAACATTTGCAAGTGAACCCAGTTTCTCCGGGGAACGCAAAAGCATTGAATTATATATATATATATATATATATATATATATATATATATATATATATATATATATATATATATATATTCCTCCCATCTCACAAACAAAAATAATTACTTTATTCAACAAATTCCTCTCTTCCACATGCATGTGGTCTTGATGCAGGAGCCAGCCAATACTGAGTCGACTTCCTGACGTAGAACCCGGAATCTCTGTACTGTGTTTACAAAGTGAACAGCATCCGAGACTGACACAGAAGAGAAGACATTTTTGAATAAAGTCGTTAATTTTTTGCGCACAAAAAGTTTTCTCGTCACTTCATAACATTAAGGGTGAACCACTGTAGTCACATGGACTATTTTAACGATGTCTTTACTACCTTTCTGGGCCTTGAAAGTGGTAATAACGTTGCAGTCAATAGGGGGGTCAGAAAGCTGATTTCATCAGAAATATCTTAATTTGTGTTCTGAAGATGAACTAAGGTCTTACAGGTTTGGAACGACATGAGGGTGAGTAATTAATGCAGGAATAAACATTTTGGGTGACTAACCCTTTAAACTAACCCTTTAAATTTGCTGGACATGGAATGCAATGCCAGTGTAAAGATCTTGAAAAAAAAACTAATGTTTAGCCTAAAATGGATGACAAGATCAATAAATGTAAGATTTTCAGTGGCAATGCAGCACTGCATTGCCCAAAATGGTAAATGACAGTTTCATCAACCAGCCAGGGCAAGTGTCTCTTGTGACACTGGTTTGTCACTTTAAATTACTCATTCTCTTCATCGATTGGAAGGGCCTGTTCACACCAAGGACGTAAACTATAAAGATAATTATAATGATATATTTCTTAAAATCGTTCTCAGTATCCACACCATTACTATAATAATAATGGCACATATACAATATCATTGGAATCACTTTCAGAACGGTTTTATCCAGCTGAAGAACAATAAAACACATTGAGAGCCAATCAGAATTAATCCTGCTGTAACGAGCTCGAACATTTAAAGTGACAGACAAGTATGCGCTTAAAATAAACAGAACGATATTGTCCGCTGGTGTGGACGTTAATGTAGTTATCTTTAAATCTTTATAGTTATCGTTCTTGGTGTGAATGGATGTTAAGAAAGGGGCAGGTTTAATCACATTAAATGATTAAAAAAGTCCGACATCCATTACCTTGTGTACCTTTACAACTGAAAGATCAAGTTATGGATGAATCACACTAACATCGATAACATGCATTTTGAAAATATACTGAAAAAGAGTATTTTATTTTTTATTCATTCCAACTTTAAGTGTGGCTTAAGTGTCCATATACTGGATGCATTGTAAATCAAAATGAGTGTGTAAGGGACAAGGCTGGAGATGATTTTAAGAAAGATATACTTACTCCAAGCATTCTAAAAATGGAAAATTTGTAGAAATATGTAGAGGCATTCTTTTAGATCCGTGACTATAAACTTAGCTTGGTCTAACATTCCCACAATAAGGTTTGAGGTTAGGACTTGTTTTGCTAAAATCAATGCCTTGTTTAGTCTTAACTGACAGGGTCTCTGATTGGGTTCAAAGCTAACGCAACTGTTGAACAAAGAACGCATTCCTTCTCTTTTCCGTCCGACAACCAAACACACCTCTTTTTGTTGTTTCTCTCAATGCTTTTTTCATTGCAGTGCAACCTTAGTTGTATGTATTATATAAAAAATAGTTATTTTAAAGATATTTATTCTATCAAATTGCTTTTAAAAATTAATATGGTAACACTTTATTTTGATGATCCCTTTAACACATTCTCTTGAACTAACTCTCATTAGAGTATTAGTAGACATGTAGGTGCAACGTTACTCAACGTTACTGTACACATAATTTATGTTTTTATATATGTATTTATATATTTGTCCATTACACAATTAACAAAGATAAGAGTTTTGCTCTTTTTTTTCAGATTCTTGGTGACGCTATGAACATTCTGTGCTCAGGTGATATTCCACCTAATCCTTTTTTTTCACACACTCTTTTCCCACAGACAAGGCAAAGGAGTCTCTAATCTGCAGACCATTTGCAGCGGAGGACTCAGGTGCATGAACAGTACCCTATAGATTTTCATCATCTCTGTAGGCAGACCTCAGGACGTGCCCATTTAAAGGGCATCTGGTGGGCAGACAATCTGGAAGGAACTAGTAGCAGCATGTCTCCTCCGTGTTGTTCTTTGGCCACAAAAAGTGAAAGACCGTTTGATCATTTCCAGTGTGACAAATGATGTTACAAGAGGGAATTTACAAGTTAAACAACAAATTCTACATTTTCTATTATACCTTGTTCCTACTGTGATCCCTATTTCCCTTCAAGTGGCCAATAGAAAAAAAGGGTAGCACTTTATTTCCAAGGTCAGGAAAGGTTTAGACAGTAACTTTGCAGCTACATGTCAACTAACTCTCATTAGAGTATTAGTCTGCTTAATATCCGCTTACACTTTATTTTGATGGTCCTCCAACAGACATTCTACTGACTATAAGTAACTCAGCAACTACATGTCAACTTATTCTACTAGCCCAAACCCTAACAGTCTACCAATACTCTAATGAGAGTTGATACAGTATACAATAGTTGCAAAGTTACTTATTGTTAGAATGTCAAAAGTGGACCATCAAAATAAAGTGTAAGCGGAAAAGGATGACCACTTCAGGATCGACCTCATCTCATATCTCTGGGATTAGCACAGTAGCAAGCACCAGGAATACTTTAGTACAGGGATTAGCCTAGTCCTTACTGTCAAGTTTTAACATGGTATATGGAAGATAACAAAGATTTGTCATTTTGAATACACAAGGAAATCTATGTGGAAGCATATGCAGTACTAAGACCTGTAAGCTGCAAAGCTAAGTGAGATAAGCAAGCAGTAGCTTATTGAAGATAATTAAATTTCTAGCATATTGCCTGATTTGTTACTTTCTCTCTCTTGCCTTTGATGAAAGTAGTTTGCAGTTGATTTAGTCATAACGACCGTGTGTGAATATTAGTCCTTTGGAATATTACAAAATACATAAAGAATAGCCAAATGTCACTAAGTATGTTGCTACTTTAAATTTTCAATGTAACAATGAAGACAAACCTGTTTTTAAAGAAGCTCCTCATAGCATGAAAAGTAATTTACTTGAAACTATATAACTTCCTTTCTTCTGTTGAACACAAATGGAGTTATTTGTAGCAGTCCAAGCTGCTCTTTTGAATGCAATGAAAGTAAATGGTGACCATGACTGTCAAGCGAGATTTACAGTAATTAATTACATTTCAGGCTGTTCCTCAAAGAAAAGCATCATATGGCATCATAAGACTTGGAATATAAAAAAAGTCACATGGATTACTTTTATGATTTTTTTTCTCCCATCGGGGCTCATTTTCAGTCTATGGAAAAGAGCAGCTTGAACTTCAAAACATCTTATTTTGTGTACCACAGATAAAAGAAAGTCATACTTGTTTGGAACGACGTGAAGGTGAGTAAATGATGACAGAATATTAAGAGTATTATATAGCAGCATATCCCATGTTGAGAAAAAAAAAATAGCCTAAGCTGGTTCGCTGGTCTTAGTTGGTCTCCCAGTCTGTTCATACTGGTGTTTTTGGCTAGTTTTAGAAGGGGTTTGGGCAATTGTCAGCTGGCGTGCTAGGAGACCATCTTAACCCAGTTAAAACTAGCAATCCAGTTTAGACTGGTTTAAGCATGTTATCCTCAAGCAGGGATATACACTATTTGTAATGTTTAACCTCATTAAATGTGATTGCATTAACATTAAAACATATTTCCAATCTCCTAAGGTCTGCTTTTGTGCACGATGACACAATTAAACTACTGTACCTCCATTTCTCAGACTGATTACCCTTGCAGGCAGAAAACGTTATATCAAGAACAGTCACTCTCCTGACTCCAATAAAAAGCTTCTGATATATGCATAATCAGACTTGCATACTCTAGTGAATCCGCAGACTGGTTTTAAGGAGATTTAAAGGCGATTTTCAATAAAGTAAAAGCCACTGATCCGACATGCATTGTGCTTGTGTGTTTGGAGTTTTATAACACATTCAGACAGTGTTGATGGTCACTGAGGGAAAGTGCTAAATGAATTTGGAGTCGATGGCAGATGCTTCATAATTCCGGCCAAATTTGAGCTTGGCCGTTGGGAGACTGGCCACTCATGTGTGGAGGTTATAGCTGTTCACTTTCAGTCTCCTTTTTCCTTAGACGGCACTTCGTCTGACCTGGTCATGGGGAAAAGTGTGAGTCAATCTTTGCAATAGCTGTAACGGTGAAGAGAACCACATCTCTTTTTTTTGGCTAACCTGATTATACCGTTTCCCCACTCCAACAGACGCTCGGTGTAATCTAAAAGCAACACCTGTGCCTCGCTGCAATGCAAATAAATGGAGCACTAAAGAGCTGGAGACAAACCAATAGGATTTGAGGAGGCTACTTGCTCAAAGGTGACCTCTAGGGATTCCAGAACACGGCTCCGCTAGGCCAACAATGGCTTCAAAGGCTCTTTCGTCACCGGATCCTCATGGAATGTTGACTTTGTCTTAATCTGTGTGCTGTGAAGGTGATGAAGACAAGGATGAATTTTGTAGACACAAAAACAAGAACAACAAAGCAAAACATCACACGGGCATGATGATCAGTACTTGCAGTCATCCTACGCATCTGAGAAACCCGTTATTGAGCGAGAGGCGCCTGCTTCTTCCAGAGAGACTTAGATCATGTATCGGGAGTCCCAGTCATGGCCATGTCTATGTCTAGGCTAATTTTTGGCTCTATATTACTAACCAACTAGCCCTGTGTAGAAAGACAAAGATATATGGCAGTCACGGTGAGTTTAAAGAGCCTTGCCCTACCTGATCATAGTCCACTGAGCTGTCTGAGCACAAGATTAACACTCTGTCTAGGGTAAGTGCACTTTGTCACAATGCTGAAAAGAGGAAAAGGAAGGCAGGCAGCAGTACGCCATAAACATGTTTTATTGCATCGCAATGGGGCACATGGTTTTAATTAATGGCCACTGAGCTGGAGCCCATACTGAGCATTGGAACTAAGACTGTTGCATTGTGGGACAGTTTGTTCAGTAGAAATAAATGCAAGATTTTGAAATAAGTCTCCTATGATCGCAAAAGCTTCATTTATCTGATTTACAATTTAAAATGACTGTTTTCAATGTTATTATATATTTTGAAATGTAATGTATTCCTGTAATGGCAAAGCTGCATTTTTAAGCATAATTTCTCCAGTCTTCAGTGTCACATGATCCTTCAGAACCATTCTAATATGTTGATTTGGTGCTTAAGAAACATTTCTTTTGATTATCAGTGTTTAAAACAGTTTGTGCGTGCGTGTGTGTGTGTGTGTGTGTGTGAGAAAGATGGTTATCTCGAATCGAACACCCATGCGATCTTATTCCTTGATGAAATAGACAATGATTTGGCTGTCTATTAAACTTGTGACAAGTACGATCACAGTGGAACATTCAAATCTGAATGAATCATTACATTTATTCAAAAAATGTTTTTAAATAATTCATTCAAATTAATTAAACATTTTTTGAATAAACTGCGGCAATTAACAACTTGTCAGAATCTCTCTCTCTCTCTCTCTCTCTCTCTCTCTCTCTCTCTCTCTCTCTCTCGTTAACAAACTCCAAGATTAAGTAAAAGTTAATATTTTAAATGTTAAACTACACAAACATGTTAATTGTAAATTAACTGAAATGTCGAATACAGTTTCCTTGCATACACATCATGATAACTCAAATCATTAATTAGCTGCTAGCTAGAATTAGTTCAGTTGAATGTGCTAATATAATTTACAAAGAGACCATACGCATTTACAGGTACTTAACATGCTGTTAATATACCCCCGGTTTCACAGACAAGGCTAGTCCCAGACTAAAATGCATGTTTGAACTGGTTTTACTGAAAGCAACTTGTACATAAATCCCAAATAACAGAAGATTAAACACTAACACATCTCTCCCTATATTAATGTGCAAAAATTACACTTAATTTCAACATTTAATATCTTTAAATGCAGTCTGACGTAAAGCATGCAGGGAACTAAAACTCTGCTAAATTCAGTTTAAGTTCAGCCTAGTGTAATCACTTATTGAGTTCACTTAACTTTTTTCTGTTAAGTACAATTAACTTTCAGTAATATTTGAGTGAAATAAACAGATTTCATTTGGTTAATTTTATTGTTTGGGTTTACAGACTGTGACAGAAAACAGTAACATTTATTGCACGTAATAAATGGCTGTAGCAGAGGGCAGGAAATAGTGAGATGATATAATGGAAAAGCATCTATAAAAGTCAGGGTTTAGGATACAATGAAAAATACATACAAGTCAGGTAGAGGATACACTTCAAAGTCTCCTCAAAGACAGGCGGATGGCAGCACATAAAACTTTCATAAGCACTTTAAAATTTAGATTAAAAAAAAAAAGTCCGGCAAACCAAAAAAGAAGCTCTTAGATGGATAACTTGTCATATGTAACTTAAAACATATTTTTCCAGCAAATCCCTGAAATATAGTTGGATCAGAGTCCGATGCCACCCCATGTCTATCTCTTTCTGAGGTTGGCACATTTCGATGGCATCTCATGAATTATAAAACAGTGGAAGGATGAAATTGAAAGGCAACAGTTTTTCTTGGTGTTTTATTAATTCTCAAATCTCTGACCGTGTTCAATAACCCGGGATCTATTTTGTAGATGCGACTTTGAGAGAAAAGTGTGGGTAAAAGAAAAAAGCTATTGAATCCTGCCTGAGGGGTGCAGGAATACGTTGGGGATATTTTTGTGGCTGTGTTCTGTCAAAGCCAATAGATTTGCACCTGTAACTGCTGCTACAAGAGCCTCTGGAACAATTAGAGCACAGCAACATTGATTGAGATTGAGGGAGCCTGGGAGTCTGTTGATCACACCTGTAATTGCTGCAAGGGGGCTTTTATTAAACTGTTCAGACATTTTGGTGCCAAGAGTCAAAACCGTTAGTTTGCAATGAAACTTACACCGTTCCCCAAAGCCCAAGCACCAAAGGCTTCACGGCTGTGTGGCTTAGCATGTGAAAGAGTATGAGAATACTCTGGGAAAATTTGTTTAATAATAAAAAATATAATAATAAATATTCATTTATATTTCTATATTCATAAATATGAATGACTATTTGTGTGTATTTTTGGTTACTCAGATCTTTTCAGAATGTTCTTCAACAGATCTTTTCAGCATGTATTATTATTTACTGTTAATCTGTTTTAAAACATAATAAAAGTCTTTATTCAGCAAGTAAATGACAAAAATTTAAATTCATCTCCAGTTTCAAATCTTTGTGCATATTTGAAGTCTGAATTATGGATGTTTCCAAAGCACATTTTATTCACTTGCAAATTGAGCCTCTGATTGAAAAGTTGAAAGTCTGAGCATAATAAATATCCAATTAGAGTGGGTTTGTGTAAAAATGTCCAATATCTTATGTATATGCAAATCCTGTCTGTGGAAAGCTTACTTCTGTTGATGACAGCAAATTTTTACTTCTTTGTGAAAAAAACAGAGAGGGTCAGCTCTCTAAAACTCTAAAGCCCAGGATCATATCATGCATTTTTAATGGGTTAGTGATACGATTAGAATTTCACAGGGCTGAACATCTTGTGCATGTTTAATTTTGATTGACAACCACAAATGCACCAAACAACTGATCCAGGAGGTGAGGACAACAAACTTGAAATCGTAATCTATCTTGCTATAGTGTAATAGTAGGAGTGTATCTGTCAGAAAAAGAAAAAAAAAATGAATTAATAGGCAATATTTGTGGCCTGCAATAGATTTTCAATTATTTTTTTCTTTCTTTTTACCTTTATGAATCATAAAACAATCCATTTAAAGAAGCAGTGAGTGATTTCTGAGAAATTCTGTTGATATTTGAAATCAACCTTTACATGTAGGCAATTCATAATTTCTTGTTAGTCATACCCCATACAAAAAATAAATATATTTGAAATATTTTGGAATACATGCAAATATTTGAAATTGGCCCAATAAATATATTTCACACTTAACATCATATATTTTTGTTATATTTCAGAATATATTTCAATGTATTTTTTTCTGTATGGGTCCCCAAAAGTGTCAAAAATATATGTGGCATATATTCCAAATACATTGAAATATATTCTGAAATATAACAAAAATATATGATGTTAAGTGTGAAATATATTTATTGGGCCAATTTCAAATATTTGCATATATTCCAAAATATACTCTGAAAATATATTTCAAATATATTTCTTTTGTGTATGGGACAGTAGCTGGCACTGAAATTTGATATAGCATTATAGAAGAGCAAACACTAGAGAGACCTTGCAGATCAGTTGATTCAGACTCATGATGGGAAATAAGTCAGTTGACAAACACATAAAATCACTCATTAACCATCCACAACCCTTTCATTGATTAACCAAGATGTGTTCAAATTAAGGATGCTATATTGGTACCTTTAAATCAAATATTTCAATTGAATCAATTAAACGAAATAATGTTATAAACAATTACAGCTGTTAAGTTTTTAAAATCAAATAATCATCAAAAACTAAATTTGCAAATAGTGAATGTAACTAAACATTACATTTTATTTAAGTTATATTTTTACTGGACAAGAAATAACTTCCATAACCATATACCACAAATCATTTCTCTGTAATATATTATATTCACTCTAATGGAACATCCCAATCAGTTTTAGATTAAGTTCGCATTTTGTGTCTTTGAGAAAGAAAGCGATCTGTCAGCACCAGTATAGCACCGTGGGCAAACATGGATAGAGTCTCATCCGCCAGAACATTGGAGAAAGAGTTTGAATTAGCCTGGAGGAGGATAAAAGGGAAAAGCTCTGCACAATTAGTTTGCTATATAGTAGCTGTCACTAACTTCGTTCCCATCTCATTGTTTTATTGCAGGTTATGCAGAAGAGTGATTTGCTTGCTTCCTTCTTGGAAGTCTGCCAAATCTCTGTCTCTTTTTCTTTGTCTCTCTCGCCCTTTTCCCTTAACTCCAAAACAGTTAAACTTTTCCCCAACTAGATTCTCTATCCATAAAGACAAAAGAAAATGTCTGTACTTCCTCTCTCATGACATTTTAAAATGCCTGTTTTCTAGATTTGTGATTGTGTGTTCTTCTGAATGCCCCGCTACAGTAATTAAACATTTCATTAGGGCCGGATCCAAGTTTCTACTTGTGAAACAGTTCAAACATCCTTACAATTTACAATGCTCCTAAACTGTTAAGATACATTTTTAAACCAAACTATTCTTCATCAAGCACTGTTAGTTTATAATATCACAATTTGAAAGGTCAAATCTCAATTGCTGAGTTTCTGAATCACACAGAATATCTGAAAGACTAAATGCTTTACATGTAGGCAGTTCATAATTTCTTGTTAGTCATAGCTTGCACTGAAATTTGATATAGCATTATAGAAGAGCAAACACTAGAGAGACCTTGCAGATCAGTTGATTCAGTCTCATGATGGGATTCAGTCTCATGATGGGAAATAAGTCAGTTGACAAACACATAAAATCACTCATTAACCATCCACATTACTTTCATTGATTAACCAAGATGTGTTCAAATTAAGGATGCTATATTGGTACCATAATGGTTGTCGGTCAATATTACCTTTGTCGTCATCTAACACTCACTTAAAGCGAACACTTTAAAACACTAATAATTTAATAACATAATGTACATCGTTAAAAATGTTGTGGTAAGTGAGATTTTTACATTTATATTGTTCAGTCACGGGACAGAAGACCAGACCAAATCAAAAGATGGGCTCAGTGGGAGTTTTTCTTGAGCCTGGGGTTTTCCTATGCACCATATTTCAAGATGGCAGGAAGATAGAGGAATCCATGTAGGAATTCCTGGAGTACTGTTGTTTAACAACATTAGATGATCGTGTCCTTATCCGCTAGCCTAGAAATCTAGACGCACGCTAGCGGCAGCAAATTTTATTTTGCAGCCAGGGTGTTCTAGCAACTCTCCGTTGGCTTTCGAGCTGGGAAAACCAAACTCTAGTCAGGCCAATCACATCGTGTATAGAGTCGGCGGGCGGGCTTAACATAATGACGACAGAGTTGCGACGGTTCCCTGCTACTTGAAAACAAAGAAGAGCTGCTGCTGGCGAACAGTGGTCTTTCGAATCAGCTTTGGCCGCGACTCTGGAGGACTTGGAGTTAAGTTTTTCTTTGAGAAAAGAACAAAGAACGGCACTTAAGTCATTCTTAAAAAAAGAAGATGTGTTTGTAGTTTTGCCGACCAGATCCGGCAAAAGTTTAATCTATCAACTAGCTCCGCTGGTGGGAAAACACTCTGGTTGGTTGTAGCGCTATATAGCAGAGGGAATTTGAAAGACAACCGTTTATCCCGCCCCTCGGATTGAGCCCTGCCAATGGTGAGTTCCCAGACCCAACATCTTGATGTGGGTCTGGCTTGCCAGGCTACTTATCCGCTGCTTTAAGGATGGATTAGACGGCGATGTCTGCCATCTGTCGACAGGGATAGAGGGATGTGAGACACTTGAACAATTTTTGGACCTCATTCTGTGGCCTCAACCATATGATTCAACCATATAGTCAGTTCTAGTCAAAGAAATGCTAGTTTCTTCAACCATCATTGCCGTCATGCCAGAACACTCAGCTGTCATGGTCGTCACTCCTGAGTATCCTAACATTTCCCAGTTCAGGAAAGCAACATCCCCAGCCTTTCACCGGGCACTGAATGTTGTATCCAACAAAGCGGGCCTAAATTAGCTGATCCTCTCCTCATATCTATAATATCTTTTCGGTTTTAAGGAAGCACTCCTTTCATTGGTTCCTCTGTCCAGAGTCCATTCCAGTGAGTAAAATCTCTCAGTCCGTTCCAGAGAGTGAAATCTCCAAGTCCGTTCCAGTGAGTAAAATCTCAGAGTCCCTTCCAGTGAGAGAAATTCCCTCAGTCCATTCCAGTGAGAAAAATTCCTCAGTCCGTTCCAGTGCGTGAAATTCCAGAGCCTGCCATTCCTGTCTGCCCTGGTGGAATCGAAGAGGCGGTCCTTTCCATGTATGTAGCTGCTGTTATGTGTGTTTGAGCCACACACAACTTGGCTCCAGCCCCTGACCAGAGTCAAGTGATGGCTTAAGCCCCTCACCACAGTACAGTGATGGCTTCAGCTCCCGAGCTTAGTATCGAGCCCATTCCGGCCCCTGAGTCTGCATTGGAACTCACTGAGCCTGTATTGGAGCCCGCTCTAACCCATGAGCCTGTATCAGAGTCAACTCTAGTCAATGAGTCTGCTCCAAAGCCCGCTCCTTCCTGTGAGTTCACTCCAGAAATCAGTTTAGTCTATGAGTCCGGCCGAGATTTAACTTCAGACCACAAGTCCGCTCCTGAGTCTACTATAACTCATGAGTCAGCTCAAGAGCCAACGTACATTCCAGAGTTCATTAATGAGTTTGTTTCAGAGTTCATTCACAAGTTCGCTCATGAGTTCAGTCAAAAGTCCTCTCCAGAGTTCAATCAAGAGTTCGCTCCAGAATCAGCTCATTTCCCAGAACTCAGCTGGGAGCTCACTCAATTCCCTGAACTCTCTCAGGAGCATTACCCTGTGCCCACTCTCTTGAGATATTACTTGAGAACCAAATCAGCATAATAGAATGATTTCTGAAGGATCATGTGACACTGAAGACTGGAGTAATGGTTGCTGAAAATTTAGCTTTGCCATCACATTCAAATTATTTTATATTCTAATCATATTTCACAATGTTTGAGACAATAAGACTTATTTCAGAAATATTTCCACATTTCTAAACTTCTCAACAGTAGTGCCTTACAATTGTTCTTATCTTAAAGACAAGTCTTTCAGCTTTTTCTGTAAGTTTTCCACATCCTCAGCTCCTATTATAAGTGGAGTACCTCAGGGTTCAATATTGGGCCCGCTTCTTTTTAGTTTATATATGCTTTTTCGTGGGAGTATTATTTGGAAGCATAATGTTTCTTTTATTCTTCATGCTGATGTTACCCAGCTTTTTTTGCCTTTGAAAGCTTGCAATTTCCTTCGGCCTTATGAAGTTCCTAAACGCAAGTTAGGGAGGAGTGAGCCCATCTAATCTTTCAATCAACAGCCTGAGTATATAAGCAGCCGCTTACCTCTCTCTAGCATCAAGCTGTTCCAGTATCCCTCCACCTCCCCAAACTCCACCTTCATCTCCGGTACCTTGCCCTTCAATTATCATATCCTACATTTAGCCACTGGGGGGTATATCAGAGCTCGAGTTGAAGCTGCTTCATCGAGCCCCTCTTCAGTGGACAGCAAGCCAAATAAGTTTAACCTAATATCTGAAAGATTTTATGGGCAAACAAACTCGTTAAATGACATTATTGTACGTCCCCTGATCACGTCTAAAAACTAAGGGTGATAGAGCCTTTTTAGAGCACTTATAAAATCAGCTGCCCTTTGATATCCGCCTTGCACTTTCCAGTATAGTTATTTAAACTATATGTTGAAAATGTTTCTTTACTTACAGGTATTTTTTTATTATAATTGTATTATTTCTGTTCAACACTTTGCGGTTTTAAAATGTGCTATATAAATAAAGTTTACTTACTTGTACTTACAGAGTAAACTTAAACGATAAATGTAGTAATTTATCAGTTATAGACCATAAGATTAAAATAATTAAAGGCTTAATGACATCGGTTAGTATTTTAATATCAATGCATCCTTACCTCAAATGTGTGATTTTGTTGGAGATAGTGAGAAAAAGATGGGCTGTTGTTCTTGGTTTTTGGGAGGGGGCTAATGTTTCATTCGGGGGCATGTGCCCCGAATGGCCAGTCAGTAACCCCGTCCTGCATTACCTTGGTTTTAATGATTGCTTCTTGGGCAAGAAAACAATAATTCTCCAAGGTACCCAGGGATGATAAGTGAGCGGCTGAGATCAAAGCAGGATGGGCGGCGTGTGTTTTGGGTAGCTGTGAGTCACTGATGGAGATGTTGAATGTTGTCCATTTCGATGAGATTTATGTAAAGCAATATGTCTAATATGCTGCTCCTCACTCGTCCTCTCTCTGAAACTCGCTTTCATCTTGTTCTATGATTAATCAAACAATGTTTGTATGTGCGACCCCTCGAATGGAGTGAGCGTCATTTCATGTGGTGTGTTGCATTTTCTCTAAACACATTGATAAAGACACTGCACACATCTATGTGAGCGTGTGTGTGTGTGTGTGTGTGTATGCCCATGTGTTTCTCAGTAAGGGGTGACTATAACAAGCATCCAACAGTCTTTCCACTCTTGTGAAGCCAAGATCAGAGACGTGTGTGTAGCCACTGGTGGCCCCTTAATCCAAGAGAGTCTCTGCAGATGGGCCTGAAAACACTGTTTACCTGTGTTCTTTGTCTTTCTCTCTCTGTCCCTCAGGTCCGAGATGCATCTCATTGTGTGTATTTATAGAGCATTCAAAAAGGACATATGGAAAACAGGATTTGCTTGCCCTTTTAAAATAGTCTATAGCTTCCTCCCCAGTTCAGATAATTAATGAAAGTTGACATGCAAAAATGGCTAATTCAAAAAACATCATGGTTTTGACATCAGATCCACCCTGTCGATCAATGGAAAGAGCTGTTCGTTAGCATTTTGACATCAGATCCACCCTGTCGATCAATGGAAAGAGCTGTTCGTTAGCATTCCCATTGATCACAATGACATTGCTTGATTGTCACAGAACCTTAATGTTCATAATGATAGAATATATATTTATAGTATTGATATTTGTATTATACATATTTAATTTATATTTATATATTATATATATTCAAATTGCCTAGAATTGGCACAAATCTCTAATGAAAACAATTACATTTATGTAGTTAAAAAGTACGAACATGGTGGAACAAGTGATATTTAATTAGTTAAAATGTAGATTAAAACATTGATTTATAGATGATACATATGAAGGGTTCAGATGCAAAAGCCTCTTAGTGCCATCTGAAATTTTCTTCTAGAATGATCTTTTTTTTATAAAGCTTGTATATTTAAGTTAAGTAATTTCACTTAAATGACAATTAATAGGTAATTTGCATTGCCATTTAAGTGAAATTATTGAACTTAAATATTCAAGCTTGATAAAAATTATCATTCTAGAAGAAAATTTCAGATGGCACTTAGAGGCTTTTGCATCTGAACTCTTCAGATATAAACCTGTTTTTGTGTATTTAAAAAAAAAAAAACATTCAGATTCTTATACTATTACAGAAATCTAATTTTGTTCTTACCCGTTTCATGTATGTATGACTGACAAATATGTATCATGGTTTATTAGTTTGTTAAAACTGTTTAATCCAAATGGATGAAAATTTTGAAAATGATTGAATGAATGAACAAATGAATGAACAAACGAACGAAAGAGACATCTGCAATATGTTGCTTGCAAATAAATTTTTAAAAGAGTTTAATTGAGGAAGATGCTTACCCAAGATTACAAGAGTTATACCGGCAAGGGTGCTAACCAGCCAAACTTTGACCCTTTTAGTTAATGGTTTGAATTACACCATCATGCAGTGTTAGCCAAATAAAAAATAGGACATTTTCATATACTGTATAAGTCAATAAGTTACAGTTTCAAAAACGGCCTGTTTAATTCTAATGGTCACAGAGGGAGTGGAAAATGGTCTCGTAAAACTAAATTATGACAATATTCTAAGAGCTAAATTAGAGTAGAATATGGCCCAACTAATTTTATACTCTCAAACAAATGCATACGTTATCATTCATAACAGTCCTGCTTCTGTATATGAATGGGTACATTACTCATAGTGTGCATGTGATATTAATCTACTGCACAAAATCTAATCTGCACATAACATGAATTAAAAGAAATACATGCAGTCAAACCTGTGTTACTATAGTCAAAATTTAAATCTCTCTCTCTCTCTCTCTCTCTCTCTCTCTCTCTCTCTCTCTCTCTCTCTCTCTCTCTCTCTCAGGACTAATAATTCCTGAATGTCCTCAATACTATAGCTCTGACAATGAGCAATTCAAAGACAATGTCAAGAGGAATGAAGTACACCAGACAAACTCGCAATGCTCCAGGCAACAGCTGTGAACTTAATTGGGTTTAATTCATTGTTCACTCAACAGAGGGAAAAGAGAGCAGAGCTGAGGAAGCAACTGAGGAAAACCAACACACTGACGTGCTCTTTGACAGGCAGGTTTGCTGTGACTGATCGCAAGTTCCCGATGCCCCCAAAAACACATTTACACTTCAAAGAGTGCAGAATATTTGTTTAAGATATTCCGCTTTTTCTTCCTCTTTTGTGTGTATTTCTGGCAAGGTGACAACAAGAAAAAAATCTAATCATTAAAGACAGAGAAATTCGTTGAGACGAATGTTAACCGAGAAACAGACAAGTGTAAAAAAACACTTCTCTTCTCAGACCGAACCTTTACAAAGCCTTTCTCACTTGGCATTTTCAAAATAACGCCACTTGGGTTTTCAGATAGATTGAAGAGGATTGTGGGAAGCCGTTTCACTAAACAAAAAACACACAATCTTTTTCATGGTTCTTTCTAATCCTTAACCAGACAATTCTACACGGTACTTCAAAGTAAAAAGACTCAAAAACATCCTACCAAATCCCAAGGATCAGAGTTGGGGAATGTTGATATCTGTCAGGAGTTATAAAACAATGGAGCACACGAGACGGGAGTAAGAACTTCATCCATAATGTTTATTCTTCACTTCCGTTCTCACACACATTACGTCAGAACACAACAGTTCAACAGATCAGACTTCCTATTAAAAATAGTAGTCCCAACACACTTCTACTTATGTACACAAAAGTTTTAAAAGTAATGCGCTGCAATATTGCGGTACTCCCTAAAAAGTAACTAATTGCGTTAGTAACCTTTTATGGAAATTAATGCGATACATTACTTTTTTCAGCTGGGCTGGCTTGTTTGTTTTTTAATAAAGGCCTTTCACACCAAAGTGAAATAAATAAGCCTCAGGCTGGAAAAAATGCTAATTTACGGCAGTACAGAGGGAACAGCTCAAACAAAAGAATATGATGTGGAAGAAGTTCAATAATCTTACTTTAGCAGTAAAACAAAAAATGAAACATATGTTTATCTAAAGTCATTTTAGCTTATTAGTGTGGTTGGATTAGATCATATAAGGTCAGCAGCAAAGACATTGGTTAATAAAGTAAGATCAAATACATAAAGTATTTTGTCTCTGCAAGCACATACTCTCGATTTTATCTTAACAAGGTGTCAGTCAATAATTGGGAAAACAAAGTAACTTGCATTACTTATTTGAAAAAAAGTAACTCAGATATTTTGATGTAAATTTAAAAGTAATGCATTACTTTACTAGTTACTTAAAAGAGTAAATATACAGAACTCGCGTTACTTGTAATGTGTTACCCCAACACTGCTAAAGACTAAACCAAACATGCCTATGAAACATTTTCAAGCCATATTCTATATTTTTGTCCAAATAAACATACTGGCTCACCTGAACGTCCACAAAAGCTTCTCTATCTACTATGGAATGTCTTTACTGTGGCAGTCAGCAACAGAAGAGCCAATGTCATTTCTGACGTCCATCTTTCTGCAGTCTTCACCGCAGTCTCGTAAAACAGCACCAGGACTGACGTTATACGACATCCCATAATATCCTAGCCATGCATCGATAGGTTGTGTAAGACGGGTAAAATCGTTATGATTAACTACTTATTTCTTCAAGTTATTTATGCATGCCCATTACAGGAAAACATGCCTAGAGAGACACATTGATCCCATCCTTCCGGAGTAAAAATGTCTTTATTGTATTTCAGCTAAGAAGCTCCTTTATCTTGCTTACAGTATCGACATCAAAGCGGGGCTGTTTACAGACTAGAGCCGGTCCACATTGATGACTTTGATGGGACATGGAGCTGCGAGGGCTTTCTTGTGATCTGCACACGTGTCCAGGCCCTGCTATTGGAATATCTTTCTTTTTTTCTTTTCTTTTTTTTTTTTCTTGAAAGAAAATAAAGAATTTGAAGAAAATAAATACATAAATGAACCAATAACATATAAAACCTCAATTAACTAACTAGACATTTTTAGAGGAAACCAAGAGTTGATAGATCTGAGATAAATCTGAAAAAAGGAAGGTCAGTCATGAGTATTTTACCTTAGTGAAACTGATAATCAGTTTACATTGTATTTTAAAGGGTATTATAAAAAAGAGAACAAATGGAAATGCTAAGTGTTATCTTCAATGTGATGGACTGTTTTCAGTTTACTAAGAGCCAGAGCTCTGTACAGCTCAATGAAAATTAAATTTATGTTTATTGACGCAACTGAGGAGGTCTATAATAAACCTGGAGAACAGTATCTGTTAGCAAAACATGGCTACTTTTTAATGGCTGTCAATGGAGAAAGAAGCTTTCTGAAGGCAGATGGTGTACCAGTAAGGGCTAATAGGGCCATGCTAACCAGCTAAACATGGTAACATTGTTACTAAGTTGAAATAAAATGAACACTTAATTTATTCAGTATTTATTTAAATTTTTTCACACAAAAATGGTTGTCAATGGTTGCAGTCCAAAAGTTTGCTGTCTGCTCACACTCGCCAAAGCCAATTTTATTTGCATTTTTAATTTGTGACTGTTAATTTTGGACCCTGGATTGGACAGAAAGAGGGGTATAGAATGAACACACTGTGGTTATTCCACTCCCACAAAATCAAAACTCAGTCTTTGCTTTGCCAAACAAGAGGACCTATTTACATTCGTGTGGGTTTGCGCTTCCTACTTACAGATGGAATGACTAGGATCTGCATGTCTAAAAAAGCTTTCATACTGCAATCAGCCACCCGACACGCTCTGCCAAACAAAGCCATCAAAACACACTCATTTCACCTGGTTAGTGCAGAATACTTTGACACACACTTTATGTGAACACCATTTTATCACTCTGCTCTTTCATGTGGATATCTCACCATGTGGCTAACTGGACTTATTCCTCGACAATTCTCGACTCATAGCAGGAGAAAATAGCTAATAGGATCTCCGGCATGATTTACGGCACATCCGAAATGTTGTGTGATAAAGGGAGTTTAATACCACAGGTCATCCATCTTCAGATTTGTGATGTAGTGGTGCAACATATAGAGGGGTTCATAACTGTAATAGCACGTCGTACACTGTTAGACTTTTCTGTAATTTCTACAGTTCTTTACTTTAAATCACCCAGTATTATACTGCTATTTCTCTTTACAGTAAATAACTGTGATTCCCATTGCATCATGGAAATTTTCTGTGACGTCAAACACCACATACAGAGACTTATGGCTCTTTTCCATTACCAGTACCAGCTCAACTCGACTCGCCTCGTCTCGGCTCGGCTCGCTTTTCGCTCCGTTTTCCATTGCAGATAGTACCTCCACAATAGTACCTGGTCGTCATAGCGACGCCGCAGGAAACTGCCGTGATGTAATCTTCTACGCGACACACACCCGCTACCCACAGACACAGGACAATGGAGGAAATCGCGTCTGGCACGTGCAATGATGACGCAGTGAATAGTGACGATTCTCTCTGACCAATCAGCAGTCTGCCGTGTTTTCACGTCACATTTTAGTATCGCCTCAGCACCTCGCCGGAGGTGATACGAAAAAAAGTACCTGGAAGCAGGTACAGGTACAACTTTTATACAATGGAAAACCAAACAAAGGCGAGGTGAGTCGAGGCGAGGCGAGCTGGTACTGTGTAGTGGAAAAGCGTCATTACTGTATTTTTTAAATTTGCTGTATACTACTGTATTTGACGTAACGGCCTCTGGCACCATTCCATCGTGCTTTTTATTTCCTAATTGTTGCCTTACACCGCATGTCTACAACGCTAAACAGCCAGAGGCTGTCTATATTGGACACATTGAAGGGACCGGACCATTAATGCAAAATGCAAACCTGTTTGTCCCTTGTTAGAAATAATGCGAGCGCTTGGACTCGGAGTAGCCTACCATAGGTCAGAAATATAACGGGGCATCGCTATACACTGTCTGTGATTTGTTGTGTCGCGCCGGAGCATCCAGTGTAATATCACTGAGTTCTGACTGTCTTTTGTTGGATCGCGCCGTTCGTGTCTGGCCCGGGGTAGAGACGGAATTCACTTCACCGAGAGAGAGACCAGCAAGCAAGGTAAAAAACATTCTGTGTGTGATGACAGGTTTGTGCACCTAAACTTTACCACGGTAAACTGCGCTAACGTTTCATTTTACAGACTTTAGATTATTGAATTGCCGAGTTAAAATACGCCAAGATTCCTGAGGTAGGCCTTAACTGTACTTGAAATCATATTTTTGATATATTTTGACATAAGTTTGCTGAAATGATTAGCAATATGTGATAAGTTCTTTGGAGCCACTGGTGCAGACTAGGTAGCATACAACATCTTATAAAATCTCTATAAAATTGGCTAACTTTATATCAAATAAGTGACCTTTGCATCATGTCTAACATTATATTTATTACACAGCAAATTAACCAATCAAAAGATGGACCATTTTCTATGTACAGTCTCACCAGATTAAATGTATCCAAGCACTGCACTAAAACTCTCACTAATTCATTCATACCAAATCTAGCTGTCACATTCACCATCTGTCTTCCTCATCTGTGTGTGCACTACACTTCCCAGCTCAAAGCCCTTTTCTCCGCTGGTCCCGTCCAGCCCAGAGCCTTCACCGCTGGTCCCGTCCAGCCCAGAGCCTTCACCGCTGGTCCCGTCCAGCACAGAGTCCTCTCCGCTCGTCCCGTCAGCCCAGCCAGAGCCTGTTCCAGAGCCTGACCCTAAGGCTGGGTTTGACGCCGTCACTCTCCCCAAGAATATTTTGGGGGGGGCCATATGTCCTCGCCGTGGCCACCCAAGAGCCAACGGCCGCCCGAAGGGTCTTCACCGTCGTGGCCGCCCGAAGGGTCTTCACCGTCGTGGCCTTCCGAAGAGTCTTCACCGTCGTGGCCGCCCGAAGGGTCTTCACCGTTGTGGCCGCCCGAAGGGTCTTCACCGTCGTGGCCGCCCGAAGGGTCGTCACTGCCGTGGCCACCCGAAGGGTCTGCTTCGCCATGGCCACCTCCTCAGCCTGCACCGCCATGGTCTCCTCCTCGTCCTGCGCCACTGGGGTCGGCGATACCATCCTGGAGTCTCCTGTCTGTCATCTCCCTGTCCACCCTCCGGTCACAGACTCCAGGATGCCCACCCCCCCTTCTGTGTTTTGTCTTCTACGGCGCGGTTCGCGTCTAGCGGGAGGGGGAGTAATGTCACATTCACTGTCTGTCTTCCTCATCTGTGTGTGCACTACACTTCCCATCATCCTTGGCACACCTGCACTCTATCAGCCATCATCATCATCATCACCTGCACTCCCTCGTTAACAAGCCATATATATTCAGCACTCTCCCTTCACTCCTTGTCTGGTCTCGTCTATATGTCAATACACGTCAATACGTTGATTCATGACTCACAGACCCTCTACATTACCTACCTGCATACTCACCATCGATCCCGATCTTCTTCAGCCTGTCTTCATTCCGTCTTCAGAGAAACTTCATCATCTTCATCTGCAAGAGAGAGATAGACTTGGTTATCATTCAGTTAAGCTTCATCTGATTATCTACTTCCTGTTTACTCACCTTTCACGCTGTATCCGATCCATTCTGCTATTAAAATATCAAACCTACCATCTTGTCTGCTTCGTGTATGCAAACCTGACACTAGCATTCTAAACAACTTAAGTTTATATTTTTGCATTATTTTGATATTTTATTAGGCAGAAGACTCTCTACCATTGCAGTCCCACCTGACCAGGAAGGTCCTAATATCAGTGCACAGGTGGGTTAACTACTGTAGGAAGGAGAACGATCATCACACAGTGATTTCTTGCATGTGTCTTACTGTGTATTTGTCTCAAACAGGAACCAGACAAGCTGAAATGGGCTAAATCATCGATTTCAGTCTTTCTCTCTATGGATCTCAGCATTTTTGGACAGAATGTAGGATATGTAAGTATTAAATTTAATCTGGCATAATTTAATTTAGTTTAGCTGAAATGTTTGAATATGCTATTGACAAAAAGCTGTTTACAAATATATATTCTTAAGTTATAGTAAAAATAATAATACAAATGGAAAAAAAGGAGGTTAAAAATAATATGACACTAATATGGAATTCTCTCTCTCTCTCTCTCTCTCTCTCTCTCTCTCTCTCTCTCTCTCTCTCTTTGTTTCTCACTAGTTATGTTTTTAACTATGTGCACAGTGAAGGACAGCACATAATATGTTAATTTAACATTTACACATCTTTGTGCTGTGAATTTATAATCACATTATAAAATAAATGCTTTTCTCCAAAAGATGCTGGCCATAATTATTGGCCTGGGAGGGAGCCTGTTATCAAATATTTTTTGCAACCTCCTTTTGCCAAGATAACAGAACTGAGTCTTCTCCTAATGTCTGATGAGTTTGGATAATAACTGACAAGAGATCAGAGACCATTCCTCCATACAGAACCATCCTGATCCTTCAGATTCTCAAGTTCATGTTGTTGCTTCTTCTGTTCAGTTCAGCCCACTCATTTTCTATAGGGTTCAGTTTAGGGGACTGGGACAGTCGTGGCAGAAGCTTCATTTTTTGTGCTCAGTTAACCATTTTTGTGTTGATTTTGATGTTTGTTTTGGACCGTTGTCCTGATGGAAGATCCAACCACGGCCCATTATAAGATTTCTAGCAGAGGCAGTCAGGTTTTGATTTTTTTTATCTGTTGGTATTTGCTAGAATCCATAATACCATGTATCTAAACAAGATGTCCAGGACCTCCAGCCAAAAAAAATAGGCCCACAACATTTGAGATCCAGCAGTACATTTAACCATAGGCATGGGGTACTTTTTATCCCTGTTTGCACCAAACACATCTGGTGGGTTTGCTCCCAAAAAGCTCCTTTTTAGTTTCATCTGACCATAGAATCTGGCCCCTTTTGAAGTTCCAGTCGTGTCTGACAACTGAATATGCTGAAGTTTATTTTTGGAGGAGCGAGGAGGATTTTTCTTGAAACCCTCCCAAAACAACATGTGGTTGTGTAGGAGTTTTTTGATACATTTTTTTATGCTTTCTGACCCCCAATACTCATCTAATCTCTGCAATTCTCCATCTGTGATCCTTGAAGAGTCTTTGGCCACTCAAACTTTCCTCCTCACCATCCATTAAGACAATATAGACACACGTCCTCTTCCTGGCAGATTCGTAACATCTTTAGTTGATTGGAACTTCTTAATTATTGCCCTGATGGTCAAAATGGGGATTTTCAATTCTTTAGCTATTTTCTTACAGCCACTTTCTATTTTGTGATGCTCAACAATCTTTTGATGCACATCATAACTATATTCTTTGGTTTTACTCATTGTGATGGATGATTAAGGGAATTTGGCCTTTGTGTTTCCTCATATTTAAACTCCTGTGAAGTCAAAGCTAAACAATTTCATGTTCCTAGTCACCCTGGTGTGCTAAATAAAGGTAAATATTAATGGGAATATAAAAAATTCTAGGGGTGCCAATAATTGTGACCAACGTGTTTTGTAGAAAAACATTTATTTCATAATGTGATTTCCTCCCCACCTTCAATTCTTTTACTTCAATGAAAGGTTAGATTTGTGCCAATTTTTTGAATGAAAGACCAAAAGGATAAACAATGCAGATTTATTTTTTACAGCCATTTTTTATCATATTTACCAGGGGTGCCATTAATTCTGACCACCACTGTAGTAACTGTAAAACTGAAACACAGTAATGGTACTGTAAATCTTAATTACAGTAACTTATTGGCAACAGTGTTGCCAGTGAGTCACTGTAAAAACCCCTTGAAATGTCTAACAGTGTAGATAATACAGTATCAAGGCATGATTTCACTGGAACAGATTAAATCATACTGTATCTTAGTGAGACTTTGAGGAAATCTCAAACCAAATATGATTCACATCAAGCCCCGAGGCTTTATATTTTGCTGACAGATACTGGATAACAGGAATTGCAGTGCTAAAATTGGAGTTTTGCATTGGCTGACATCATTCTATTCAAATATCCTGTATCTTTTTAGGTTATCATATCTATTTTCTGTCCATGTTGGCCTAAAACTTAAACTTGATCCAGAAAGAGACCATATAGGCAAACTTTACTGAAAATATCAGACATAGAGAGGATCTGGGAGTCGACACATCACCACAGCAGTTCCTCCTCAAAACTATATTGTCAGTATGACATACTACAACTATCTGCTCTGCTACATAAAGCAGCCACTAACTGAGATTGATGTAGATGAGTCCTCAGAGCTGGTCAGATTCTCCCACTTATATTTGGGAAATCAGTATGCGCTCTGAATTTCTTAAACAGCGTGTGATGTTAATGATATTACATCATTCAAATGAATGGTGTTAAATGTAGGGATATGATATATGGTTATGGATATATGGCCTATAGCGATATCGATTTCTAGAGAACAGAGTGGCTGATGCCAATATAATAGTGATTCATACATAATAAAATGTAATGTAGAAAACATGTTTTTGAAAGAAGTCTCTTAAGCTCATCAAAGCTGCATTTATTTGTTCAAAAATATAGTAAAAACAGTAATATTTTACTGTGATGCAAAACTTTTACTCAGGTCTTCAGTGTCACATGATCCTTCATAAATCATTCTAATATGCTGATTTAATGCTCAAGAAACATTTCTTATTATCATCAATGTTGAAAACAGTTGTGCTGCTTAATTTGAGGAAACTGTGATAATTTTTTTCAGGATTCTTTGATGATTAGAAAGTTCAAAAGAACGGGATTTAATGTTTTTTTTTTTTTTTTTTTTTTTTTTTAACAGCATAAATGTCTGTCACTTTTGATAATTTTAATGTGATTATTAACCCTCTGATGGTCTTCGTTTAGCAGTCACACTGGGGGCCTTCCCGGTCATAAATGACCGGACACCTAAAAATGAAACTTCCTCCATCCCAGTAAAAACCAATGCAATTTATTTTTGTTCTATAATATTTATTCTTTTTAATTTAGAATTTTGAGACAATTTGATTGAACTTATTAATATTTATGCAATATTTATAGTCCATTTTTTGCCATTGAAAATAATGATTTTTTTTTTTTTTTTTTTGATTTAAAAAAAAAAAAAAAATTCTATGCAGTATTTTCGGGTAAAATAGAGACTAGGCTTTCAGAAAAAAAATAAAATAAAAAAAAATTCATCAATTTATTAATCATAAAATTAAATAAAACATGATATTGCATGGGTTTACCACTAGATGCCTGTATAGCTCTAAATGGAGATGTTTGTGAATTCTAGTTGTTTTTGGACCAAATTACTTACTTTTAAGATGTGGATTGAATGTATTTTTTTAGAAATTCTCAAATAATACTTTTTGCCAAGGTTTATAACATTTTATTAATTATTATTTTAATAATTTTAATAATTATTATATTAATTATATATACATATATTAATTATAATTCTTAATTATGTTATGTTTTTCACTCTTGATGTTTTAGAGCTTCACCCCTTCATTGCTGAGCATTTTTTTTCTGCATCGTGGCTGATTTGTAGAGAATTTTTGTGTTTTTGTCAATTTCCCATTCATTTCCTATGGGGGTAATTTTGACCGAAGACCAAAATCATAACTAATTTTTTTACGACCACTTAGCATGCTCGGATCATGAACTCAATTTTTTTGTGTGTTCACATACCTAATGCCAGAAAAGTCACCAAGTTTCATAACATTCTGATGAAGCTGTGATTTTTAAAAATTCTAAACAGATTTTTGTAATCTGAATTTATTGGTGTGTATGTGTATAA
This sequence comes from Squalius cephalus, assembly GCF_949319135.1. NCBI lineage: Eukaryota > Metazoa > Chordata > Actinopteri > Cypriniformes > Leuciscidae > Squalius > Squalius cephalus. Next base: position 17,946,650 of record NC_137143.1, read on the forward strand.
ACGTGTGTTTGTATGTGTGTGTGTGTGGGTGGGTGTGAATTTTTTGCACTCTTGATGTTGTAGAGTGTCACCCCTTTACTGCGGTGTACTTTTTTTTAGAATCGTGTCCGATTTGTAGATTGTACAGACAAAAATTCAGAGAATTTTTGTGTTTTTGTAAATTTCCCATTCATTTCCTATGGGTCGGTCATTTTTGACCGAAGACCACGAGTGTGACTCTTTTTGTTTACGACCACTTAGCATGCTCGGATCATGACCTCAATTTTTTTTTGTATTCACATACCTAATGCCAGAAAAGTCACCAAGTTTCATAACCTTCTGATGAAGCTGTGATTTTTAAAATTTCAAAACAGAAAATTATTCGGTCAGAAATGACCGAGGACCATCAGAGGGTTAACAAAAACAAATATTACTGACTCCAAACTTTTGAACAGGAGTGTATATATATGTGTGTGTGTGAACGTGTGTATACGCTCCCTTTATATATATATATATATATATATAGTTGTAATCACAATTAACAAGTTACAATTGCAAATCAGGTTTATTGGCAAAATTTACAGTGTTTGCAATGAAAAAAAAAATCAAACAAAAGTTATCGAAATAGCTCAACACAACAAATGTTGCAAGTGGTTTCCCCAAATTCTGAAAATGCAACTTTTAATGACTTCTGTATTATTCAACCCCCTGAATAGAATCCCTCACAACAGCACAAATCTGCAAAACAGGTGTTGTCTCAAGCACATATGGTGCAACTAATCAAGGGCTTCATTAGTTACACAAGGTGTGCTTAAGCTAGAACACATAAAATACCTGAACTGGCTAGGTTTTTTGAGTGTCATGTTTGACTGCATGTTAGAAATATGGCTAAGTCAAAAGAATGGTCCAAAAAGTTAAGAGAAGATATCATCGCCCTTCACAAAGAAGGAACTGGATACAGAAAGATAGCGAAGGCACTAAATGTTCCTAGATACACCGTTGGAAGCATAGTTTGCTAGTTCAAATGTAAAGAAACAGTGGAGAAAACGTCATGCCTTCAGTGCGAGGAAGCTGGACCTTCCAACAGGACAGTGATCTCAAGCATACCTCAAATTCCACCAATGTTTATATATATATATATTATAAAATGTAAATTTATCTTTACTGAAAATTATTGGCTTAGATATGCTGTAATTCTGCCATGTTCCTCAGTCTGTGAAAAACCCCAAGATCCAGCTGAGATGAGTTTGAATGCATTCTATTGATTCACCGCGTCAAAAGGTCAAAACAAGTAGTCCAATGTCTTTTCACATGGAGAGAGAGCTGAGAAACCCCACTGTGAGATTTGGCTCTGTGTTTGTGCCATTGTGTACGCAAGACCAAACAAGACCTTACAAATGTCATCTCTCCTTTATTCCCAATAAAAAAGACCAAATGCACCCGCACAAGAGGGCCACCAGGGAAAGCCACGCACATTTTTTAATTTATAATGAAGATTATAACAAAACTTCATCTCTAGAGATTCACACATGTTAATCACCTTATAATGCACATCCATAAACTCACACTGGCATTTACTTTTTCGTAAATTTGCAGGTGTTGGTGTTTTATTACAATGTTGCTTCTCGCACGTAACATCTAGATCAAGGGTGTCCAATCTGGAGATCTACCATCCCGCATACAGTAGTTCAGATCTGACCCTGATCCAATACCCCTGTCGGTAACACTTTATAATAACTGCACGCTATTAATCATTAGTTAAGCATAAGTAAACAGTTAATATGTCATTTATAATGCATTAATAGACATTAAGCAGTTTATAAATACAGCTATACATACTTTATTCTTCATTTATAAGCATATCTATAATGTGTTTAATAATTGTATTTTCATACTTTATTAATGATCAATTTATCATTTCTAAATGAAGTATAGCATTATTTACAAACCAGTTACATGATTTACCATTATTTACAAACTAGGTGTTGTCATTGATTAATAAGATCACTTAGAAAGTGTAAGTAAATGTAGTAGATTCAGGTAGTTATAAAGCATTTAGTAGTGGTCAGTTAACTATTTTTGTGAGCTCATCTAAAGTGAGGACTAGTTATGCTTTGTAAAGCATTTATTAACACACTAAGTAACTATTACTATATGTCTGAATAATAATATGTATTTAAAAAGTTTATTAATCATTTACTCACACTTTCTAAGTGATCTTATGAACCACTGCCAACTCCTAAATAACTGCTTTGTAAATAATGCTATACTTCATTTAGAAATGATAAATTAATCATTAATAAAGTATGAAAATACAATTATTAAACACATTATAGATATGCTTATAAATCAAGAATAAAGCATTTATAGCTGTGTTTATAAACTGCTTATTAATGTCTATTAATGCTTTATAAATGACAAATTAACTGTTTACTAATGCTTAACTAATGATTAATAGTGTGCAGTTATTATAAAGTGTTACCCATCTGTCAATAATTATCAAGTGCTCCTGAACACAGACATATAAAATACATAGACGCCTCATGAAAACTGAGACTTTGTAAGAAATAATATAAAGTTGCTATGAAGTCTGAGTTTATATTATAGTTTATATTATGAACTAATCTACTAATTTAGCCAGTGGAACCAAGACAACACAAACCTCAAGGAAGGCTGTAGAGAGTATGTCAGTGGACTGTTCTCTGCATTACCAAGAGACTGCACCTCTTCTGCATATTATATTCTGTAATTGGAGACAGCACCTTTTTCGTACTCCACACAGATCATAAACCGTTGAAATCAGTTGAGAAATGTAAACTTTATTCCGCTTTTTGGCCATAAAAGCCGCAGCTCCCCATTTACTTGTATTAGAGCAATCCTGGACCAATATAGCGGACTCATTGACGTATTGCAGCAACCGTCCAAAGCAGCCAATGAGGCGTCTGTGTATTTTATATGTCCATGCTCCTGAAGATCTTAATTAGCTGGTTCAGTTGTGTTTGATCAGGGTTGGAGCTGGACTTTGCAGGAAGGTAGATCTCCAGGAACAGGATTAGTCAAAATCTGATATTAATCACAAATATTATTATTTTTATTTATTTTTCATTCACTTACCCTCCTGTCAAATCATTATGACATTTTTAATGCAAATTGCAATCATTACTGTTTAATATTCAGACCTTTGACAACTGAATATGTAAAAACATATCAATCCTTCATTAGGATAAAGTGCATGACCATTAAATGCAGGGCAATAAGCACATTGCCCATGTGGATATTTGTATAGTTAAACAAATTGTGAAATGTTAAAGCTGCATAAATACTGCTAAAATGCATATATAATAAGCAATCATTTACATACATACAATAGTACGTAATGGTACAAAATACATGCATCCAGTTATGGAGGCAAGAGTCAACATCTTGACTGAGGGATTGTCCTTCAAAAAAATAACATATTCAATCATGGACAGTGGTTCCACGTGATTGGAACCCAAAAACCCAATAGAGTCAACTATGTACAACTATGTAGAATCAATGGTGTTTAACTTGAATGAATGGTTTTAGTTGAACATAAATAAATAGTTTTATTAAAATAACCCTACAATTAATGCTTTTTGTTTAGTTCTATGATTTACTTAACAAGTAACTAAACAACACTTCACCACAATGGTAACCCGCCAAAAACACTAACATAACAGAAACTTTTAAATACCAACATAACAGAGCATTAAACATTAGCAAGTATCTCCATTTTCTCATCTAGCTAAAAATGCTTAAAGTAATACTTTCTTTTAACATTCTCTCTCATAATTCAGCCCCTTTGCGAAGCATGATGGGAAGTGAAAGTCCTGTTTGATAGTTACTTGATTGAAATATTTTATTTCAAAGTGAAAACATCAAGTTTAGTCAAAAAGTAACTGTTTCAAGTCAATTTAACATGAAGCAATCATATTTGAACCAGAAACCCGATACAATGTCAGAAGAAATTGTTTAAATAAAGTGAACAGCATCAAAAAATCATTTATCAAATTGAAATGTTCTAACAGAAGAGAGAGACTAGCATTTCAATTACATTATGGCAATTGTTTTTTATCTTTGACGCAGGTTAATGAAACTAATTAGTCTTCACTGCGCAGAAGCTTCTGGCACCCCAGATAATTGCTATTCGCTGAGATAGCAAAAGTCAATTTTGCCTCACACAGCGTCTGGGAAAATAAACATTGAAGCTTATCACTTCTGAAGCCACTACATGAGAGGTTTTACATCAACTTGGCACACTCTTTCAGTCTTGGTGGCTCACACGAATCCTGTAACCTTAAAGTATGCACTTGGCAAGTTCACAAACAGCAACCAAAGATATGGTTTTAAAAGAGTCTGATTAAACAAATAACAGAGGGGGGGGAAAACTGTCTCATTTTGTCTTTATCTCAGTCAACAAGGACTTTAACCATACATTTCAAGTACATCGCATTCATTGCACTCAAGCTACTTTTACATTTAAAATTCACAAACCAAAACAGTTTAATTTAAATTTAATTTATCTTCTGCAAAATAACCCTTCCAAAACTTAAGTTCAATAGAGTTAGTATACTTTTAAACTAAAAATAAGAACATATACTTTTAGTCTATGTCAGAAATATACTTAAAATTACCCTTAAGTATACTTGACTTATACTGACAGAAAAGTCTAAGTATATTTGGCCTATACTTGTACTCAATCCTTTGATCGAGATATACTTAAAAGTATAATTAAGTTTTGCAAGTATACTTGGCTTGATTGAGTATTAAATACTTTTATTCCCACATAGTTTTCTTTAAGTGAACTTAACGTCATACTTATAGTTTCCCGCCACTAGTTCATCACCATAGTTTTTCAATAATTAGATCACACCTGTCTGAATTCTGTTCATTATCATGTGTGTGTTCTTTCAGTTCTTCGTCTGGCGTTGTTTGTGTGGAAGCACACTGTTTAGTTGAGTTTTGGATCTCTGTGGATTACCTTTTTTACTTTTATTTAATAAACTAAACTATCATCTACCTCTTCGTCAGAACCATTATGTGGCACATCTGTTTTCTTTATACTTTTTCAAACAATCTAAATTTATAAGACACTATGTAAAACTTGCATAAGTTAATGCGTCAGATTCATATGACCACCAATACAACTTCTCAGCTCATTTTAGAAGGTTTCATTGAAGCTTTGGCATAACATGCTTGAATGAAGAACATGAAGGTGGGTTCAACCCCAATTATTGATTTATTTATTTAGACCACAAAAATATAGCAATATAAATAAATGCATAAATAAATGTTTTGAAGCAGTGCATTTTTATGAGGGACAGAGTATAACAATGATGTAAATAAATAAATAAATACATTTAAAAAACTTTTAACATACAAAAATAAGTATACTTAAGTAAAGTTCAAGTATATTTTAAGTATACTGCAGTAAGTATGTATTAAGTATACTAATATAAGTGTTCTAGTAGTATACTTGTAAGTGTACTATTTTAATACTACTTGGAACAAATTATTTTTGTGTAAAAAGTATATTTTTAAGTATACTTTAAGTGTAAAAGTAGTCAACTCTGACTACACAACTAGATTACAACTGCGTTTTTCGTTTGCACTGCGACTATACTACAAGTGAACTTATAGGTATATTGATAGTTTACTAGTCAAATATTTTTTAGTTTATGAAAGTATACTTTGAAGTATACTCTCACAAGTTTAGTAGTTTTATACTGCAAGTATACTTGTAAGATTCCATTAGTTATCGTTTCCAAATTTATCTACTAAGAATTTCTAACAATAAAAAAAAAAAATAATTGTTGAGAACACATTCTCTCATGCAAATAAAATAATATAATATATAATAAAATAATTGTTTAACAAACTTACTAATCCTCCAAACTATTGGCAAATTTGAAATCAACTTTGTGAAAAAGCTTTGGATATCAGATTTGAAAAGCTCCACAGCCTGATGGCTATATGAATGAAAAGCTTGTCTCTAAATGACCACTGCTGTTCAGGATTTAGATTGTTAACATATTGATCTAAAAGAGCCTCACCTTGCTTTGCCTGTTTTTTAATGGCATCCATCGATAGTGTGACCTTCATGTATACAAATGGCTCAGGTTCGGAGAGTGGAGAGAATGGATTATTTCCACTTATAACTATAAATCCAACCTAACCTCGGCCTTTAGATGTCAATCAATGCGCCAAAACTCAAGCTAAGACTCTTCGATCCACATCTGAAATAATAATAAACCATATAAACGAGTGGGCCAGATAAACTGAAATGAAATGAGGAGAAAACACAGCAGAAGATATTCTATCGGTTTCGTTTGATATAAAAGTTAATCTCTGCATTGGATTTCTGCATTAGTGTCTATGGACGTTTCTTAGAGTTAGAAAGAGCTAAGAGGTTTTTATTTATTTTTATTTTTTGTGCACTGCATTGTAGGCCTTACTATTATATAAGGAAGCGGACTGTTTCAAACAAATGCCTTAACTGCACACTATGAAAAATGAGTGCAGGTCGAAATATGTCAGTAAGATTTAGTGTGTAAATTTTGGGAGAGTGCTGCATCCGGTTCGGAACCAGGAAGAGGAGCGAGTCAGGAGTTGCTGGTGAGCTGCAAATCTGCAAGTAGGTCAGGACTGTTCTCTCACCATATGTTAAGAGATGTGCAGAGAAACAGAAAGAGAAAGAGAAAGAGAGAGAGTGATAGTCAGACAGAGAAAGACAGAGGGACGGAGGAGAAGAAAGAAAGACTGCATAAGACAGACAGTGCGAGAGGTAGAGGAAGAACTTTGAAGTAAATGATGGCAGGGAATCAATCTGTAAATGCACCAGCTGGCATTGCAGACCAGCCAAACTCCTGCCGCGAAGCTCCACCACAAATCTTTGGCCCACCTGCAAAATGCTTTTCACTCAAAAAAAAAGAAGGAAAAAATATGTTTTTGCTTGCTCGGTGTACTTAACTAAAATGAGCTAATGCAACTCTTAAAAATGTAGTCAGATGTAGTCCATGCATCCATTTAAATGTGTAAAACAAATTACCATATTAATATTAAATTAATATTAATAATAGTAATTGTATTATTCAATTAATAATATATAAATTCAACAATAAATAATTTTATCCATTTTTATAAAAACACATTTATTACAATATTAACATCAATATTAATTATTATAATATAAGAGTATTATCTTCATAATTTAACTAATAATAACATTTATATGTATTGAATTATATATATAATTCAGTTATATAATATCATATAATATAAAATGCATTAATAAATCAGTTAGTTTGTGCTGGAACTATCCATAAAAAATTTAACAAATTATTACAATATTATATATACTAACATTTAATTATTATAATATAAGAATATAATTTATATAATTTAACTAAAAGGCTATATTTATAATAATAATAAATCTCTTCTCTCCGCAGAAGTAGCAGTGCTTCTCCTTCTGAGAATATAGTTCCCAGTATGTATACGGTTAGAAGATGGCTGTGTCTCATGTGACCTTGTTATTTGTACGCGCTGTGACTATACAAATCATAACATGTAAATAGGAAAATGTTGGTGTTATTTTGTCACTTATTGGGAGCAGTATGCTAGCTGGAGCCATTTAGCTCCAGTCTTTGTGCTAAGCTAGGCTAGCGGTGGGTGCGTCAGACAGAGTTACGGCACGCACGGAGATGAAGAGGGTATTATGTATGGACTTATCTAACTCTGGGGGATACGGTGAATAAGCTAAAGTCCCAAAAAGTCGGTGTGTTCCTTTAATAGCAAGTATACTCAAAAACAGGCGAACAGGCAATGCAAACACAACTAAATGTGATAATGACCAGACAAAGAGTGAAGACAGGGGTTCAACTATATTGTGAACTAAACAAGGTGATTAATAGAACACGCTGGAATGCTATAGAGTGGCGGGAAATCAAACAAAAGAGGGCATGAGCTGAAGAAATACAAATTAAAAGTCCTTGAACTGAACAAAACTGCAAAAAAGCTTGTTGCATGACCCCACAGAAAAATAATTTGATAAGTATCTCATTCACTGAACAATAAATTAATTAATTCTTTGAATATTTGAAGAATTCGTTCTGAGTGTTTTTGATTGATCCTAAACTTTCCATGGGATTTCACTTGGGATGGTGCTGAGATCAGGAAAATGGTACTAGATCTGCCTAGACGTCCCACAAGGATCAAATATGAGATGAAACCACTAACGTATGCCCCTCTTCCTGTGAACCACCCACTGTTCTGGTCACCTCCAGTAGTAATTGCATGTAGGGGATTTAAAAAAATCCAATAAAGAATGACGAAAAACTGTGTGATCGCTTTAGAGGGAAAAGTTGGGACCAATGGGGATACTGAGAATAGGTTTGCATGGGCGGTACACACTGTTAATCCACCGGCAGAGATGGAGAGTGATTAAATTAAACAACACAGTCATAGGCATCTGTGTAGGGAAAACCACTCGAGGGATGCAGCTGAAAACAAATGAAATATCGATGGCTACAATGACTTTGGCATTATTTGATGGAGTGGAGATGAAATATTGGCTTGATTGGATTTTTTAATCAAATCAAGAGTTCAGATTTTGGACTAGCGTGGTTCTCACAAGGGTGAGTCATGTTTGAAAGAGTTTCTGGAGCTAGATAATGTGTCCACTGGCAGCTCTCAGCATCGGCTGTATTCTGGGGGAACCGGAAATACATTTCCATTACCTTTTAAAAGCGCAGTGAGTCATTTTTGTAGTTTTAAAAGTGTTTTCTCTGAGGAGGGAGGCAAGATCTCCATTGCGCTGTGATTGGCCGATCACACTGTCAATGGAATAATGCCTGTCAATGATGTTCACAATGTGTGCAAATGAGCCTGCATGTGTCAAACTGGTTCAAATGGATGGACTAATTACAAATTGAACTATGCCTACTCAGCCACTCATCAATCATTCATTTTGGTCACACAATAATTAAAATGAACAAATGATCCAAAATAAAACAACAAGGTGACTTAATAATATTAGCCAATAAACAGTTTGTGATTATAAGTTAAATATCTATACACAGGGTTGGGGAGTAACGGAATACATGTAACGGCGTTATGTAATCAGGATACAAAAATCCAGTAGGCTAACTGTAATCCGTTACAGTTACGTCAAAAAACGTAGTAATCAGATTATAGTTACATTTTGAAAAAAGGGGGAATACTTTCAGGATTACAATGGTTTCATTTAAAACTAAATAAATACGTATTTTGGCATAATAACACTATATTAAGCGCTGCTTGATACAGTTCCTGGTTCTGTTGCCAGTAATGACTCACGTGTGCCACGTGCTGGTGCATGTGCAAATAACAGCTTTCTACAATCTCCTCAGACGCAGATTGAATCACTGCTGCTAGTAGAAACGATGCTGCCTGCGGGTAAAATCACTTTTAATTCATGGAAATTCCGCTGCTATTTTGTAGAAATTAGGAGAGTAGATTTTTTAGTACCCAAAATGTCCTTTCTTAATCTTTTCTCGCGTAACGGGATGTTCGCTGTCTAGGTAACATAGGGGAACTCCCACTGCCAACGCCCCAAGTTCAGTCAGGCAAATTAAGAAAGATCACGGCTTTAGTCAACATGTTGGCCTATTTTAAAATAAACTAATATGTAGATTGTGTAAAAATTTTAAATGTTGTTTTTATTTTTAAGTTAAAAATTAGTTAAAAATAAAACAAAATAACCTGTAATACCATACATTAGCCACTAGATGTCTGTAGGCTTATAGCCCTTTACATAAATATATATTCAGGCCTGTGTGTATATTTTGCAAATATTGTACACTGGACCAAATTCTTAATAAATAAAAGTTTTTTTTTTTAAAATAAATAATTTTTATTTTATTTTTTTTATAATATTTCTTCCTGCTTGACTTTATTTATATACGTGACCTTGAAGTAATCCAAAAGTAATCAGTTACATTACTTTCATATAGTACTTGGATTACGTTACTGAATTTTTTTTTTTATGAAGTAATTTGTAACTGTAACGGAATACATTTTTAAAGTAACCCTCCCAAGCCTGTCTATACAGTACAACATATTTTTACATTTTGACTAATTATTAGTTTTGAAGCAATTCAAAATTTCCAAAATGTTGAAAACACAAACTTTGATGTGACTGAATAAAAAGTTGGTTAACATACACTTTCAAACATTTGTGGTCAGTATTTATTCAAGGATATTGTTAAATTGATTAAAAGGTGACAGTAAAGACATTTACATTGTGTATAAAAGCAGTTATTTTGAACGTTATATTCATCAAAGAATCCTACAAAATCTATGAGGCAACAGAAGGAGCAATGCCTGCTGAAAATTCAGTTTTCCCATCAGAGGAATAAATAAAAAATTTGATTTTTTGTGTAATGATATTTCACAATTTCACTTTTTTTTTTACTGCATTTGTAATCAAATAAATACAGGTTTGGGGAGCATAAGAGACCGAAAAATAGAGAAATCTAAGGGTACATTTACACAACAACAATGTACCAAAAACAGAAAAGTGTTTCCTTTGGTTTTTTTACGCGTTCAGGCGACACAATTGTCAAGGCAATCCCCGCACATCCGCGTAAACGACTAACAATTCCAATGATTTATAAAGAAACACTACGGAGCTAAAGACTGAACACAGTGTTCCCAAATTTGCATTTTTGCAGTTCACACGGAGAAGAGAACATATCGTATTAAAAAACTACTTTGAAACCCGTTTTCAAAAGTTAGTATTTTCAGGCCTCCAAAACATCATTGTTGTGTAAATGAACATCCAAAAATGTTCATTTTTAGTTGAAAATGGTGTCATGTAAATGCCCCCTAACTGACCCCAAGCCTAAATATAGTAAATAAATTAATAAACAACAATATGATGTATTGTTTACTTGTTGATAGATAAGTTATCTTAAGTTTTTACCCAGAAACCACTTAAAAAAAATAGAACAGGAACATGAATTAACTGTACAACACCAACAACAACAACAACAATAATAATATTAAAGGAGAACTCCGGTCAATTTTAACATTGAGCTCATTTTTTTGTACATTTGGAGTGCTGTCAATACAGAGAACAACGACAAAAATCGGTGTTGCCTACACCGTGTTATCCTCTTTTTAAAATTTGCACCCTGTTGACTTCAATGGGGCAAGTTTTAAACCTGCTTTTAGCCTCTTAACATCCTTGATGTGTCATTACAAGTGCACAGGTCATGTGAGTGATTCCTTCGGAGTGAACGCGGGTCAATCTGACTGCAGTAGATGGGAAAGATATGAATAAAAATGATATTTATTTAGCCAGCGCTCATACCTGTATTTACATCCTGTTTTCGGTCAAAGTCCATAGTAATCGATTGTCGAGTTAACGCGCATTGATCATGCGCGTGAACTCGACAATCAAGGATGTTAAGAGGCTAAAAGCAGGTTTAAAACTTGCCCCATTGAAGTCAACAGGGTGCAAATTTTAAAAAGAGGATAACACGGTGTAGGCAACACCGGTTTTTGTCGTTGTTCTCTGTATTGACAGCACTCCAAATGTACAAAAAAATTAGCTCAATGTTAAAATTGACCGGAGTTCTCTAATAATAATAATAATAATAAAGAGGGGACTACCTGTTTGTCAGTCCAAAATTAGACACAGGGCAGGACTAGGAAAATGTTTGGTGGTGTTTGTAAAACATTGGAGCAAAATTTTCAGACATTTTAAATACCTTTAAAATTCAGAAATACTTTTAGCTTCATGTTTAGGTTATGAACTGTTCATTGTACAAATGCTTTAAGTAATCTGTATTAACAGCAGGCAAAGCGGGTTTCTCCACAGGATGTTCCTTTCATTCCTCAAAGCTCGCAGGGAGTAATTAAAGCTCAAGAGATGGGAGGTAAATAAGTGTCCTCATGGCATTTTGGCTCAAATGACACAGAAATGATGAGTGACCATATACACATATATTCATTAGTGATGCACAGTAGGTTGGATGAGGTTCTAGGAGCCCAGAGGACTTGGAAAGAGCTCTTTTTAGTCTTATTTGTCATGTAGTTGGTAAAATCTTCACATTAAGTTTGTTGAGGCATGAAGACACCAGCATCATTTTCATTTTTTCATAAAAAGAACTTACTTAACAAATGTATTTTGGCACTTCCTAACCACAGTTGTGCAAAATAAAAGAGAACTTGGGAAGAGTAAAATGTTCACATCAGTGTTGGATAAATATCAAAATTTAAGCTTCAGTCTACCAGCTTCTGGTACTGTGGTATGGATAATAAGTATTTTGCCAACAAAAACCAACGACTTATGGAATGAAACTAGAGATGTAAATAGTTTTAATAATTCAATGTCAATGTGTTTGGTTCATCAAAAGTTCATTTCTGCAGCAGTGCACGCATAACTTTTTCATTTCTCAAAGAACATTACACGCAATGAACTCAATGCAAACCTCCAATGTATACTGTATATAATATAATTAATTTTGTCTTTACTTCTTTTCATTTTGAGGTATATATAAAATCTAATGCTTGTGCAAATATATGACATGTTGTGCTTCAATGATAAACCATAAAAAGAGTAAAAATTACTTTTGTTTAATATCCAAATGGTCATGTACAATATTTGCTGAATGAAGATATTGTAATGTGGTAAATTTTTAATACCACAGTATGTTTTAGTATACCTGGCAACCAAACTGTACACAAGAACCCACTTCACTGAATTAAGGCAATAAACAATAAAAAAGATAAAAATAGATTTTTTTAATATACTTGGTGGTATTTCAGACATACTTAAGGTGATGATACACAGGGCAACTTTCTGAGCAATATTGCTGGGCAATGTTGCCGTCAAGGGGCAACCAGATGAGACACAGGGCCCACGACCGATCTAAATTATCCAGATAGAAATTTATAGCCCATTTTCAATGGGAAAGTGCCCAAGCAACAATCGCTCGACAAGATTGCCCAGCAACATTGCTCAAAAAGTTGCCCTGTGTATCATCACCTTTAAAGCACCTAAAATGTCCAGCAGCTACTGTCTTAGAGAAACTTTGCAGGTATATATATCGAAGTTTAAAACATTTCCTTTGTTTCGGTGACCTGGTTTGTCAGTAGATGTTAGAAGCTGAAACAAGACAAAAGAATGAGAAAGAAAAATGTTGGAAATCCTTATCCTGAGCCATACAGTACGTACATTTAATAGGCTCTTACTGAAGCCCCACTTGTGAAGGTGTAATCCTTAATTACAGCGCTTGACTGCTTCCACAACCACTTCACCCTTCACAGTCCATATGGATGGATCCATGTGAAACATGAGTGGTGATTTTAATCTCTAGATTTGAAGCAGACTCACAAATGTATTACTGTGAAAGAGCATGGATCACAGCGCCCATTTAAAAACCAGACGTGATTTGAGTCTATTGTTGAAAGGAGCATTTAGATGAATATCTTTACAATATCACCTATGGCATTAATTAAATCTAATTCAGCTTTCAATCATTTTTACTCAAAGGTTATGTGCTTTCTGATAAACTAGTGTTATATAATAATATAAAAGAATATTGTAGAAGTGTATTTTTAGACAGACAGACAGACAGACAGACAGACAGACAGACAGACAGACAGACAGACAGACAGACAGACAGACAGACAGACAGATAGATAGATAGATAGATAGATAGATAGATAGATAGATAGATAGATAGATAGATAGATAGATAGATAGATAGATAGATAGATAGACCTTAGCTGAATATATAAACTCAATACCAGACTCAGTTATATGAAGATGCTCTTGTGTGTGTGAGAGAGAGAGAGAGAGAGAGAGAGAGACAGACAGACAGACAGACAGACAGACAGACAGACAGACAGACAGACAGACAGACAGACAGACAGACAGACAGACAGATAGATAGATAGATAGATAGATAGATAGATAGATAGACCTTAGCTGAATTTATAAACTAGATCAATACCAGACTCAGTTATATGAAGATGTTCTTGTGTGTGTGTGAGAGAGAGAGAGAGAGAGAGAGAGAGAGAGAGAGAGAGAGAGAGAGAGAGAGAGAGAGAGAGAGAGAGAGAGAGAGAGAGAGAGAGAGAGAGAGAGAGAGAGAGAGAGAGAGAGAGAGAGAGAGAGAGAGAGAGAGAGAGAGAGAGAGAGAGAGAGAGAGAGAGAGAGGTTTAACAAGACTTTATTATTTACATAATAAAAACATTATTCACAACATCATCAAATACTCGTTAATCAAAAAAAATAAAATAAATTAAAAATTCAGAACCAACTGGCCCTCATCAATTTCACACAAAACATTATTAAGACACCAAATATCATCAAAACATCCCTCATTTTTTATAAGCTTATAATATACAAACTCTATATTTAACCTGGCAGCTACAAGGTTCTTGAACATTAATTCAGCATCAGTACTAAGAAGATTCAGCCCCTCATTCTTCCTCGTCTTCCAAATTGCTAATTTTGCAGTTCCGATCAAGTAGTTTAACAAACACGCTTTCCTTCTGATTAAGAATCTGTACATCACACCCCCAATAAACACTTCTTCTAAAAAATTCTCATCAAATGCTTGAAACCATCTATCAAGAAGATTAAAAAGACCTTTCAACCTATTACATCTTAAAAACAAATGTTCCAAATTTTCTACCATTCCACAAAACCTACACTGTTCCCCCACTTCTGGATTCAGGTGCGCTACATGTCTGTCCGTAGCTATCGCCCCGTGGATAAGCCTCCACTGCAGATCAGCGGTGCGCTTCTCTATGGGAGGCTTATACAGGGCTCTCCACCTGTCCCTCACGAGGAAGTCCGGCTTCAACAAACCTGGCCACCTGGAGGCTTTCTGTCCTTTAAGAGAGTCCTGGTGTAAAACTTTGACTGTAGAGTAATATATTGCTTTTTTTGATGCATATTCAAAATATTCCAGCTGCGGGGTTTTAAAAGATAGAATTGACCCCACATCTTCATCTTCATTTTCCGTCTTTATAAGATGTGAGATTTTAATTCCTGGGAGTTCCTGTTCATTCGTCAAGTCCATCAGAGTTCCTCTCCCAATGTACTCTCTGTAACTGCTTGGTAAGGCATTGACAATCTCCTCCATCAACTTTTCTGTCAAGCGTGACGATCTTAAGCCAGTCATTTCCTTAAGTTCCTCCAACGACTTCCATCCATCTCTATTCAAGAGGTGTCCCAGCTTGACAATGCCATTTCTCTGTAAGCATGCACTCACACTTACAGAAGACAAAAGTCTTGTTAGAGTCATTGGATTAAAAAACAATGGTTCCTCTAGAACCCAGTTCCCAGGTTCATCAACCTCTCTTTCAACTTTAAAAACAGCTCTCCATGAATGCAACATTGTCCGGTAAAAATGCGAAAGCTCAGACATGTTTATCTTCTCCAGGTTCATTAAAAATAAATGTCTATCCAATCCAAGACCCCCAGTTTTCTGAAGAATTGCCTTTGCAGTCTGAGACCAAACCAAGTCCTTATGGTAGAGAAGTCTCTGTGCTGCTTGGATTCTGAACGCACAGATTCTGCTCCTCACGTCCACTAGACCTTGGCCTCCTTCTTCAACTGGAAGATACAGTGCTGCTGCACGAATCCAGTGCTCTCCACTCCAGAAGAAATTCACAACAGTCCTTTGTATCCTGCAGATCAGCTCATCAGGAGGCTCCAGCACCACAAGTCTATGCCACAGGATAGAGGCAGCCAGGTTGTTTACCACCAGAACTCTTCCTCGGTACGACAATTGTGGTAATAGACATTTCCATTTAGACAATCGAGCATTCACCTTCTCCAGCATTCCCTCCCAATTCTTTCCTTTAAATGCTGTATTTCCTAAAAAAACACCTAAAAATTTTAACCCTTCTCTTACCCACAGCAATCCACCTGGTAACTTTGGAGGTCCTAACCCTCCCCACTGACCAATAATAAGCCCTTCACTTTTCCCCCAGTTCATTTTTGCTGAAGATGCCCTCTCATATTTACTAATAATTCCAGTTAAAATGTCAACATCATTTTGACTCGTGATAAAGACTGTGATATCGTCCGCATAAGCAGATAAAGACACCCTACTACTGCTATTTATACCAGGAAGTAAAATTCCATTCAGATCTCTCCTTATCCTACACAACAAAGGCTCAATAGCGAGACTGTACAATTGTCCAGAAAGTGGGCAACCCTGCCTAATACCCCTTGATACCGGTATGGGTCCACTTAATCCTCCACCAGCTTTAACCATCACAAAAACATTTGAATATAATAACTTAATATAAGAAATAAAATTCTCCCCAAATCCAAATTGTTTTAAAACCTTAAGAAGATACACATGGTCAACCCGATCGAATGCTTTCTCTTGGTCCAAACAAAGAATACCCAGGTTTAAATGATTAAATTGGTTAAAATCAATTACATCCCTCAATAAAAAGAGATTATCCATAATTGACCTTTTGGGAATGCAATATGTCTGGTCATTTTGAACCAATAACTCTAGATAACACTTTAACCTATTTGCTAAACACTTTGACAGTATTTTATAGTCCAAACATAATAGAGAAACTGGTCTCCAATTCTTTAGAAGACCTAGATTTCCTTTTTTTGGAAGCAAAGACAGTACAGCTCGTCGGCAGCTTATAGGAAGTGTTCCACTTTTGATGCTTTGAATGAGTACTTCATACAGATCTTGTCCTAATATATTCCAAAAAGCTTGGTAAAACTCAACTGGCAGTCCATCAATTCCCGGAGAACGTCCTCTTGATAACTGTTTCATTGCTTCTGTAATCTCCTGAAAAGTTATTTGACTGTCTAGTGATGTTCTCCCCTCATCTTCCACCTGAGGTAAATCACTCAGCAAATCAGAAGCACTCTCAACTTCACAGTTCTCAGCTTCATACAAGTTTTTGTAGAAGTTAACCGCCAGCTTCTTTATTTCCACCGGGTCTGACGTTATAGTCCCATCAGGCCGTTGAAGGTGATACATTTGTTTTTGTTGGGAGCTTTTCTTTTCAAGGTTGAAAAAGAATGATGTAGGAGCGTCCATGTCTTTAATAGAACAGATTCTCGCCCTTACAATTGCTCCTTTCACTTGCTCCTGTAGTAACGAGCCAAGTTCTTTCTTTTTCTTATTCAACAGCTCACTCTGCCCAGTTTCATTATTATTAAAAATAGTACTTTCCATTCTTTGAATGTCTTTCTCCAAGCTTTTTACTGCAAACTTCACCCTTGATGTATTATGTGAACTGTAATTTTGACAAAATATTCTTACATTTACTTTGCCAACATCCCACCACTGACACATGTTTTCAAAAGACTCTTTCTGCATTTTCCATTTATTCCAGAATAATTCAAAACTATCACAAAATAAAGCATCTTGTAATAATTTAACATTAAAATGCCAAAAATAGTTTGGCTTTGTAATTGCCTTCATGTTTAAATCAAATAAAACCAAATGGTGATCTGAAAACCCAACAGGTACAATAACAGCATTCATCACCTTATTATTCCATGTTTTATCAATATAAAATCTGTCTAGCCTTGCCCCACTAACCCTATTCTCAGATGCTTTAACCCATGTATATTGCCTAATTCCTATGTTTCTTTTCCTCCAAATATCAATCAAATTAAGCTCTTTTATAATTTTTGATAATACCACACTTGACTCATTATGAGGTTCCTCCCCATTCCTATCAATTATAAAATCCACAGTACAATTCCAGTCACCTCCAATGATAACACACACCTGATCTCCAATTTTTTGAACAGCATTTTTTAGTTTCATAAAAACCTCCACCCGCTCAGGCCCAATATTTGGTGCATAAACATTTATAAGCACAAACACAGTTCCCTTATATTCTATATGCATTAATAATACTCTTCCCTTTACAACTTCTTCTACAACTAAAATATTTACACTTATATTTTTTGAGAATAATATGGCTACACCAGAACTCAAATTTGTCCCATGGCTTAGCACACATTTTCCTTCCCACCATCTATCCCATTCCGACTCATTTTCTGTATTAGAATGTGTCTCTTGCAAAAAAACAATATCCACCTTCTTAATTCTACATAATTCTGACACCATTGCCAACTTATTTCCATCCCTACCCCCATTTATATTTAAGGAGCCTGCTCTCAAAAACTCCATAAAAAGGGAAAAGTATAAAAAGGACAGAAATAGAGTGAAAAGACAAAGAATAGCCGACACCCTATGTGTTTTAATCATTTTGTGAAGCATTTGCCTTACTCTTTCTTAACTTCGTTAAAATCTTCCTTAACCGAAATCTTTTCTGCTTGCTAAGAACCTCATGACTAACGTTTCTTTGTAACAAAGTCACCGACACTATAAATTTCCCTATATCTGGGAAGAAATCCTTGACTTCCACAGTCTTTCCAAAAGTTGCATCTAGAAAATCATTTATTTCTTGCAGTGTATATGTGTCCTCCATGATTTGTGAACCAATATCTGAAATTTCAGAGAAATTATCATCATCTCCCATTTCAGAATCAGTACACATTTCAACACTGTTAAACACTTCAGGATCATCAGTTTGAACCATTTCAACATTTATTTTTCCTTTGGTGACATCATCAGTCATCACACTACTTTCCCCCATTTTAGATGCATCGTTTTGTCCAGTAGAAATCTCGTTTTCATCAACATCATCTCTCTGATCATTACTGTCAATAAAATCAGCATTAACAACGTTCCTTTCCTCTGTAATCTGAGCTGGTACTCTCTCATCATTTGTTTCACCAGTGTTAATCTGGACATCTTCATTTTGTTCCTGAACATCCTCAGCAACAGCACTAGGCCTATGTTCAGCTACCTCTTCCTGCCTATCCTTGGCCTTATGTGGGCACGCCATCCGCTTATGCCCAATATCGCCACACTCAAAGCACTTCATGCTACCAGTATTAGCGTACACCACATACGATTTTCCCTCGTGGCCAACTCTAAACGACACATCCAGCTCTGGCTGATTCAAAAACATAAACACTTGCCTCCTGAAAGACATAACGTGCTTCAAAGCTTCATTTCTGCATCTCAGTGGAATAGTTCTAATCCCACTTGCAAACTTTCCATATCTCGCTAACGCTCTTTCAATTTCATCATTCTGAATGAAAGGGGGAACGTTAGACACGGTTATACGGGTTGTTGGCGTTACCAGCGGTGAAATGGTAAGAAAATCTCCACCTACCACAATTCCTTCGCTTATCAACCGATTTGCCAGTTCTTCCTCCTTTACAAACACCACTACCGCCTTATTCATCCTCGACGCCGAAGAAATGTTTTCATATCCGATTAGTTCTCCAACCACCAGTAACACATCCTCCACCGTCACGCCTTGTACAGGCACACACCTGACGCCGTGACGGAGCGACACAGGTGACACCATCACCTCCGCGGCCGCGGGGTGAGACGCCATCTCGGTGCCGCCACAAAAGTTTCCAAATAAACAAAAGTCTTTGTTTCCTTGGTCAAAACGTATTCCTCTTCTAATACATTTTAATTAAAGTGCAGTAGAAAATAGAAAAACGAAAAAAAGTTATCTCCCGTACTCCCCGCGAAAGAAACCCTCACGCACACCCCAAACGCTCCCCGCCGTGCACCGGAAGAGAGAGAGAGAGAGAGAGAGAGAGAGAGAGAGAGAGAGAGACCTTATTATGCTATTTTAAAGGTTCCTAATTTAGTTTTGGAGGTCTCCTGCAACAGGTTTACATGCATCAAAGGTCAAAAAACACTTTCATTTTCTCATAATACCACATCACCACATTTTTTCATGACGACTCGTCGGATGATTCAGTTTCTCTAAACTCCTCCTTTCTGAGAGCGTATACTCTGCTTTGATTGGCCAGACGGCCCAGTCTGTTGTAATTGGTCTACCACTTACAGCACTTGTCTGAAGCTAAATGCCCATTACCATAACTGAACTTCAGCTCAGGAGGCTTCCTGAGTCCTCAGCGATTGTACACACTGTAAAGACAGTAACAATGACGTTGATTTTACCAAATCAATCCGAGAGGGAGTCCGACGATGAAACATTGTAAAAACTGAACCTCCATCGCAAGGATGACTTGAGCAGGACGTTTCTCAGTGATATGGTTGCAACTATAATTCATCACCATCAGCATAACAAGTGTATTTCCATCAACAAACCGATGTGTAGATTTCTAATTTACTGCATTGCGGTGCACATGTTGGAACTGTATCAATAACGGTGCATACCTTAGCCGAGCACTAACGTGAATGACTGATTAAAGTTTGCAAAAAAAATGTTGCTCAATCTTTTATTTTTACTCAAAGTAGTAAGAATTAGTTTTAGGTAATAGTGGCCCACAGCTGCTTAGCAGAAGTATTTCAGTAAGTCACTAATAATGTGAGTTAGCTGGTTAGCTGGAAACCTACACACTATAAAACACGATAGGCTATTTTTTGACTTTTTTTTTTCAGTTTGTGTAAATCCACTTTGGGTTCTGAGTATTTACCATTTTGACAATGAATCAATGAAGGATAATGAAGGATACAACAGATGGATCCTTCACGGCCTAGCTTATCCCAGAATTCATTGCGTGTTGGTTATGACAGGATTTTTGGAGAGAAATTGCCAGATTACACTTTTAAATGTAAGCATTGAGTTTCAACTTAACTTACTACAAATGTAAGAAAACAACAAAAAAACAAAATCTTTAAAGCTGTTCAAATGTTGACAAATCTTACTAAGATGCAAATTTATATAGTTTATACTCCTTAATATGTACATAAATGGACCAAGGCGAACATATTTAGACAAGTTTTCCTGTCCCTGTTTTGTTTTCAGACAGTTTAATATAGCTTTCAAAAAAGTCCAGTTCAAACGTTCCCGATGCTCGTCAACGGCAGCTGTCAAAGTTGCTATAGTCGACGAGCAATCCTCCATTGAACATCCCATTAAACAACGCTTGGTCCAACCTTTGTGGACTTCGAATGGCGCATGTTTTGAAGGATGCAGCCACTAAATTGAGTCACGACTATAAAGTGCTGCAAGGATGACATGAAAACCCAGAAGACTAATTCGCCACTAGGGGCCCTATTTTAACGATCTGAAAGGCAAGTGTCAAGCGCAAAGCGCAAGTAACTTTGTGGGCGGGTCTTGGGCGCTGTTGCTATTTTCCCGGCGGGATAAAAATCTAAAAGGGGTTGGTCTGAAGTAGCTTCATTATTCATAGGTGTGGTTTGGGCGTAACGTGAAATAAACCAATCAGAGCGTCATCTCACATTCCCTTTAAGAGCAGGCGCGCTTGTTCTATAGCGGATTCCTATTATAACGGCGGATTTGCCAGGCGCACGCGAGGAGCGGTTCTCAGCCGAGGAGACCGACGTTCTCGTCAGGGACATTGAGGATGGAGAAACACACCCAAATTAACTTTGGTTAAACAGGCGTATGATAATTTGGGTAAATGTGTAAGCTAGATGTATGCTTTTATAATAAACTATCTATCTATCTATCTATCTATCTATCTATCTATCTATCTATCTATCTATCTATCTATCTATCTATCTATCTATCTATCTATCTATCTATCGTAATAATGTATGATTTGCAAAAATGAAAACTGCTGCTTCTGTGTAGATTAGAGAATCAAAGTGTATGCGCGTTGTGCACAAGCTACATTGATTATGGCCAAGCATGCGCCCTTAAAATAGCATATGAATAACATGCGCAACGCGCCACTGACTTTAAACTGTTTTTTTTTTTCCGGTCAGTGGCGGAATTGTTTTCTAAACCTGTAAAATAGCATGAGGGAACGTTTGCGCCGGAACACGCCTCCTCTTTGCACTGAACCGCCCCGGGGAGCGCAAGTGTATTTCTTAGTTAACCGACGTGCGTCTGTGGAGGGAAAAGTCCGACAGCTGACAGCTGCCGTTGTGCAAAATAGGAATGATACATGCGTCGGTGTACAAAGTCAATTGCGCTGGGTGCAAGATAGGGCCCTAGATTTTCCTGTGGTGTTTTTCAATTTATGAGTAAAATAAGGTCTGTGGTAAACATAACTTGACGATACTTGGACGTTTTGTAACGTGAACTGGACAAACTCACTCCACAAACATTCTTAGTTACTTATTAGAATAAACAGCTTTGAAATTCACATTTTTTGATATGGGTGTGTGTAATTTATGTTGTAGAGCAAAATGTTCAAGTATCGTCAAGTTTATTTACCACAGACCTTATTTTATTAATAAATTGAAAAACCCCATAGGAAAATCTCAAGGGTTGTGAATTAGTCTTCCGTGTTTTGACAACATCCCTGCAACACTCTATCGTAACGCATTGTTACAACATGCCCCTACCTGCGCAACTGGGAATTAAACCAGGCTAGTGTCTTCTGCTAATTAGCTAAGCAGTAAAGAACTGCAAGTTTGTCTCATTTTAAATAAACACTACTAGTAAATACACTTAAAGCTGCGTCCGAAATCGTGTACTGTCTGAGTAGGTACTACATTTGAATTTGAATTTACTTTGCACTAGTTAAAAAAGTACGCTCTATGTAGTATGAATATCGGTAGTATGAAAGAAATTCGGACGTACTACATCCGCCATGTTGTTACTGTCATGTGATCGCTTCACTTCCATTCATAAATCATCTCCCATGGCCTCATGGGATAGTTAAGTAGTTTCCAGAGAATGCACACTTCAGAATCTCAGCAGAAGTAGTAGGATACCTGGGGACTTTTTTCCTACTGGTTTTTTAAATATGTATTCAGTCATACTATTCTTTTGGCGTACTGTTTTTCCTTACTATAAAGTAGGGAAGTATTCTATTTCGGATACAGCGCAAGTTGTGTGAACATATTTAAACCATGTGTGTTACAGCTAGCCCTGCGTTAGGTTGTGTCCCGCTCACCCTACTATCACTAAACCAATGTAGGCTTTGAAAGGTAACTAGCTGGCTTGATATGAATGGCATGGCAGTATGTTAATGAATAATTGGTATGATAAGACAACGCTATCTCACGACCAATTCGTACGAATTCGTACGAGTGATAAAAAAGTGGCTAATTCGTACGAATTCGTACGACCTCACTCGTACGAATTTGTACGATTTGTCTAAACCCACGTGATGGGTAGGTTTAGGCGGGGCGGGGTCAGGGGTAGGTCATTCGTATGAATTCATACGAATTGGCAATTCGTAAAATATGTACGATTTAGCAAAAATCGTACGAATTCGTACGAGTGAGGTCGTATGAATTCGTACGAATTAGCCACCTCGTAGAATTCGTACGAATTGCCGTGAGATCAGGCTGGATAAGACTACAAGTCCAAACAACTCAAGCATATCTACACATGGTATGAATTTACAAATCTGCTCTACAATAGCAAATGACTGACCCATGAATATTAATTAGTTACGTTGTACTCTAGTAGTATTTGTATTGTGTTTGAATATTATTACACTCACTATACACTGACAGTGCAATATTTGTATACAATTTGATTTTAATATAGAATAGTTTACATTCAGTATTGAATATACAGCATAATAACATGAATTAATAATAATAAGAGTCTCAAAGTTGCTTAAAGTTTACTAACAGAGTCAGCAACACCTAATTCATATTTATTAATTAAGTACATATCATAAAGTCATTTGTATTTCAAATCTTTCTGGTGCTTATAAGGCAATGAAAGAAAAAGAAAGAGAACCTAGAAATTTCATAACGGCACTGAAGCATATGGCAGAGATGGAGCTCTGTATTTAAAACATAACCAGAGGCTTGGTTTTATTGACATTATTTGGCAATGTTTTTTTAAATGGGATCAGAGGTAATACAAAAAAAAAAAACGATGGCTGAAAATGAACAGAAACGCACATATCAGTGGCTTTGAAAAGCAGCAATCCAAAAATATTCAGACAGAGCTGCTTATAGAACCATTCCATTCATTTTTTTTTTTTTTTTCAGTTTTTGTGTCATTAATTATGCAGATAAATTGCTGTGGTTTGTTTGCCGTATTGTGCAAAATGCCACGGAATATGGGGAGCCTCATTCCGTTTATGCGTGTCTTCGTTAATGTGACTAAAATTGGAATACTGCATCTCTTAATTTGATTATTCCTATTCTGAATATGACCTTATTAGCTTGAGGGTAATTAGAAAATGCTGTTTAAATGGAAAATCCTCATTCTTTATGAACAAATTCAGCATTTAAAAGCTCTTTATAACAGAATCCTGCAAATGCTTTTTCAGCAGTTGATGCAACTACAAGTGTAACATGACTCCAAATCTGGTGCTTTAAAAAAATAACCATTATATCAAAAATGTTCAGTGTGCATTTATGCTGTATTGTTTTTGCACACTTAAAAAAAGAAAAAGAAGCAAAAAAGAAGCAAAATGCAAAGTATCTTGAGACACTAGCTCACAGCATGAGAAGAATTCGGAATGTTTTTCATGCCCTAAATTTCAGATATGCAATTTTTTTTAAAGGTGAGACATAGTTGTTTTGTGTTTTGACAATTGATCATCTGGTTAAAAATATCCAAAGGGCATATGTTCTATATTTGAGTCTGTATTAAGTTACCACTCATAAATCCAGACATGTACACTCACACTTTTACTTTCCAGTAAGCAGCCAAAAGCCATCGGGATCATTCAGCAAAGGATAAGGATTGACTGACAGTGTAGGCACGAAAGTGAGAGCGAGAACAGTCTGAATACACTTTTATTCCAGTCAGCGACATGGACATGGTATCGTTTCCTCCATCTTCTGATGAGGGCTGCCATTTCCTCCATTTACTGTGACCTACCAAGCACATCTAAAAGGCTTTTCACACAATGGAAAGACTCTTTTTCTAAAAGAACAATGTATAACCTATTATTGAAACCCAGGAGAGCACAGGTCGCATACGCACACTGTAGTTTATGATGTTGATAAATGTCAAATGCATCGTGTGGTCACATACGGAACAGAACTCAAACGTTAATGGAATAGTGTCAGCGCTGTTTCCCTCTTATGTTGTTTTACTTATTCAGTATAGTTGGGGGGTATTATATCAAAAGTTGAGACGGATTGTGCAAATGAACATCGAGTTTGTTTAAATAGTATGAATCTCCAGTTCCCCTTCTAATTTGCATCGAAGACATTCACCTTTACTTTCTTAAGCTAAATTTAGCACAAAATTGACACCTCCGAACAATTCTGCATTCGAAAATAACACAACAGGAAGCCATACTGTCCTTGCAAAAGTAGTTTAATAATCACTTAATCCATGTTAACAGTGTTTTTTTAATCCTCTCCCGAGATAGTACTGTGTCCATCAGATACACATTTAAGAATTTCACCAGAAATAAGCCAGTCAAGTACTCTGGTTTCACTTACTGTTTTTATGAATACAGTAGTATTCAGTAGAGTATACAGTAGCTCTAATACAGTAGAGTTTGGACATGCTTCTCTTTATAGGGTACTAAGGGTAGTAGGCATATTCAGATGCAGGGCAGTTGTGTGCAACATGTTGTAATGGAACACACTTT
Organism: Squalius cephalus; assembly: GCF_949319135.1. Classification (NCBI taxonomy): domain Eukaryota; kingdom Metazoa; phylum Chordata; class Actinopteri; order Cypriniformes; family Leuciscidae; genus Squalius; species Squalius cephalus. The sequence continues at coordinate 17,972,199 of NC_137143.1, forward strand.
AGCTTTAGCGGTAGTGTAAATTATGTTAGCATTTACTCACCTTGGAACACAAAAGAAGAAATGTCTCTGTTTGTGTGTTGGTGTGTTTGTCCACACAAGTCAGTGGTCACCAAAACTATTTGGTTACCAACGGTCTTCAAAATATATATTGAATAGAAATGAATTTAAGACAGCAATGGCTGTAAGTTGTTTCATCTGTCATTTGTCTCATATTTGTGAAGATGAACTTTATATTTGCTAGAGTATTATAGATCAGGTTTGTACTCTATCATAGCATAAGTATGGTTAGCATGGTATGGAACATTATCTTATTGAACAATTGAAGAAGAGCAATGTTCCTTGATGTTGAGTAGCAAGTCATCATATATTTATATACTTTACAATCAGTGCTGCTCAATTTTTTATTGAAAGATCACAGATTAACAATCATGTTTTCTGTTTTTCAATTTCACTCATTTATTATTGAGTTGGTATATTCCGTTTTAAATAATATATGTAAATGCAATTTATGTGCTTCTGCTTCCAATGTAGACGTGTAAAGTTCTATTAAAAGCCATCAGCAATTTGGCTAAACATTATGATTGACGCATTTGATTGAGGGATTTGCTTCAGCATTAGATGTTGCATATTTTTATATTTACAGTTAAAACATGATGTTTTAACTATAATTTTCAGGATTAGTAAAGCAATTAATCTGGAGGAATTTCCTTGAAATCCTCTGAGCGATCGGCCGTGTTAGAGGAGCACGGGCCTGAGAGTGCTGTCAGCATGAGTTGGCCGGATTAAGTTGAAGGCAGTGAGGCGTGGAAAGATAGTGGGTTTCTGTGGTAGTATGGGATGTAATTAATTAAAATGCTTGTAATGGCTGCACTGCCGATTATAATGGCAACACTGATATTCAGCCAGCCAGTAATCTGAAGGGAACATCGTCTAGAAAACCACAGCATTGGATTTGTGTGTGTGTGCATGACCTACTTGTGCATGCACACCTCTAATTGTGTGTTTCCTGTTCCTTGGATCCAATTAATGGCCGTAAACCATTTAAAATTCACTCTGTTTGAGTCTTGTCGATTTAGCAGCTACTTGGATGAGTGAGAGAGACTAAAGTTATAGGAATTAAAGAGATTACAGGCTTGCCCTGTCCATTAACATACCAGGCGTTGATAAAACCAAAACAGCATGTTAACTTTTACAGGCATGTGATCAGCTAAAGACAAAAAAGAGGGAAACCCTCAACCCACCCCCATTATTAGAAATATCTTTATTTTATTAAATTAATAAAGAAATATCTCACCATTGCAGTAATACATACTGTACTGCCAGTAAATTAAGTAAATTATTACATAATTAGAGTTGACAAAACATTTTTATTTTGAATTTTATTTAATTGGACAAAAATGTGGGTGGTGCAGAATGAGTCATCAATATATTTTGGTCCATTTTCATAGATAAATAATTCAAATTAAAATATATAAGTTAGCATGTCTTATACACTACTGTTTGAGGATGGTAAGATTTGTATTAATGTGAAAGTCTCATGCTCATCTGCGAATACAACCAATTGTAAAATAAATTGTAATTTGTAAAAGAAAATTCTACAATTAAAAAATAAAATTCTGTTTGAACTTTAAAATATAATTTATTCCTGTGATGGCAATCAAAATATTCAGCAGCAATTACTCCAGTCTTCAGTGTCACATGATCATTCAGAAATCATTCTAATATGCTGATTTGCTGCTCAAGAAACATTTGATTTTATCATGTGTCGTCCTGCTTAATACTTTCATGGAGTCTGTGATACATTTGTTTCAGGATTCTTTGTTGATTTCAAAAGTTACAGCATTTATTTAAACTGAAATCTTTTGTAACATTATAAATGTCTTTACTGTCACTTTGGATCAGTTGAATGTGTCCTTGTTGTAAAGCGTTTTGTCAGGGTAGCGTAATGGTTAAGAAGATGGGCTGCTAACCAAGAAATTGCGTATTCCATCCAGCCTTTTCAGCATTTTGACCTTGAAGTGAGCACTAGCTTCGGGGGTACTGTCCCAGCAATTAATGTACTGTAAGTCACTTTGATTAAAAAGCAGCTGCTAAATGGCACGTAACTACAAATGACATTTTAAGAGACTCATAAACTCACTCTGTCCTTTCACCACAAGCTAGACCTTTTTTAAGCCAGACATAAGCATTGATCGCATGACTGCAGCTTTGTCAATGAAAATGGAGTTTATTTGATGATAAGACATAAGGTTTCACACCAACTTGTTTTGCCATTTCTTTCAAGGGGGTAAGAAGGTGAGCGTTCTGGCAGAGGACGGCCATCCCAGATTGACAACTCACTTTATCGTAGGCACCATGTGCGACTGTCTCATCAGTCATCGAGATTTTCGGCTCCTACCTGACAGGGGTCGAGGAGGACTGATTTGTGTCACCTCTGTGTCTGTGTGTGTGTATGTATGTGAGTGTCGCAGAGGGTCCATCTCACAGTCTGTGCATCTGACAGGGTTGTTCAGGTTCATTTGAATTACACAAGTCCTCTTGATTTTTGATTCATCTGGGAGAACTCCCGTTAAGATCCTTAGACACAGAACAAACTTGCTTTGCTGAGAGATGCCAAAAATACAGCTATGCATGTTTTAGCCAACATATGCATTTTTAAAGGAATAGTTCATCCAAAAATGAATAGTGTGTCACTATCATGTTGTTCTAAACCATAAATCACAGTAGCCCATAGTCATGCACTATTTTTTTTCCGAAGCCAGATTTTTTTTTTTTAATGTACGGGCTGAAATTGTTCTTTTTTGTTTCCCTTTCCAGTGGGCTGTTACTGTTTGGATCATTAAGACAGTGTGACTCATTCATTGATTGATTTATTGACTGTAAAGATTCGGTTTTGTTCTTCTATGTGAGATGTCAAATACTAAACAGTATTTAGACTGTGGAAAGGAGAGCTAGGGAGGAATGAAGACATTTTGGTTGTTTTGTTTTGGTCCGTTCTTCATACAAAATTATCATATGGCTTCAGAAGACTTGAAATATAGGGCATGAGTCATATACACCAGGGGTTTATAAACTTCATGGAATGACGTGCATATTTTTGTGTCCAAGTGCATTAATTCCTTTTAAAATAATTTGATCATTTGAATTCATGACATGCATCACTTTATTCTATAAAACCTGTTTTGTTCGAGTTAATTTTCAGTACATTCACATAACAAATATTATTTGTTTGTTTTGGAATCTTATATCTCAGAAATGTCAGGTGGCGTAACCATAACTGATCAGACGAACAAAACTATTTAATATTGTACTTTTTAATAAGAAGAAATTTAAAATAAAATTGTATGCAATACTAATGTAAACAAATTGTATAAGTATCAGTAGGTTTAAAGTGGTTGAAATTTTTATCTGGCAATTTGTATGTTCTTAAATGTCAAGGAGGCACAACTGCAAACATGGGTCTTTTATTATAGTGAAAAGTTAATAACAGTATTATCCAGAGGACCACAGTTGATCCAGTAAAAGCCATGTAAAATTAGTTGCAAAAGTCTGGTGGCGCAACTGCAATGAAATGTCCCTATTTTAAATAAAAAAAAAAACGTTGAAAACTATTTGTGTTCTAAATAATGAAAAAAACATGCAGGGGTTACTAATAAAGATAGAAGTGGCATCACTCAGAGAGAGTCTGAATAACCCATTGTTTAATTCCAGCTTTGTATTATGAAAACATATTCATAGAGTGCAAGAGAGCCATGGGCCACAGCTGCAATCTATGCTACACACATTAAGGGTGCATTAAAAGAAAGATGTTTTTGCCTAATATCTCATCTTCACTATAATAACCTATATTAAGCAGAGAAGAAAAGAGCAACAAGAAAAACAAGACTTATATTTCAAGCGCTTGAAGCTGCTTTTAATCAGAACACTAGTGAGTTGATACTCTCATGCTTAAACACATCCCCGAAGAGAGTCAATTTCAGGACCTTTCCGAGCTGGCTACATCTTTGCGTTCACAACAAGGACATCAAGAGACCAGGTTTTCATGCACCAGGTTTTAATGTCAGGGGTGTCGTTTTGTATGAGGCGCCATTGCCTTTCGAAATCCAGTTTGAAGTCTATTTGGAGTAGTTTAGGCCATTTAAATTGAGTTTTCTTTAAGGGAAAATGTAGAAATCACATCAAGCCTGGCCCCTTAAGAATAAAAGTCTCTAATGATTTAGTGGTGTGGTATTTAAAAGGTCTTTCGTGGTCATTTGATCATGTAGAGAGGATATTGATGTCTTCATGATGTCAAAGGCTTCTTTATATGAGATCAATCAAATGTGTTTTTGTCAGCCCAGGCTCATTAGAAAAACGTAAGTATATGTGGCAATTTTTTTGCAAAACGCAAAATACGTTGTGTCGTGCATTTCCGCGACAGTTTCAAAGTGAAATTTCCAGTGAGTGTGGCTAAAAGCATGTTTAGTTTTTTTTCCGGAACAGATTAATGTGAATACATCGTTTTATTATGTTGGTGTTTGCTGTTTTACTGCAAGTGTTCATTTCTGTTGGAAACTGCAGTGATATGTAAGTATTAGCGTTGTTTTGCAAAAATGTTGCCACAGGTACGTTTTTCCAATGAGCCTGTGTTGGTTTTTGTTATTTGATCAAAGAAAATGGCTGCAGATCATTAAAACTAACTGTCCACTGTACACAATTCCTTGGACTCTTTAACTTTTGTGGATTTTTGCTTCTATATTGTTGGGCATGAAGTGTTTGTGAGCATGTGCTGCAGTGTCGAGATAAAGAGAGAGTGAAACTTCTTTCTGTTCGATCACTGTGACACATTTAATAGTCGCTCAGCCTCTGTCCTTCTTCTGTGCAGCAAAAGAACGAACACTTCAAACTCTAGAGACACTCTTTTCTCCTTCATGAGAGAGAATGAGAGATACTCAGCTGATTTTGCTCATCCTTGAGCAGAAATTTGCTCACATGGACACATAGGAGGCTTTCACATTTTTGCTTTAAATGTGGCCAATATCAGATTCCATTGTGAATAGATCATAGTCCTGAACTGACCCGCATGCGCAAAAGAACGACAAAAAGACGTCACTCAGCGCGCTGTCATACGAAAGTTAACATAGAGAACATTAAAGTAAATGATTGCGTGTTTATTTATTGTGTGATCTGCCGCGAAAGCCAGCAAATGTATGCGCATGTTTTGCTTTTATATAGAGCTGTCACTCCTCGTGTTTTGCTTTCATATAGAGCTGTCACTGTAATAATTGTAAGTTCTGACACATCACTGTCATTCCACTGACTACATTTGCAACTGTCTTGATAACTTTGGGTATGTAAAATCTTTGAAGTGACTCCCATGAGCGCAGAATTGCTCTCGAGTAACGTAAATGGCGCATGAATTCCAATATGACTGTCCTTCTAAATGGAAGTGGCTCAAATCAGAATTGAAAAGATCAGATTCTATGTGGTTTGAGCTGTTCACTAGCCTGGGAAAACCCAGACAACTTCCGGCAAATTTAGATTTGCTCTGCAAGTAGTCTGGCAAAGAGCTCATTCAAGCCCATTTCCAAGCCGTCGAAATCGCGGCACCAATCAGAAACGTTGAGGCGGGCTTTACACGATGACGATCGCTCTGATTGGTTTTAGGTCTATCCAATTGCGCCCAGAGGCATTTGAGCGACGTCCGTTCAACTTTTAAATGCATTAATATATTCAAATTGCAAACACATGAGGACAGTCTCCATGAAAGATCCACTGGCAGATGAACGTGCTACTACATTTCTCTCTGAAACGGTAGGAAATTAAATTAGATTTAATAGACGATTTTAACTGTGACAAGATGATTGACAGGGCTGTTTACATGACAGGATGCAAGCGACAGATCCGTCCAATAAACATGACGAAGTAGTATGTCCCAAAGCTTGCCTACTTTTTTGCTACACATTCAAAAGTAAATACCTTTTCTTCACAAAAAGAGTACATATTTTTATGGCGTAGTGTAACTTAGGCGAATTGGGATGGGACGCAGCATATGGCTTTACACGATGACGATCGCTCTGATTGGTTTTAGGAGTTTTAGGTCTATCCAATTGCTCCCGGAGGCATTTGAGCGACGTCCGTTGGTGACGCCCCTTTGGAAATGAGTTATTAATGAAGCTTTGCCAGACCATAACTCAGTTACTACTGAGAATGGTCTGGTTTTAACCAGGCTAGCTGTTCACACTATCATGACAAAAACAGATCTGAGTCACATATGAGGGGGAAAAAAATGGATTTGGGCCACAGTTACCTGCAGTCTAAACGTAGCCATAGACTCTAAATGATCCACCTCGGGCCTTTTTATTTGAGTCTTAGAATTTTTATATTGCAGATGCTAAAACAAGTAATTCCCATAGTTTTCAACTGCAAGACCCAAATATGGGGAGCAGAATATCATTGAGACTTGTGGATGATCTCTTTGGACTTGGGGCCGGTAACTAGAGACAAGCTAGCAAATACTCCAAAAACCTAAGGAAATGCATACATGCTAACAAAAAACAACAAAAACACCCAGAACACTGTAGTAACACTTTGGCAACCACCCACACTTGAGCATTATATTAGCAAGTTTTGTACAGGCAAGTGCCAATGTAAAAATGTAATAAAATAATGTAAAAATCTAACACTTATAATTAGCTTTCAAGTGGACCTCTGGTATTTCAATGTCAATGTAAATGTAGAAGGTCACCCTTTTAACTGCATTATTAATATAAATAAAGGGCAAATTTAAATTGCACATCTACATGTGCAGTCACAGTTACCATGTAGTGGATTTTTTAATGTTTCGTCTTTAGCAGCTCTTCCACCATTGGGCCGAATGGTTTAAAAACGGTAAGGAACGGTTCCAGTTGTATCTCCATTTGAGCTTGGTTTAGCACGGCACAATTCCAAAATGTTCTCAGCCCGTAATTCTCCGGAACCATGCTGGTAAAATGCATGTAATATTGTTGCCAGTCAGGATTGGTCACTTGTCTGTTGCCTGGCTGACAGTTTCTCTGTAGCTGGCCAATTTGAGCGAAGTTAACGCAAGTTAATTATAAAATTAAAAGAAATATCTGATCATCCTCCATAACGTGCATTTGTATTACATTCCAAAGAGCTCTGTTACCAGGCACAACATTTGGAAAATGAAACCATTTCCATACCGGCATGGCCGGATCGGAATGGAACGGTAAAACAATAAGAATGGTTTGGCCCAAATGTGGAAAAGTGGCTTTTTAATCTGTTCACTTTGGCAATGCTTGGCAAGAAGCTAAACATTGTTACCATTTAAATTTCTTTCATGCTTTACATTTCAATGGTGTTTTTTTTTTGTTTTGTTCTTATTGCACCAAAGGGACTTAAAATCAGTTACGCAAATAACTGCGAATAAATGTAATTACCACAAGCCAGCAATACACAGTTTTTTTCTAGGTATTGCTACAGTGTAGATCCCAATTTTTCAAAAGGTCTAGAGTAGATCAAGTGTCTTGGGGCTTTGTGGTCTTATTTGTTCTTACTGTTGCTTCAGGGTAGTTCCACCACTGAGAAGATAAAATGAAAAGATCCTTGACCTGGGCAAGCAGGAACCCTTCATGTTAAGAGAGAGCAACCTGAAGTGGCTGTTGTAAATAAGTATGGATTTCCTGTCTTTTTTCTCAACTTACTTTCTTATGGGTCACCTAGAACATTGGTCAGAAGGACTTGCAGGTCAGACAGGATTCACATGTGCTGTAGGCATATTCAGTTTTTATAGATACAAGCAGTTTTGTCTTATAGCGTCAGCCTCTTTTGATACCTCGATATCCTTTAGAAATCTGACTGGCTTTAAGACCTATTGGATTTAACTGTACTGTGTGCTCTGGTGAGATATGCTGGCATCACTGCAGTGCTCTTGGTCTCAGACTCTAGAGCTGTGGAATATAATCATTTTATGATGCATCGTGATGTGAACGTTTCTGCATCGATGCATAAAAACAAAAGAATCGATTTTTAGAAAATGTAATTGAATAGGCCTATCATACATATAAATGTACTATTTTATTGTAAATGAAGTAGGCTACTTTTAGTATATATATATTAATAATAATAATAAAAAGTTGTGTATGTCCTCCGGAAGCAAAGCACTTGCACCTGATGTTTCGTTTCGTTTTTTACGAATGGAATATGCATGAATGAGAAAGTAAATAGCTGGACATGTTTGATGTTGAAAATAGTTATTAAGCGCAATAAGCCAAGAAAAAGATTTCTATGTGTTACTCACGCTGAGGAAAGGTGCCTCTCACTGACAGATCCCGAATTCTATTTAGTGCATTGCACTTGAACGGTCAGATACACACAGATTTATTTTGTCTTAAGCGAACAGAAACATTTGGGCTGCGTCCGAAATTGCATATCTTGAGTAGATGCTTGTGTCTTATTCGCCAGTGCCTTACTTTGCCATGTTGTCATTATCATGTGACCTACCAGCGTAAGTTACGTTGCTTCACTACCATTTACAAATCCTCCTCATGGCCTCATGGGATAGTAAAGTGTCCATCGCACACTTCAGAATCTCACCGGAAGTAGCAGGTCATCCGGGTACTTTTTGCCTACTCTTTTATGAGTACTGTGAATTCGGACATGCTTCTTTTGTTACATACTGTTTTTCGCCCACTATATAGTAGGGAAGTATGCGATTTTGGATACAGCTTAGGGGTAAAAATCTGTAACATTATATTAGGTCTGTGCATTTGTTCTTAAAGTGACAGCAGCCTAATAAACCTGATGGAAATGAAATATTCTGATGAAAATTGCTTTCAGCACGACTTAAATAGGCAGTCTTCCCCGGCTGTTTCGGCAGGCTGAAAAGCCATTTGCCTGTGCAAGTGCATTTTGGGAGAACAGAGACGTTAAAGATGTTTCTTTAATGTGGATTCAAGCATGTATATATGATGATCTCACAGGAAATTATCACTCAGTGAGTGAAGAACCTGCAAAAGGGATCGAGATATGCGAATGCCCTCAACCTTTGCTCCGTGCAGCCATTTTGAAAGAAACTGTCTTCTTTATAATGCTAATCTATCAGAGAAAGAAAAAAGTGCTTTAGAAAAGGTCATGGTGAGGGCTTACTGAAGATGGATACAAGATGGTAATCATTTGCATTAGAAATGTGACTTGCACTCTATTCCAAAGCCTTATACCGACCCTAATGCCAATATTATTTACCTCAGACTAGCCCAGTGTTTTTTGCAGTTAAATGCAAATGGACTGCTTGATCAAACACATTTTCAGGGAAGATGTTTGTTTTGCTGTAGTTTATGTTTTTTTATAAGGTTAATGTATTTCGGGGGACTTTGGTCTCCTGCAGACAGGCTTTTCATCCTTTCGATTGACCTGTTTTTTGATTGTTCTTGTTTTTGCTGGCTGAAAGTGTTTAAATAATTGACTAATCTCACATAATTCTGAGTAGACTGCTGTTATTTATTGACTGTTTACACTATATATTAAAAAAAACAGATGTACAGTGTAATTCACATTTACCGTTTTCTACAAATGATCTCAATTTTCTTGTGTTAACTGGACCCTTCAGCAGACCCTTTAGTACAGGGATGGGCAAACTCAGTCCTGGAGGGCCACTATCCTGCAGAGTTTAGCTCTAACCCTGATCAAACACACCTGCCTGTAGCATTTTATCAATCTGGAAGACATTAATTAGCTGGTTCAGGTGTGTTTGATCAGGGTTAGAGCTAAACTCTGCAGGATAGTGGCCCTCCAGGAGCGAGTTTGCCCATCCCTGCTCTGTAAAGGTTCATCAGAAACCAGTGGTCTCAGAGGTCACTGCTATCTTCATTTGTTTATGTACATGACCAAAGCTACAATCAATTGCTGGGATCTTATCAACAAACAGCTGAATCAGACAATGTCTGCTTGTTTAATACTCAGGACAGTAAACTCCAATAATCGCTATTCCAATAATTTGTGCATGACTATCATATTACCAGAGGTCATATAGTGAACAGCCTTGCTTCCTTGACTTAACTTATCGGTCCGTTGAAACACCCGAGCTTGAATTTCCGTGCTGCTCTATGCTGGGTTATTGTGGTTTTAAATTTATCACTTATTTATTTTAATTTTTTTTTTCATTTCATTTTCATATTTTTTTCTCTCTACTGTATCATTTGCTAGTTTTAGTTTAGCATGAGTTTTAGCTGTTAGCTTTAGTTTATTTTAAGACTGCCAAAATATGTGTGCTAACTGGTATATACATTTTATTTTATCATAATTTATATGATTAATGCAGGTGAGCTCCAAAGGTTGATTTAAAAAAAAAAATATTATAGTAGTAGTTTTATATATATATAAAACTACTATACAAAACTACAATTTGCATATTTAAATGTATAGGTATTTTGATTTTATTTTAGGTCATTTTAAAATCTTGAAAATGTATTTTAGTTAGTTAAGGTTTGTTATTTTGGTTAACAATGTTTTCATGAAGTTTGTTTATGTAATAATATCATTGACTCAAACCTTTTTTATTTATTTTTTAAATAAAAGTCTTTTTAATTTATTTTATTTTATAATTTTATTATTATTATTATTATTATTATTTTTGATAATACATATATAGGTGCTGGTCTAGATGGAATGTCAAACATGAGTGGTCAAGCATAGTCTTTCTGATAAAGCTTTTTGCCCAAAGTGAGGTCTGATAGTTAGTGGTTTACGATTTCTAGCCCAAAAGCTCTTCAAGCTCTTTTTAAGCAAGAAAACCCCACCCAAAACATTCACTGCCAAAATAATGTAATATAATTTAATTTCAATGTCATAAAGATGATTGATAAAGACCATCTCCTCAAAACAAAATACTGTAAATGAATCCATTTCTCAACTAGAACAATGCAAAAGGAAACCTGACCCTGATTGGTAAAACTTAACTAATAAAGGTTGTGTAAAAAATGTGTTGATATCTGCACTACAAGTTATTTTATGGTGATAATGTCCTTGTACACAAGTTCAAATGTATTCATGAATGAACAAAGAAGCAAAGAAAAGTCCAAGTTTTGTCCACCCACCTAATGCATTTTTCTCTGGTCCAACCTGATCTAAAGAAGCCCAATCTGGCAACATTGGTTAAAGGGTCATTTCACCCGTGGAGACATGAATGTGTATTGAAAGTGGGTCATTTATGTAGAAGAAATGTGAAATTATTTTTGAATTTGGAGCTTTCTAGACTGAGAAAAGCCAGAAAATGTATTTTTGGCTTATGTGGATGAAAGACAACAACTCCCAGAATGCACTTGCTTCGCTGCCCTACAAGGCCACTCCCAAGCCACGCCTACCGGTAAGAGCGCGCAGTGGAAAACAAAAACATCAAGGCAAGGCTAGGCTACGAGTGAGTCTCCGTGACGAGTTTGCCCAAAATGTCCGGGATTCGGCTTTTGCGTTCTACAGTCGCCATTCATCATGTTTACTGTGGCGAGCAGGACGAGGCTGAGGGGCGCGGGAGAACGGCGCGAGGCCGGTGGCGTGATTACTGACGACCGACACCTGTGAGGCACTGTTCTCGTATCTCGCACGGAGGAGCAGGTATTTTCTTAGCAATGGTAAAACCAGAGATGGGGGACTCGAGTCAATGACTTGACTCGAGTCAGACTTAAGTCGCAAATTTTAGGACTTGAGACTTGCTTGACAAATATTAATAAAAGACTTGACTTGACTTTGACTTGATATTCATGACTTGAGACTTGACTCGGACTTGAGGTAAATGACTCGAAATAACTTGTCTTTTTAAAAATAAATATCTGTATTTGAACGCACGCAACAATCACGTGACGCAGCAGGAACGCCCGCTGTGTGAACAAAAGCCGCGTGTCGTAGTGATGACGCTGAAGCGCGGGATCGTTCGCCAGCTGTGAAACGGTATGTAATGCGCAAGTTTATGATCGAATCAGAGAGGAAAAAAGATGCACAATGGTTTCTCGAGAGAGAAATCGCAGCTCATAAGCAAACTTAAGACGCTGCTGAGACAATAAAGTCACATCGATGTCATGTGTCTTTACGGGATTTTTACGGGTTGTGTGTAAACGGACTCTCTTATTCCGGAAAATCACTGGCAGTGTGAATGAACCTAAATCAAACTAACCCGAGTCAAATCTCGGGTCACTTTATCCGTGTATATTCCGGAATCTCTGTGTGAAAGGGGCTTAAGGTCACACACCCTGACGAAGGCATTAGCCGCAACGCATAGGTGTGCAAGTAGCTACTTGTCACCTGATTTTAAAATATTAAACCCATGATGAAATAAAGGCTTTCTATATATTTCTAATAATATTCGAATGCCTTGGATTAATGATTTTTTTTATGATCTGAATAATCCCTTACATACAAAAGCACAGCGAAAAACAAAACATTTCTTGAAAATTAAAATCGTGTTAAAATATGTTAAAATATGCCATATTCCAGTTTTTCTTGCCTGCATACATCCCTTTGTACTGTCTAGTTATATGCTACCAATATAGTCTGCTATCCCAGGGTTGACTTGAATGTTAAAAGAAATATAAAAAAAAATTAACTGTAATTTAATAATAATTAATAACACATTGGTACAGAGTCTACCGTTCTCTGGGATTTGTTTTCATGATAATCGAATGTAAAGAGTTGTATCTCTAAAAACTGATTAGCTTATAACGCTAGTATATAGGGCATAGAGTAAGTAAAAAGAAATCGTTCGTTAATACCACTAACAAGCACCCTCATTATGCTACCGTGTTAGTGTGGGGCTATTTTGAGCCTTGTTAGTGGTATTAACTAGCGATTTCTTTTTACTTACTCTATGCCCCATATACTAGCGTTATAAGCTAATCAGTTTTTAGAGATAAAACTCTTTACATTCGATTATCATGAGAACAAATCCCAGAGAACGGTCGACTCTGTTCCCATGTGTTATTACACCCCAGGTTCATTTTGCGCTGGAGTTGTCCTTTAATAGCATAATAGCATGTGTACAGTGTCTAATAATTGGATAGTTTTGGGGGATGCACATAAAAGATTGTAAAAAGACACCTACACACAAAGAAAAAAAAACATACAGACTATCGAACCAAACCATGCATACACAAATAAACAAAACAAAAATTCAAACTTGCAAGCACAACCATGCACACATGCAAACAAATAATACACTCTTCACTCATACACACGCACACACATTCACTCACAAATATTAATGAATCAATCACACTCAATCAAATCACCTCTCTCTCTCTCTCTCTCTCTCTCTCTCTCTCTCTTTCACACACACACACACACACACACACACTCACACACACACACACTCACACACACACACTCACACACACACACACACACACACACACACACACACACACACAGAAAGTCAAACACAACCATGGACATGCAAACAATACACCTTTCACTCATACACATGCACACACATATTCACAAATATTAATAAATCACTCACTCACACAGATTAATAATGTACAATAGTCAACCCACCTGATTGACAGGTTTAAGTTTTGTGTCAATTCAATTATTACTGTTTTTTTCTTGTTATTATTTTGTTAAAAAGGAAAGATCTAACTTGTTGTTAAGGATGTGTTCATGTTCCATAAAGGGGATGCCAGTTTGAAGAATGCCATTTGGTGGCATAGGAACCATTATACTTGAATTGTGAATTGTTTAATATCTTTTAATGGTCTACTGCAATGTTTAAGGCATATTTATTTTTCATGCTTTAATGTTGGCCTAATTTCAGTTACATTTACATTTTAGGCTATCTAGTTTGAAATTTTATTTATTTTTTAGATTTTTAACCACTCAGCTGTATGTGTAAATGCATATTTAAAAAAATGTTGCAAATAAAACCATAGTCCACAACTTATGTAGTTTTAACTTATTTTAAAGGGGTGATGAACTGAGAAATCAAAGTTTCCTTGAGCTTTTGACATATAAGAGATCATCATACTATAATCATATCCTGTAAGTTTCAGAACTGAAAACTACCTTGTTAGTCCAATAAAAGCTTTTATAGACATCAGGCTCAGCAAACGACTCGTTTTTCAAAGTGGGGAACTATGACGTCAAAGAGGATAAAACACCGCCTCCACAAAAGAAGATCAACGCCTACTTCAACACGGCCTGTTTAGCCCCGCCCACCGATTCGCCCAAACATGCTAAATAACATAGGACGACATGATAGTTGCTACCGGATCGAGCTACTTCCAAGCAATAAACATGCTGTTGACTAAATATTGTGCATTGCCTGTTTGTGGAAGAAGACAGTCATAAGCTTCCTTCGGATTCCAGCATGGTTAAACTTTATTAAATCATTCAATCACAATTTCCCGACGGATCTGCCAGCAACATGTAAGTAACCATGTGTATTCTAATGCCTGATCTGCGATCAGTGATTTCTGTGTAATTATTCAAGTTCAGATATTTCTCTTAAAATCGTTCAATACTGTTTATGCATCAGTGACTAAACGATCAACTTCACATAATTTCTCGTAGTATTATGAATATAATCTTTTTTTAAACTGTTATTAAATTATATAGCCTACAGAAAGCGATCAAAGAACGATCCCTTTCGCCCAAGCTGTCAATCAAACAGCACAGCGCGAGCCACGAGAGCTTATCTGGACACTTACTTACCAAACTCGTGATGACATAATGACACTGTTACACTACACAACGAAGCTCTTACTGTGTACTCACATCGTGTTTGCATTGTGATTTGGTGTAAGCATTTGTGAGAGTGCAAAAATTGCGTTGCAATGATAAGATCTTTTTTCACGCGATCAACAGACTGTCTGTCATCTGCTCAGTCAGTGCTCATCATGCTGCAACCTTTCATGTGATGGAATAGATTTAAATATAATGCTTTAAACGATACTTTTCACGATTTGTTAATCTCGATAGCTGTAATAGTAAAAACGTAGTAAAAGTTTTCGAGAGAGTTCATATAATACTAGCTATTTCATTGCAAGCATGTCAGCCAATCACAGCAGTGGGCGTTTGCACTGCAGTCTCACAGCAGACACGCCCCTTAAAACGGAGTGTTCAAATCTGAGGCAGAAATCAGGCTTGGAAAAATGGCTTTTATTTATAAATTATGACAATTTTTTATGTAAAAATCATACTAACATTATAAGGGCACCCCAGGCAACATTATAAAATAATAAAACAATCCAGTTCATGACCCCTTTAATATATAAATTCTGTGAAATCATCAAACGTTTGTATGACTTGCCGTGACTTGTGACCCAAGCTACGACTTGACTTGACTTGCTTGACATAAAGCAGTGACTTGACTTGACTTGACTTGCTTTTCACAAAATTGACTTGGACTTGCTTGAGACTTGAAGGTTAAGACTTGAGACTTACTTGTGACTTGCACATGTGTGACTTACTCCCACCTCTGGGTAAAACACACATCAACCGATCACGCCACCGGCCTCGCGTCTTTCAACCGATCACGCCACCGGCCTCGCGTCTTTCTCCCGCGTCGCTAGCCTCGTCCTGCTCCCTGTATTACTGTGATTCCTGATGAGCGCGCCTGTGAGATGCACCGGTCTCATGGGCTATCTCTCACGGAGGTGCGGGTATTTTCTTAGCAATGTTAAAACGCAAATCAACCGATCACTTGTTTAGCATTCATGTAAACATTACATTCAGATTCACCAATCGGGGTGAATTCAGTTAGATTGAAACAAAAGGTGAGCATGTAAACAATGGATGGCGACCGCAGAAAGCAAAAGCTGAATCCCGGACATTTTTGTCGATCTCGACGGCCGGACATGTCCGGGAAATAGAGTATGGTAACCCCTACTACTCAGCTTTCTTCGTCCCTGTTTTCTGCAGGTTTCTGCCGTTGAAATCAAACGCACTCGCACTGATCTGTGATAGGTCTGTTAGCGCATTAGGTCCAACCCCCTATGGGCGGGTTTGAAAGGGTGGATCTGCTTGTAGTCTTAACAGAAATCCCCCCCTCTTACACTTCCTCCTACAATGACGCAAAATGACGATTTTTGCGTCATTGTAGGAGGAAGTGTAAATAGGTAAATACAGATTTCTCTCGTCTCGGTGGAAAATGAAAAAATGTTGCATGACCATTCAATAGTATGACTGGGTTTCTAACAATGCAAAGCTTAATGCAAATGGGTGAAGTGTCCCTTTAAGCTTGTCAGATTAATTCTCCCAAACTTGAAATTTCTCCTATTCAAAAGCTCAAAAATGACAAAAACCCATAAAAGTATCAAGAAATTAGTCTGTGACTCTTGTGACATGCACTTTATTCACTTTTAAAGCCTTAAAATACAGTATCTTTGTGACAAGAACAGACTGAAATTACCTGTCATGCATAGCTCCGATATGTCGATAAACTTTCCTCAAAAGCTGACGTTTATCTTGAGTGAAGCCACAATCTGAATAAAAGGGTCACAGTTGAGCTTTTGGAGTAAGTGACAGTTTTTGTATTACTTCATGAGTCATTTTTCAGGGCCTTTAAATATTGAGGACGAAGGTGGAGGTCCTTTGATCAGTGGCGACGTGGTGCATGACAATTAGGAATGATGAATAGGCGTGCTCTCTGACATGAATCTGAGATCTTGAATAATTGATTTAAAAAAGAAACATCAAATGTAGGAATCCAAAAGTCAGGCCATCAGTGTCAATGGGTGATCTATGGAGAGCAGACTAAGAGTCCATTTCCCTCAAGTCCACTGGGAGACTGTGAGATGAACGGCCTGGAGGACATAAGCAAAGAGTGGACGTTAAAAGGGCAAGAGAGGGGCTGTGTCTTTCCTTTTGTCTTGCCATGTCAATTTCAGATCCAGTTTAATGCTTCTCTTTTGTATCACTTTAGGGAGACTGCTAAATAATTAATTGATTGTTGCCTGATATATCCCTTACGATGTGTTGAAAACCTTGTAAAAAAAAATAATAAAAATGACCGGCCACTCATTATGCTATATTATCACCAAATATAATCACTGCATATTTGGGGATAATATGAAGAGTTCAGATGCAAAAGCCTCTAAGTGCCATATGAAATTTTCTTCTAGAGTGATCATTTTTATCAAGCTTGTATATTTCTAAAGTTCAGTAAATTCACTTAAATGGCAATGAAAATGACCTATTAATTGTTATTTAAGTGAAATTACTGAACTTAAATATACGAGCTTGATAAAAATGATCATTTATAGAAGAAAATTTCAGATGGCACTTAGAGGCTTTTGCATCTGAACTCTTCATATAGCATAACGAGAGATTTATAAGCAATTTTTTTTGTAGGCAGGTCATTTTTGATGGGGAACACCACAAGCGTAACAAGACAGGGGAACAAATACTAAAAAAGTCCCACGTGCCTTCACTCATATGTATTCAGTATCAGGTGTACTGTGTTGTGAGACCAAGACTTAAACTTCGAGGACACCATTTGGACTGTGTTGCTTCATCACATATTTATCAAAATGACCCAAATGCAATTACCATGTGCCCTTCGCTCATCAAGTGTCTTTCAATATCATGGCTAAAAGAAAAGGTGCAGGTCCCTCGATAGTCAATTTCTGAAACACTAAGGACCAGATTTACTAAACGGCAAATTAGCATGAGAGCGCAATTCCAGAAAAGCTGGGAGTGGAAAGTACTATGTGTGATCTACTGACGCACAGAAATGAAAGAACACAGAAGCAGCTGGATCATTTACATAATGACCAACGCAATCTACCAAGAGCAGCGCAAATTAGTGTCTGGTTTAATACATGCTTTTTTTGGGTAGTAAATAATGGTGAGATACCAGTAAATTGACGAGCGCAAACAAAGGTAAATCACCTTGCATGATTCATTTGAGTACTCTCCACATAAATAGGTCTGAAATGGAAAGTCCTACAAATGCATATGCAATAAGGTCAACCGCAAAAAAGTCTTTTCAGCACTAATTTTTCACTGTGTGTCTTTTTTAATGCCAAAAAAAGAGGGTTTGCTGTGGCACAAACTTTTAGTTAAGCCCTAAGGCTGGTGGCTGTAGAAGGTCAGTGTCTGAACACCATAGTCAAGTCAAGTCACCTTTATTTATGGGCAATTCTTAGACTACGGGCACTTTCATGTCCTTTGATCATATTTTATAAAAAACATTTAATTTTGAAAAATTAACACTTTCATAGTTAAATTTACAATGAAAGTACTTTAGGAACTTTTTACCGGTAGTCTACGATGATTTTTTCACCTTTTTAAACATCATTATACATGCAAATATTGCTGTTTTGTGCTTGTCCCACACCCAGACTTTTGATCTTCAATAATGAAAAAGAAGTGTAAAAAAATGATTTATCTTTTTTTTTTTATTATGACTGAATAAAGTTTCAGTAAAAGAATCAAAACATAATTGAGGTATTTAAGGTCAGACAACTATTAATGTGATTTTATATACAAAATGTAGTTGTCCCACAGTATTGCCGTCATTTCCACCACAACGCTGTAATGTCCCTTTAAAAAGTTTTTTTGAAAGATTGTTTGGGTAGTTTCTATGGAGATGAACAATGACATCACAGCACATGTCTGACATGGAGGAGATTTTAAATTTCTTCAGCAACTTGGAGAAGAAAACTCAAGGTAAATGTTGCTTAAAATGAAAATATTTTTATTGTATGTCATTTCCAAACATGGCGTAACAATAAATGAGTTTGTAAATAAATTGATTTTTTAACACAAATAGATGTATTTTGCATGCATGCAATGCTAACTGCCAATTCATAGCTAATATGTAATACTAACTTGGATTTTTTTACAAAATACTGTAGGATTATCATTTCCACCACCGTCATTTCCACCACATTACCTTCTTGGGTGGAAATGACAAAGGTGAGGTGGAAATGACATTTATGCTTACAAGGTGGAATTCTTAGATTGAGTGGCTACATATGAATATTTTATTTATTGAAATGTACAACGCTAATGTATTTATTCAAATATATATTTGTTTAAATGCCTTTTCATCTATTTTTAAGATGCTGCGGAGGTCAGCTGGATAAAGGTCTCACTATTTGTGGTTAAAGTTGTTTACAGTAAAACTGTAACTGTTCATCTGGTTATGGAACCAAACAGACTAATGACTAATGATTTGTTAAATGGGTTTCAAATAAATGTTTTCTGTTTTTCTACATGGACGTCCATTTATTGTCATTTCCACAACACCCAGTCATTTCCACCACCTCATAACTTTTTAAAAAATATGTACAAAATTATAATCATTCATTAAAAATTTCTGCATAGTTTATGGGATAATGTTCCACTTAATGTAATAACACAAGTAGTTATTTTTCTGAAATGTATCTAACCAATGCAATATTATATTTCAGGTTGTGGTGGATGTAAGCTTTGTGTTTGGGCCTCATGACAATTAATTTACTTAATCCACAAATCTATGGTAATTGCAATATAGGTATAAATTGGTAAAACTATGTGTGGAAGTGGTTTTACACTGTTAAGAAATTATGGCCCGGTTTCACAGACAGGGCTTAGACTAAGCCAGGATTAGACCATAGATCAATTAGGACATTTAAGTAATTTTTATAAACATGCTTAGAAAAAAACATTACCGATGTGCATCTTAAAACTAAAAAGGCACTGACATATTTTTAAGATCAGTCAGTGCAAGTTTATTTCAGTGGAAACAGCTCAGACTTACATTTTAGTCTAGGACTAGTCTTAAGCCCTGTCTGTGAAACCAGGGGTATGTATATCATAATAATTTAAAATAATAATCAAATATTTGCATGTGATGGAAATGACATTTGTTCAGTGCGGATCGGAAAATATGTCAAAAAACACCAATTTGTCTTATAATGTAAGTGCGTTCTCTTATGGATCATTAAACTAGACTAGTTATATTTAACTGTTAGACTGTGACAATTTTGATTTGAACACTTTTTTTTACCTCAAGTTCACAAGGCCAAAAGTGCCCGTAGTTGAAGAACCACCCTTATATAGCGCTTTTTAAGACGAGTTTGTTGAGGATCAGTGCTGATGGCTGTCGTGTCGATGAGGCCTTCACAGGGGAGAGTCTAGTTGACACAATCTCTGCTGACTCTTCAGGGATGCGTTGTGGTCGTGTCTAGGCGCAGTTCATCCATCTGGTCTGGATACGGCCCGGATCTAGCTGATTACATCATGCGTTGTGGTCGTGTCTAGGAGCAGGTCCACCATCTGATCTGGATACGGCCCGGATCCAGCTGATTACAGTGAACCTCGGAATAAGCAGGAAGACTAACATTAGCATAGATGCCATACTTCTTATGATGTAACGGGTCCATCGGGTGTTATAGAAAGTGTTCCCGGTTCCGACTGACCTAATTTATGCAGCCTAATAGTCTCCAGATCAGTCGCAGTCTGCATTTTATTCAGGAAATTACCTTGAAAACCAAATAGTATAGTCATTTGAATCAGTGCTGTTTTTTCATTTCTCTATTTCTCTACCTTAAACTTTAGCCATCATTTCAAAGGTCTTGCACTCTGTGCAACACGGTTTTTAGATTTTAATGTTTATCTTTCATCTTTTCAAATCCTTAAAGATCCCTCAAATATCACTTTTTGATCTGATGGAATAGATTTTAGCACTGTAAATAATGGAATAATGGTATTTTGTGTTTATTCTCCAACACATAAAGCTGTGCTCACAGACACACAAACAATGATATATTTAAGGCTTTTGTTTAAAAAAATGGAAATGAACAACTCAAACATGAAATCTGCTCTATTGGTCTTGTGATGCAATAAAAAGACTGTGCCACAAAATATATCGTTTTTCTGTTGTGTCTTCATGGACTGCATACGATCAGTTTAGCCGATTCATGAACAAATGACTCTTATGAGCCATTTCTTTTAAAGGAGACATATCATGCTTTTAAATCGTTCTTTTTTACATATAAATCATACATTTGTGGTCTATATAAAGCGGAACTGCAATGCTTGGGTCTGAATTCCTCATTATTATAGCTCCACAGGCCCCTTTTCTGATGTGCGTCTGAGAGCAACTCGTTTTGGTGCGGTCTTTTTAAATGCAAATGAGACACGTCATACCCCGCCCCCTCTCCAGGTTGTAGAGGTGACACTCGGTTCAACTCCATCCCGTTCGGCCATTTTTGTAGTTTGATAGCAGAGATACGATTATCTAGCGGCACAGAAACTTCTGTGGACATCCAAGATTTGTGTCAACACAGAAAACATTTCATCATTGGATAGTTTTTTCGTTTTATTAAAGTGTTGTTTTATGTCAGCTTAATGCCCGGAACGCTTTTCAGAAAAGAAAAGGCAACTTATTTAGCACAATTCACACGGTAATTCAGGAAAAAAATATCTCCGAATGCACCACATGAAACTTTGGTCTTCCGACCTTTTACCACCGTGTCGATTTATTTTGATTAATATGCGCGCGGGAGAGAGCAAGACAGCGCCTAGTTTGGAGACGGTGAAATCTTGTTTACACTTTCGCTTGGCTCGGAAGAGAGAGAGAGAGAGAGAGAGAGCGCGCGCGACCGGGTCTCTCTCTCTGCTCGTTCTTTTAGTTAAACATGCGCCCTGTCACAAGCGCGGCAGTTCATCTACATTACTCACCGATCAAATAAGACTTTGGCGGGACAAAAAAATCACTTTGGCGGGCGCTAAAACAAGTTCAATGCAAGAAAAACCCTGTTGTTACTCAAGTAACTAGTTATCCTTGAAGTGCTTCGCATTCGCGCACACAAAAATGACTTTATGGGTACATTTCCGTTAAAAATAAAACTCAACCAGGCACTTCGAAGAGGTTCTGATGCTGGGAGACGGTGTAATGAAGCGTGTGGGTTACTACATCCAACAACCGAACATTTTGACTTACCCTCTCGTAAGTTCTGCATCTTTGAGCTTGGACTACAAAATCGTAGCGAGAAATAAAAATGGCGGAGAAGTGTTGAGCCGGTAGTCGATGTCCTTATTTGGCAGGTCCGCTGCAAATACTGTGACGTAATTGTTCACAAAACGTCATAGAGAATAGAAAAATCGGAACAGGTTGAAAAATAAGGCCAAAACAGAATATAAAGATATCAACGAAACACCTGAAGAGACTAATTTCAAATTTTCTATACTTCTAAACACTAAAAATATACAACAAAATGCATTTAAGGGCTAAAAAAGTGGATTTAGCATGATATGTCCCCTTTAATGAACAGTTTAAAAGGACAAGTTGCCATTTCAAATAGGGAAATCTGTATACCCCGTTTTTATTGAACATAAAGTGCATTGAACATAAATTCATTGTGCTCAATGGAAAAATTGTGTTAACTCATAAGTATATTGAAGGTCAGATTTTTTATGACCGATGTATTGCAGAAATCCAGAGTAAATGTAATTAGTTTTTTCATATTTCCCAGAGGAGAACGAGTTTCTGATTTGAATCTTGGATCCTTGAATCATGCATAAGCTTTTTTCTTTCCAGTGTATTTTTTGTGCTTGCATATTGAAAGTTACATTGGTTTCAAATAATGCTTTAATACAAACCGACTAATCACTCCTGTCTCGTAAGACTAAAATAAGAGGCCTTAATGAACTGTCTTATTCCTATAATGTGTCCTCCACCAGTATCTGATGATACAGTAGATATGATACTATCCCTTTAAACGTATTCCTTTAAACAGAAACACGTGCAGGCTTTGATTCAAATCAGGTACAGTATGTTACCGTGGCAGACATCTCAACAAACACTACCAAAAAAAGTATTTCGATATCACTCAATTATTTTGCTCTTTGTGCGAAGGCTGGAAGAAATCTCCTGCTGAGGCCTTTCAGGTCCCCACATTTTACCAACACAACATCTCTGACCTACTTCAAACATCATGTGCGAGGGGGAGAAGAGAATACAACACAAAATAAACACCCGAGATACTCTCAGTATCTTCTCAAACCGCTGATAGATGGTTTATTCCACGGGGATTGCGAGAAGCCACCAATCTGCTCTCTTTCTTCCGCACGTAAACACCTCAGAGACAAATATGAAGTCTCAGTCTGTCTTATCCCGCACCCTTCTTCAAACCTCTTTGAAACACCCTGTTTTATACCAGTTTTCTGTTCCACGCACCTGAGGGAGATTTTGCACTGTGTCAATTAGAGCGCGTAGGCTTGTGTGTTCCTTCTTCTTTACCATAAGGGAATAATTAAGACGAGCCTTCAATACACAGCGTTCCACATCATTCTCAGTCCTGAAGCTATCATAAATATTGATTTTGAGGAAAACTGCAAATTCCTGTCTCTCAAAATGCTGCAGGAGAATGAAGCAACAAGCTTATTTATGTAATTTTTTTTATTTGTTAAGCGCTAATTAGGACCTAATAACTGAACAAATAGAGACATGCTGTGATTTCAAATATGCTTTGGGGCAAATTTACTAAACAATTGCACCACTTTTAGCACAAAAACATCAATGATACGGTCCGCCTGTTGAGTTGAGTCTGTCTAGGACTCCCAGGGTGTAGGCTTTTGCAATGCCCATTTTGTCAGCTGAACCCCTTTGACATAATAGGGGTTTGAATTAGAGCGGCTCTGTATGCTTTCAAATCGCTTTCGCGGCACCATGATGTCATACATCGATTGGTCTGCGCAACGCCGCCTCAAGTCGAACATACCTCAAATGTGTACCTGAAGTACCCATTATATTTTAAAGGAGTATTTCACTTTAAAATGAAATTTCCCCATGATTTACTCATCCTCAAGCCATCCTAGGTGTATATGACTTTCCTCTTTCAGACGAATACATTCAGAGTTATTAATAATAAACACCCTGAAGCTTTCGAGCTTAATAATGCCAGTGGATTGCAACCATCAGTTTGAAGCACAAAAAAAGTG
The DNA here is from genome assembly GCF_949319135.1 of Squalius cephalus. NCBI lineage: Eukaryota > Metazoa > Chordata > Actinopteri > Cypriniformes > Leuciscidae > Squalius > Squalius cephalus. The sequence goes on from NC_137143.1 coordinate 17,996,097, forward strand.
CATCCATCCATCGTAAAAGAACTCCGCACTACGCTGCTTCCAACGTTGCGTAAGTTGCGCTTTAGGCGTAAGTAGACTGCGTATGGCCGTTTGGCCGGAAGCTAGAATTTTACTTTGTAACATGTTAAATATGATTTTTATTTTCTTACACAAACTCGTCGCTTTGCTTCAGAAGGCCTTTATTAGCCCCCCAGAGCCGTGTGGAGTTCTTTTATGATGGATGGATGCACTTTTTTTGAGCTTCAAACTGATGGTTGCAATACACTGCCATTATAACGCTCGGAAGCGTCAATGTGTTTTTTAATATAACTACGATTGTATTCGTCTGAAAGAAGAAAGTCATATACACCTGGCTTGGGGGTGAGTAAATTATGGGGTAATTTTCATTTTAAAGTGAAGTACTCCTTTAAGTTAATATTTCAGTAATTTAACAATACATTCAGTAATCTGTGGTTAGTCTGCAAAATGTGAGCTCGCAAAAAAAAAAAAAAAAAAAATTCCCCAAAAAATCTATCGATTCGGTTATATACTATTAAATGTAACAATTTCATTCAAGTCGGCTTGAAACAGAAGTTGCGATAGTCTTTTTTTCCCTGTTGTGAGGTATTTTAAGTGAAATGGCTTCTCTAACAAGAAAAAAAAAAAGTTGGGTGGGGCTTTATTTTGTCCAGAATTAATGATTGATTGCATTGTTGGATGGTTGTGGTGTGCTCGTGATTGACAGGAAGAGAGAAGAGATGTCACTGCAAGAGGGCGGGGATGATATTTTGATTAAAGATCACGAGGGCACATGAATAAAAAATTATCATAATGTGCACGGATAAATCATTTATAATAAATGCTGCAATATTTCATAAAAAAAAATAAGAAAGATTGACCATTTTGATTTCATGGCGACTTTAATGATCTTAATAAACTAGTTCAGTCGACATATACGTAATTTGGGGATTTCTAATTAGAGTAGCACTGGATAGAGTACAAATTAAAAGTTTTTTCAGCCATTGGAATCAATTTGGGGTCTTAGGTGGACTCAATTTAGCAGGAAGACCGAATTGTTCATGACATACTGTAGATGTTGTGAGTATTAAAATTAAGTCATTATCATTCTTTATCATATACTGGACTGTGCTAATTACATTTGTTCCATTACCTAATTTTTACAGTACTGTAAAGTCTGGCACTAAAACAAAGAAGACATCGCATATGCAAATAAACTGATATTTGTACTCTGCTGAGTTGAATTTGGTTTAACTCATGGGCCGTGTGCAACTCTTGCACTGAAATTCAAATGAGGAGACAGGAACATAATATTTACTGTGGAGTTTTAATCAGGTCAGCACAACAGACAAACAACTTCATAACACTGCAGTCAGGCTCTTGTAAAGTGATGAATAAAGTTAATATTGGGGTGACCATATTCTGCGGACCTTAGGGGTGGGGTTACTTAACCCCCAAAGTAACATTATCTTCAATTTATAAAATAAGTATTGTTTGTTGTTAGTTCATGATACGTAATGCATTAACTAAAGGGTTTAATTTAGTTAATTTAGCTCACAAACTAACTCTGGCTAATGTTTTGTACTTTGCTGGACTAATGTTTGCTACTTTATTTGCCATTGACTCGCATTAACTTTGTAGATGATCCCGACCATGATGAAAGCATTCGAATTTTTGTGTAAATCTGAGAATTTACATTTTAGTTTGCGGATATAGACGGAGTCAGCTGTTCGCTAATGTACCTCAAGCTGCATGATGCTTTTTACCGCGGTTTTACACATACTGCATGATCACAGCATTTTCATTTCGATGAAATATATTTATAGTATGGATGAGGACTGAAGAGAGCACATTGTTCGGAAAAAAACAAAAAACTGACATTTTTGGCGATTTAAAAATCCCATCCAGATGCTTTTTTAAGTGCCCCTATTATGCTTTTTCGGATATTACCTTTTTTTGTAGTGTTATAAAGCTGTACGTAAAAGGTCTGCAAAGTTATTGTCTCCCAAAAGAAAGGGCCAAATTTAAGAAAATAATATCTAGAATTATGCATTTCATATTAATTTTTTTCCACCCAATTAGATAAAATGAAACATTAATTTCAGATGTTTCACTTTTCACAATGAATATAATTCAAAAGCAACATGTTTAAATTATAGTCATATAGAAGTGCGACTGCGTAAACCACTTTTTTTAGGACTACACCACATGCATGCAAATAATAACACAATAAGGGCCAAATTTAAGGTCCAAAAAGGTCCATATTTAAGGTCCAGAAAGAGGATGTATGGCCACCTTAATTTCAGTAGACATTTGCATTAGCAGTGATTTTTTTCACTGATGATTAGTGGGGTCTCACATCTTATTTTATGGCAATATAATTTTCAGGGTGGGATCCTACTCCAACGTCTTATGTTTCAAGATTTAAGAACATTTTTACTTTGATTTTAGCTAAAGGTTGATGAAGGACAAATCAGTGTTTCCTGTTTAAGAACCAGAGAGCTTCTTGCGATAAAGGCTGTCTTTGTCTGGATCACGCAAAACTGTTTTTAGCTTTTATATTCCATTTCCAGGCCCTTTTGGCCTTGAGGCACCTCCAAGCGAAGCAAGATTGTTTCATACATGCTTCAAACTCACCCCACTAAGTTTATGAATCATTGAGCGCACTTCCCTCTTCTTTCTTTGGAGTGTTTCACTCTGAAGACATCTTATGTTGTAAAACATGCACTCCACAAAGTACGCCCCAGTAAGACTCACTACTCTCCAAGTGGGTGTTGGATTCTGATCTGGTTGACATAACAATGGTTACTGACTTCAAGAAATCAAGAAAATTTGGTAACACTTTATTCTGATGGTCCCTTTTGAACATTCTGTGGACTATAAGTAACTTTGCAACTACATGTCAACTAACTGTCATTCGAGATTGTCTGTTTATTATCTGCTAATTCTTTATTGTGATGCTTCTCCAACAGACACTCTACTGACTATAAGTAACTTTGCAACTACGTGTCAACTTATTCTAACCCTAACCCTACCAGTTTACTAATACTCTACTAACACTCTAATAGAGTTAGTATGTAGGTGTAACGTTACTTATAGTCAACAGAATGTGTTAAAGGGACCATCAAAATAAAGTGAAACCGAAAATTTTGTCATCATTTTGCTCATCCTCATGTCGTTCCAAACCTGTGGAAATCAAAACAACTGTTTCGTCCATTGTTCATATTGGATCCCATTGACTTTCATTTTACGGACAAATAAAAACACAGATACCCTTTTCAAAATATATTTTCTTGTGTTCCCCACAAGAAAGCAAGTCATGCAGTTTTGTAATGACATGAGGGTGAGTAAATGATGACAGAATTTTCATTTTTGCTTGAACTGTCCCTTTAAGGCATTTTGCAACTAATGTGCAGCATGAAGAAATCATGGGTGGCTGCAGCACCAGACCAGAATTTATCTGTGGAGCTTGGATTCAAACAGCTGGCTCCTGGTGTTTGGACTGGTCTAGCCCAGCTTGGCATGGACAGCGGCGACAGATGCTTGGAAATATTAGGAGCCCAAGAGAAAGAAACTGAAGGAAGAGTAGAGAGCGAAAGCTACAGTAATGATAAAGCCAGTGGCGTCCCAAAACCAAAGCCTCACGACGTAAATAAAAAAAACAGTCATAAACGAGAAATCCAAACCCCAGATGACAAAACAATGAGACGCAGAACAGCATCGCTGTCGTAAGCATACATAATCGCTGTGAGAAACGGCTAATTGGATGATTTTTCTTTTAAGTCGTCCTTAGAGGCATTAAAGATGTTTCAAGAAAGACCTTGTTTCAAGTTTAAGTGGCACACAACATTGAAGGAACACAAATTTGATTTTGAAGCGCCTAAAATAAACATGAGCCATTTTCATAAGCCATATATTTTCATGAAGTCAGCCAGCACAAAAGGAGTTTTAAAAAACACAGCTAGTCAAATGCTAATGCGTTCATCTAAGCTAATTCAGAATCTTTTATTTATTTATATTTTTTGCCCTGCTGCCTTAATTCCACCTTTCTCCCCCTTCATTGTGCTTTTGTGGTAGTGCATTAGTTACAAATTATACTCATTTTGGCACATTCTGTGCTTCACGTCCATGCCATTAAGTCCTTCATCTTTAGCGGCTGTATTTTGCTGAGTCACAGCCATTACATTATGGCGCTAATGCTCTGATGAAAGCAGTGGTCAACAGGGCGGCCATAATAAAATTCAAGGTCTATGCTCAGAGTTCACGGGGACTCATAAACATTTTTTTTTTCTCTCATTACTCTTGGTTTCCTTTTTCCTCACACCATGTCAGCGTGTCAAAACTAGATTGTTCCCATTATAATCAATGGAGCTGTCAAGACTGGAAGCAGCATGACGTAATGCACCTTAATTTTTGGTTGCCCCGTTTCTGTTCCTCTGTAGCCATGTTCGTTTTCCTGTTGTAGTTAGTATATGGCAATATATTTGCCCAGAGTAGGCAATAAATTGACCTTATGTAGTGCCGCCCCTTTTCAGTGCTGCGCTCGTTGTGTTCTGTCTTCCGGAGCATGAAGGTAAGATCTTACAGATTTATGAATGTCTACTAACATTTGTTATGACATCCACTTCAAACATTACAATGCTTGTGATAACTTTTGTTAACTCTACAATAAGTGAATCCGCTTCAACAGCTCTTCGACAGCGATGCCATAGAAATATACAGATCTTCCGCAAAAACGAAAGTTCAAACTCAAAATTCTAAAGAATGGAAGAAGGTCTGTAGACTAATGCCATAAATTTAAGTCTGTTCATTACAAATTGCATTTGCATTTGTAAATATACATATGGCATAATGCACTCCAAAGCGATTTCCCTAAGCAGTTCCTCTCGGGGGAATCCCCGCCGCCATTTTGAAGTGCGTTCCACTTCGTGAAGTGGACGAGGGAAGTTTAGATGGACAGACCCTCGTTCCCTCGATTTTGACCAAGGGAGCGAGTCTACTTCATATGTACACTTCAGGCACCTATATGTCCCACAATGCAGTACAATTGTGACGTCACCACAGATCTCGTCTAATCACCACCACAACAAACAACTCTATGATATATTAATTCTAATTTTTTTAATTGAAAACAACCCAAACACCATGTATACATTTGGATGCTGGATTAAACAAATTATTAAAGGGAAAACAAATGTAAATATTAAATCAACTACATAGATGATTCTAAGTGATGGGCACTCGCAATGACGTACATCCGAGTGAATGAGACGGAGGGAAGTTAGCATGACAATTTTGGACTGGAACGCAGCCCTGGTCTTCAGTCATCTGCTTCGATCTCCATTTCCAAACCTGCAACAGATAAGACCATTACTCATCCAGATATCCATCTTGAACACCATTTTCATCAGTTACTCACCTGCTTCCATCGTTGCGATCACATACTTCTGCAAATAAACCTGTTGATTACTTAACCTGTGTGAATCCTTCTGTTTCATGACAAATGTATCTTTAATACTAGTGTATTTTGTCTTACTTCACTTTTTTCACTTCTTTTAGGTATAAACAAGTTGCAAGTGCAGCAAGACAAAATACGCTCAATTTATGAAAGTCTTAATATCTTATGCATTAATTCTTATCAAATAAATTAATTTGAAGGGTTTTGGGATATTTTGCACTGTGAAACTAAACTAATTGAAAACTCTTTATGAAGTTTTTTTTTGTGTGTGTGTGTGTGCAAGTTTCAGTTTGTAGACAATCTCAAGCCATTGCAATATGATTAGGTGTCATATATCATCTGTCACTGTGTACATGCAGAAAAAACTTGTTAACAGTTACTCTTACGTGGGTGCCAATTACCTCAGTTACTTGGTTTCTTTAAGGCACCCTACTGAGAGAGTAATAAATATCTACCTCTCACTGTTTCATTACACTGTTCGTTTCCCCTGTACCCCTTAACAACATTTGTGCCTCTCCAGCCTGCGATTGCAGTCTTGCGCTTGGAGACCAGCAAGCGTCTCAGACAACAGCAGGACGAAAAACACCCTTTGGCTAGGCTCACTGTCTGCGATCATGTAGAACAGTGTTCCTACCCTCAGAAATGAATCTCAGATTTAAGCATCAGTTGGGGAAGTCAAGTGCTTTATCTGTCCGATCTTGATTCGCTCATCTACCCTTGTACTCGCGCTCGCTCTCACACATATTTCCAGCTCTTAGATATTCATGTGACGACAGTGTGTGCAGGTTCTCCGCTCCAGCTGCTCTATGCAGCATTTGTCAGCTTTACTGTCACTGAAATGTCACGATGTAGTCAGTTGTGTCAAGAAAGAAGGAATAGATCTTGACACGACTGCCTCAGCATACGCCTGTAAAATTTCAAGAGATTTGGTTTGCCTACATTTCATATCCCAGTTGGCCCCCGAGAGACAGTGGGTTTCTGTTGCTAATACAGTATAGATGTGGTTGGAAAAGTAAGATTTTATTGTAGACTAACCTCTTATATGTATGCATATCCAGGACAATGATGAAGCATTTTCCATTTCATGACCTATTTAAAAATAGTTTTTGGTTATTGAAATAAAGCTGAAATAAATATTAGATGAAAAAGTAGAACATGGAAAGTTGCTTTGGCAAATAACTAAAGTAAGTTAAATTACTAAAATGACTAAATCTGAAATAAAAATGAATTAAAGCCACTTTTTTTTATTAAAAATGTCACTCAGCATTTTCACTGGCCACAATTTTGACATCAATACCATAGGGGGAAAACTGCCATATATATATTTTTTAATATCATAATTTGGCAGCCAGTATATTAGGCTGCTGTCACTTTAAGACCTGATGCATGGACCCATTATACTGTTTTATATAGCCAATATACTTGTCTTTATGTGCATGCACTTTGAATGTGAGCACAAAATCTGCTGGAATAAGTAAAATTATGCCCAATTAATTAACGCAATCTCTCGCCAAAATTCAAGCCCTGTAACACCAACAATATTCATTGCCAATGAAACGAGTGAGTTACTACAACTTAAAGGGTTAGTTCACCCAAAAATGAAAATTATGTCATTAATGACTCACCCTCATGACGTTCCAAGCCCGTAAGACCTCTGTTCATCTTCGGATGAACGGAGTAGCGCATCTGTGTTGTACGTCACCCGTAGGCTCACTATTGGCCGACGCTGGTCATGTGTGTGATGCGTGCGACGTACAAGATGCGCTACGCAGTTGTACTACGTGAAAAAACTCGAGGCCCAGAGAGAAGGAAATGAATAGTGGAATAAAAGTCGTTATTTTTGTTTGTTTTTTGCGCACAAAAAGTATTCTCCTCGCTTTATAAACTTAAGATTGAGCCACTGTAGTCACTTGGACTACTTTGATGATGTCTGTATTACCTTTTCTGGACATGGACAGTATACCGTACATACATTTTCAATGGAGGGACAGAAAGCTCTCGGACTAAATCTAAAATATCTTAAACTGTGTTCCGAAGATGAACGGAGGTCTTACGGGCTTGGAACGACATGAGGGTGAGTCATTAATGACATAATTTTCATTTTTGGGTGAACTAACCCTTTAAAGGTGCAGGTGATCTGGGAAATGCTAACTTTAGCCTGGTAGCATTGAAAGAATACGATCCCACCCTCTGTTCAAAGCCACGCCTCCTCCAAAACACATGAACGAACACAGACCAGAAGCGAGACGACCAGAGACAAAGTTATTGGATTACATCATGTATCATTCACTGGGAGAATCACCTATTGCACCTTTAAGAAAAATTTGAATAATATCATATCGCAGATATTATAATGCCAATAATAATAATATAAATAATAATAATAATCAGTGTTTGGGGTAACACATTACAAGTAACGCAAGTAACATAATCAGATTACTTTTTTCAAGTAACTAAAGCAACACATCTTTTAAAATTACAACAAAACATCAGAGTTACTTTTTCAAATAAGTAACGCAAGTTACTTTGTTTTCCCATTTATTGACTGCCAGTTCTCTTGTCCTCATGTTGAGAGAAATCGGAAGTAAGTGCAGAGACATTGTGTGCGCTGTGTGAATATGATGGCTATTGTAGTTTGAGACTAAATGTGAGTATGTATTTACTCATCTAACTTTTATTATTTCTCGAAATGAATTAAAACAGTAAAATGCAAACTCAGAATATTACGCAAACCTGCAATAACTAAATATGTTAAATTACACAAATACACTTTATGTATTTAATCTCATTTTATGACACTGACTTTGATGTAGACCTTCGATGATCCAATTCAACCATGTCAATAAGCAAAAATGACTTTAGATAAACATCACATTTGTGTTTAATTTTTTTCATTTGTTTTATTTATTGCTAAAGTAAGGATGTTGAATGTTGAAAGGAAGCTGAAAGGTTTGCTTGAGCTAGACCCTCTACTGTACAGGTGTGAATTTGCATTTCCTTCAACCTGAAGCTTATTCATTTCACTTTTAGTGTGAAAGGGCCTTTACATGTGCTAAAAAATATAACTTTTTTGTTATTAAAAAACAAACAAGCCAGCCCAGATTAGATGAGGAAAAGTAACGTAACATTACTTTCCAAAAAAAAGTAACCAAGTAATCCAATTAGTTATATTTTTGGGGGTAATGCAATATTGTAATGCATTACTTTTAAAATAAACTTTCCCCAACACTGATAATAATAATAATAACAATAATTTTAGTGTGCTTAGTTTTTATTTATTTATTTATTATTATTCTTATTCTTTTCATTGTTATATTAGATTAGTTGTTATATTATATTAATCTCATTGTTTTATTTATTTTTTATGTAATTTTTATTGTCATTATTTATTCTCCAAAAATAATCTCACATCATAAAAACCTCTGAATTCCCACAACCGCATCAACACATAAAGGGGACGACTGTTTCTGTGTGCCCGGCATGCCAGCTGCAACTTTATTCTGGCAACACTCAACAACCAGTGAGAGCTGCACGCAACACAAAGAGCCATTTAGATTGTACAAACAAGCAAAGAAACACAGCAGCAATCTCAGGATAATGAGATGATTGCAAACGCAGCTGCGGACACACTTCTATTAAACGCGTGTTGCTCTGAGCATATTTCAGTCTCTTTGTTCAAACCCTCCAAAATCTGAAGAATTAAGGAAGCATATTGGTGAATTAAACCACCCTTTCTCTCTCCTTTCTAGACTGCAGTTGCACACAGAAAACATACACACAAGGTTATATCAACTGTATAGGTGCCTTTTTTGTTTGGCTACAGTGGGCAGTCTTGCTTTAAGACATGTGATGCGTCTCGCTCTCCCACTCGCGAAGGCAGTATTGTCATACACACAAGCACGCCTGCACTCACACACACACACACACATGCGTGTGCACACCAATCAGTACACTGGGAAGAGGAGAGACTCCTATTGAGTGGCTTCTCAATGGGAGAGAAGAGCTGAGAGGAGAGAGGGACGGAGCGAGAGAGCGAGCGCACGAGAGAGAGAGAGAAGTGTCGTCGCATGTGCAGGACCAAAAAGTGAAGAGGCAAATTAGCTTGTTATCCCCCAAAGAAGCTTCTCCTTCAGAGGGAAGCGTGAGGAGGCTGAGAAACAGGAGGGATACGTTGCTCCTCTGGTGATTTAAAGGTGACATGACAAGCCGCTCGTCCCTCAAATCCCAGCTAGTTTCTGATAGCGTTTCTCAGCTGTGACGGGAGTTTCTGCTGTCGGATGCCTGACTGTGTTCGGGTGGATTGCAGCCAGGAGGACTTACAACAGAAGAGGGGATCAAGGGAAGGAGCAGGAACAAAAGTCTCCTCATCCCTCCCCCCCACCCCCCATCCTCTGACCCGCAGATCCGAGCAGGAACTTTTTCTGCTGGGAAGCTCTTTCCCGTGAGCATGGATGGATTTATGATTATGTGATGAGGATATTGGATGGACATTGACGGCACGTTTCTTTAACGTTCTCCTGACGGTGTCTCACAGGTAAGATTAGGTGTGATCGTTCTGTCTTGGTAGAATGCAAAAAAAAAAAAAAAAACAACAACAAAAAAATTCTTAATCTATAGATAGGAGGTCAGTTCACAAAAAAAATTAGAAAGTCAGCAGGTGTGTGCTTTTTTGAAATGGCAAACTTGACCAGCCACTTTTAAGCATGTGTTTTGTGCATCTCTGAGTCATTGATAGCTTATCAAAAATACTAACAGTTGACAGTTTCAATACGGTGCAGATCTGATGAGCTTATAGGATTTTGCTGCCGATGCTTTCTAAGCTCCATGCTGATGCTGTGACATAGGTGGACTTAAGACGGCCAATATTTTACATTCAATAACACATATGAGATTTATTTTGTACTGATAACATCTGCAATACAGTGCAATAACAAATATAGAACAAGTATTTTCCTGAGACTAAAATGTGAAATGCACTGACTAATAATAATATTAATATTTAGTTTTTATTATTTATTTACGCACTCAAACATGTCTAGGGACATCTTTTTAAGTGTGTAGAGTGCCGAATATCCTGCGTTGGTCGTGCGCAGGTGTGTCCGAGGACAGTGATGAACATGCGGATCATAAAGTAAAACATGTAAAAGCATCCAACCAGATGATTTATCAGATCAATGCATTAATTATACGACAGCTGCGAGCACCGACTCCCAAAGCTGCTCTCAATAACCTGCCGGAATCTCAGACACCATATCATGATGGAGTGACTTAGAAAAGTACCTGGAAAAATGAAAGATATTCAACAGAATACATTGTGGAGGTGTTGAGGTTTAGGTGACCTTCTAAAGTCCAAGGTTGATATTTTTCTTTTGCTTGAAGATCATCTTCTGTTGCATGTTAAAAGTCTTGATTGCATGTGCTAAATCTCCTTTTATTGTGTTGAAGAAGACAGTTGAAGTTTTTGAGGCAGTTTGCCAGCCTGGGAGAGAATAGCACTCCTCAGGGAACAGTTCACATTTCCACAAAACTGTGGATTAAGGAGGCTTTAGTGGAGCAAAGGGGATTACAATGGTGCTGTTAATAATTATATGCTTAATTTTGGGGCTTGATGAATATTCATTGGAAATTTCAATGTCATTTGAGAGGGCTCTGAGTGATGATCCGGCTTGTCAGCTTGAAGAGTGCAGGAAAACTAAGATTTGTTTGCCATTTAGAAGTGGATTTTTTTTTTTTTTTTTTCTAGTCAGAAGATGAGTCAAGGAGTAATTTAAAATTGGTTAATAATACTGATGTTAGCATCTGCCTTGTAAATTTAAAGTTGGAGAAGACTTGGACTTGGAAAACATCTCAAGAGTTGTATTATTGTTAATTGTTTTGGTTGCTATTAGTGGATTATTAAATGGCTTTTTGTTTTGACCTTAATCCTTTATTATTATAAAATCAGTCATGTTGATCAGTCCAAGTTCATCAACTAGTTATGAGAAAACTCGCCATATATATTGCAACATGAAAATAAGGTTATCACATTTAGTGATTAGTGCGGCTGGTAACACTGTATTTCTGTATTCCTTGTTACATGTTAATAACTATAAATTTTGCATAATTACATGCAACTAAACCTAATCCTAACCCAAACCCTATAGTAAGTACATGTAGTTAATTAATATTACTTAAATGTATAATTACACTGCAACAAGGACACCTTAACAGTGTGTACTTTAAAACTGCATTGTCATTTTTGAAATATTTTGTCTTTAAGTAAAAGTTCCGATTTGAAATGATGCTTGTTAACAGTGCAATATTCAATAAAGCTGAGGGCTGAAATCGTACGTGCGTGTAGGTGTGTGTCAGATAGAATAAACATTCTGCTTTTATCTTCAGTCTTTGATGTCTTTTCTCTTCAGCCGGTGCTCCTGCCATGTCCTGGCTCCTGTGTCTGTGGATAAGTGTTAGCTGCTTACTGCTGTGCCACGCCACTTTGTACGAGACCATCCAGCAGCATCATGTGACCCGCCCGGGCCGCAACGCCATACAGATACTGGGTCAGTGTCTCGTTTAAACCGTATGTTCGTTTTCATTAAGTCAGTGATGTGTTTGTTATCTGCTTCTCGGTTCGAACTCTGCTGGTTGTGGATGTCCATGTGTTGTAGATGTGGTTGTCTGCTTGGGGACACTTTGTTTAGAAGACATGTGAGATTGAGATGACTGTGTATTGACATTATCGCTATCAGAAGCGCATTAAAGAGTTTAAATGCATAAAACGCTCATTGCAGTGGTTAATAGGGTGACCACCGGGGTGACCACCACAGTCCCGGAGCTTTGCGTCCTACAAGACGTAATCAGTGTCCCGCATTTCAATTATGTCTGTATTATTTTATTTCTTCCTTGAAATTACAATACCACAATAAGAAATATAATACAAAAAAAATGCGATTGGCGTAGAGAGGAATTTTTTTTTAATGCTGATGACAAATGCGTGGATGAAGCAAAGGAACCATGTGGACCTCATCAAAAGTCATTAAATATAGTAAGTGTTTGCATAAAGGGAAATAAACTAGTCACTATTTACATTTATTTTAGTATAAAATACGATTTTTACATATTCTAGCCTGTTATTCAGTTCATTATTTTTAGTAGACTGAATAGGTCCAGTAGAGTAAATTACATTGTATCACTCAAACCTGGGCAAATTGAGAACCGGTCACAATTAACAAAGCTTAGACCGTTATCATCCAACTTTTTGGCAAATAGGCTTTCCAACTAATGTAATTCAATATTTACATAGTATAACACACGTGTCCCGCATTGTCCCGGAAAATCACATCTGCTGTCCTGCAACAGAGCAATAACCAGGTGGTCACCCTAGTGGTTAAGAAACTTTGTGGTAGGCTTGTTATCCTCTTCTCTTGGTCGAATGTTGAAAAGAGATTTACGTAGAAATCCAGCTCAAGATACTTTGTTCTAGCTATATCAACGAGTGGCTTGTAAGGGGTTTTGCATTGTAAGTTACCCAGACTGCCGCGGTAGAAATCTTCTGTGTGCGTATATGTGTGTGTGTGTGTGTGCGAGACAGGCTTGAGGCTAAACTCTCCTATCAGCATGCTTTGAATACGAGCAGCTTTGATCATAGAGGCTCTGGTGGAAATGACAATTTACGTCTATCGCCTGCTCTATGGAAGTATTTGGCAATTAAGCAGTGTTTCTCTATGAGGGCCGGCGGGAAGAGATACAGCAAGGTGGGTCTTTCTTCAACACTAAGTATGCAAATGGAAGCGATGTGGCATACTTTCAACATCGGAGCACGGATACAAGGAACTCCAAAGCATTTTAATGCAATGTCTTGTCCTTATAGATTATGTAGTAAATGTGTTCGTAACTTCATTACTATCGATTTTGCATCTAGGGTAGAAAAAAGATACACAGCAGGAGTCCTAGTTTTGCGTAGTCTGGTTAGTGCCTGAATTACTGCAAACTTAAACTTGTTTATTTAAAAAATATTACCGTCTTCAGGACACCATACATATGTGAGAGAGCTTCACATCTCAGAAAGCACTTCAAACCCATTAATTCAATACAAGGAGAGAAAAGTGTGATGTATGTCAGAAGGACCCGGATGAATTTTTAACACCATTCTTCCAGGTTTTTATCCTGCCCAGCAGAGCATGGTGCCAGAAATGTTCAAGGAAGATCGTGTCCCATTGTAAGTGTTCCCTGAATTATTTAAGGGATCGGCTAAACAACAAAAAGACCCCCCCCCCCACTCTCACACAGTCTCCATGCTATATGGAAAAGTTAGACAAAACCGCATGTGTGAATTCACATCTCTGGTGTTAGGAAGGTCGAGAAGGGCTCGATAATGGAGGGCTGTAGCTTTTAAACACTCACCCACACTCGCACACATCCATATTGCAGCCGCTGAAGACATTTCCTCTTGTTTTGCTGAAGTTTTTATGATTTTGCATGTTGTTGTTTTTTTGCATGAAACCCAAACAAAAGGGTTGAGAAGACAATGGGTTTCTGACCTGCTATATTTATCTTTACAGGCAAAAATGGCCATAGCTAAAATTCATAGTGCCCCGGACCCATTATCTCCAGGACAATTGAGTAGTCTACACCATCCTTAGCAAACTAATTTTTTTTTTACAACATTGTATTTTGGTTACAGTACAACATTTTTAAAACGTTTTAGAAACCATATATTAAATTAAAATAAATGTAACCAAAATAAAACGCTTTACACTGTACATTTTTTTAAAGTACAATCAACTTGAATGTTTAAGTCATTTCAACTTAAATTACATTAAACTGACAAAAAAACGAGTTGAATCTTGTATAACTTATAAAAAAAGTTAAAAATTGCTTAACACTTTTAAATGAGTTAAAGCAACTTAAAAACATATGTTGTCATAACTTATTGATCATATCATTTTTTTTTTTTTTACAGTGTGGAAACGTTGTGAAAATACCAACTTGCTATGTTTTCTTTAAGTAGTAAAAAATTTGAATATCACGTTTACTTCAAAAATAAAACCAGACCAAACTTCAACTTTTGTGAGACGTTTTATTTAAGAGTTAAAATAACACTGGAATAAGACTTCATTGAAAAAAAAAAAAAAAAAAAATAAGTTAAGTGAGTAATTAAGTAAGTAAAAGATGTAGTCCGATAGTGAGACTTTCTGATTCGATCTTAATTCAAAGTATGACATTTTTATATGCAGTTTTTGTAATACCGAATCTGTAGATGAACCAGGCTTAATGGAGTTGTTTTATGTGATTCCTTTGTAATGGCAAAGGTGCAAAGACATGGAACAGGCTAATTAGATGCCACTGAGCTCCACAAGCCTTCTCACAAAGGCCCGGTTTTGTTGCTAGCTGAATCAACAAACATCTAAAGCTGTGTGTATCGGCAGCATTGTTAATGAGCTTTCTTGTTGTCAGGTCTGCAGGAAGCACTGGTCGCACTTCAGTATTACCTGCTATCCTCTGCCATCTCAGCTGACTTTGAGTCTAGATAACTGTGAATGTAAGAGAATATCTTAAACTGCTTGAGTAATGATGACAACTTATTGGATAGAGAGATTGGAAGGAGAGTTTTGATGAAGGTTTTCTCAAGACATCTCAAGTAAGTAAAGACTTTTGACAAGAAAAATGAACTCTGATTTGATGTGTAGCATAGTAATAGTGTATGAAGGACACAGACATTATGTCTGGAAGTCGGGAACCTTCATGCTATTCATGTTAGATAAAATCTGAAAGGTACTGAAAGAGATTTGTTTTTCTTTTTCATCATTGACATTTTTTTTTTTAAAGTTATTATTTATGTTCTCATTTTCTTTTTATGATTTTACTTACAATTTATTTTATTTTTTTTAGGTTCTCCACCCATGTGTGCGGTTCTAATGTTTTGAGAGAAAAAAAAGTACTTCGACTTAAGATTTTGATAATATACTGACTCGTCTTTGATATAATCACTTGGACAGCAGTGTGTTTCTGGGAATTAGAAAACTATGATTAATACCTGAATTAAAATTGATTTTGTAATTCTAAAACTATCTCTAGTTCCATTAAGAAGACCTTTTAATATAAATAGATTTCCATTGCCTGGAGAGAGATCTAACATTTTGAATTTTTTTTTTCTTTTTCTTTTTCTTTTTATCCATTGGCGCTATTATCCGGCAATCAAAGCCTATTAAAACAAGTATCCAAGATTAAAAATGAGACTGAGTAAAGGAAAGCAGAGCATGATTCATTTTGAAAAGCTGTCATCATTTATTTAACTGTGAAACACCCCCACCAATGATATTCGAGGACAAACACTTTATATCAATGCCAAAAATGCTTCAAAACCCTGCAGACAGGAGAGAACGGCACCATATTACTCTGTGGGTAAGACAGAAGTGTTTCAGTGTAACCAGGAGCAATTGTATTTCCTTAATCAAGGTGGAAGTTTCAGTGCCTGAGCCAAAATCCTTCATAAATGATGTGATGCATTAATGACTATTTATTATCAAAGACAAACTCAAGATTGTAGATGTTATGCTGAATAATGGAGAGTGTTTTATATGTACTAAGGGAATAATAACTGTCGTAAATGTTTAGTTTAGGTGAATTTATTTTAAAGGTAGTTATTGCAGAACATTGGTTGCTGACTGTTTGAGTTCTGATGGTAATGTAGGCAATGCGGATTCAAGTCTGGCACGCAACACGTCCTTATAACATTTTCCTTTTACTCCGCCCCTTTTATCTCACACAGTTATCATGCGGAAAAGGCATGTAAGGCAAATCAGATGCTGAATGTTGAGTGTAGGTGCTCATGTGGGAAATGCAGGTTTGAGTCAAGCCTGCAACACAACCTGATACAATTTCTCTGTATTTCTTTTTTTTTAAGAGGCACAAAAACATTAATTGTTCATGCCTTGAATATAGACCTCATGCAATTTTTGGCAATATTTCTGGCAATAAATCAGTATGGTTTAGTTATTGACCATTTGTTGCAAAGTGCCACTGTTTTTAGCTCAGTCATCATGCAGAAAAGGCAATGAGAAACCAGATGTTGAGTTTTGATGCTCATGTGGGCATTGCAGGTTTGAGTCCAGCCTACAACAATCTTCTTGCTGGTAATACAAACTCACACATTCAGGTAGCTTTAGCTGCACAGTTAGCAGAATGGTTATTTGTCTGTGGATGATGGATACAGTAGTTGTCAGGTCAGAGGTGTCTCTGTACAAGTGTAATCCTCCATGCAGTTCAGGCTTTTCACAATATTCCAGAAATCGGCTTACCTCCTATAACACGAGATTGACATGAATACCAAAATGGATTTGGTTGCTTTTGAATTCTCTCTTTGTCCCCCAACCCCAACCCCCCCCCCCCCCCCCTCTTTTTTTTTTTTTGAGAAACGACCAAAAAAACCCTCCCTCCGTCACAGCTGAGGCTTATATTGAGTAACGAGTTGAGTCGCTCCACTGCTCCATCACCTGTTCAGGCACCGTCTCCAAGCCGTCTGCATCCCATGAGCCCGTGCAGGACGGGCAGGACCGGCCCCCGCCCGCGTTCCACTCTCAGCCGAGATTGATGGCGGTCCGATTCCGGGCAGCCAATTCTAGTCTCTCAAGGAATAATCCACTACATTGACAGATGAGCAGAATGTGACATGACACAATCCCAGGCTGCAGTGTTTCTCTTCCTCCTCTGTCTTTACCTAACGAAGGCCCTGGCTGTTCTGGTCTTGGCTGCTGAATATTTTCCCCATCGGCTGGTGCTGTAGCCCAGCAACAGAGAGAAAAACTAGCCTCATCTCTTTGCTCATTTATTCGCTCGCCTTCAGAACGTTCCTGAGAATGCAAATTACCAATAGGTGCATGTTGGGTCATAGTTTGGTTTAACCTTCGTCACATTTGTCTCCGGTTATACAACCAATGACGGCAGCGGATTATGAATCAGAAATGCTCTCGGCTTCCACAAATTATGATCAGTTTCTAATAATACAATAAATAAATAAATAAATAAATAAATACAAAAAAGTTAACTGCTTGAATGAAATCTAACCGGATGATTTTATGTCAATGTTGATGGGAACACAGATGGAAAGCACAGATGTTTTATATTCATCCATCTATCCATCCATCCATCCATCCATATCTTTATATATATATATATATATATATATATAAGGATATGGATGGATGGATGAAGACTCCAGTCTTCAGTGTCATGTGATCCTTCAGAAATCATTGTAAAATGTGGATTTGATGCTCAAAAAACATTCATTATTATTATCAGTGTTGAAAACGGTTATGTACAATTTTTATTCAGGATTCTTTGATGAATAGAAAGGTCAAAAGAACAGCATTTATTTGAAAAACAATCTTTTGTAACATTATAAATGTCTTTACTGTAACTTTTGATCAATTTAATTTGTCCTTGATGAATAAAAGTATTGATTTATTTTATTTCTCCCCCCCCCCCAAAAAAAATAAATAAAATAGAAATTCTTACTGACCCCAAACTTTAATGTTACAAAAGCTTTCTATTTCAGATAAATGCTGTTCTTTTGAACTTTCTATTCATCAAATAATCCTGAAACAAAATTGTAAATAACTGTTTTCAACATTGATAATAATTAGAAATGTTTATTGAGCATCAAATCATCATATTAGAATGATTTCTGAAGAATCATGTGACACTGAAGACTGGAGTAATGATGCTGAATATTCAGCTTAACCATCACAGGATTCCAGATTATTTGATGAATAGAAATTTCAAAAGAACAGCATTTATTTGAAAAATAAATATTTTGTATTATAACATTATAAATGTCTTTTCGGTAAAAAGTCGTACTAACCATAAACCTAATCAGATGCTTAACGTTCAATTTTGTTGCCCATGTGGGCAATGCAGGTTTGAGTCCATACATATGTATTTTTATTTTAATGAGCAATGTTACTATCTCTTTATTCTAGTCACAGTAATATCGTCCAAATGAATGCAGAGAATAATAGTTGTTGAAGACGTTTGTGCGGCTGTTTTATTATGAATTAATCAGATTAATTTCACACCTCCTTTTAATTGTGGCAAACTAATTAGAAGGGGGAATTGATGACAAAACCAAATTCAATTACATGCAGCTCACTGGAACGCCATAGTAATCTGATTTCTTAGTAAATTGGATGAAGGAGAGGTTTGATTGGTCTGGCTGGGATGATTTACTCTCACATGCTCAAACTCATGCACTGTCACCACAACAGACCTGACTTTAAACTGAAGCTTGAACTGAAGCCTAATGGCTAAACCAGATTTACTGTATAAGAGGCATTTACATTTACATACTAATGATCAGCATCTGTAGTTAGTATGTTTGGAACTGTTGATCTGGTATGGTGTTCAATTTAAACTTCTTTCTTTCTTTCTTTCTTTCTTTCTTTCTTTCTTTCTTTCTTTCACACTTTCACACTTTCACCCATTATTTCACTTTTTCTATCACACTTTTTTTCTTTCACGCTTTTTGTCTTTTCATTCTTTCTTTCACACCCTTTCACACTTTCTTACTGTTTCACATTTTCTTGCCTTCTTGCATTTACTCTTTCACGTCTTCTTTTGCACATTCTTCGCACTTCCTTTCGCTTTGTCCATGCTTTCTTGCCTTTTTGCTTTCTTTCTCCCTCTTTCTTTCCGTCTTTCTCTTTTTGTCAGATGTCTCTTTCGAGCTGCTCCTGATCCCCTTCCCCCTTCCGTCTTTTCATCGGCCTCCTTTTTCTCTCTCTCAATTTCCTCATCTCTATCTGGCCTTCAGACGATTTGTCATGGATCAGATGAGACAATTTGTCATGGATTAGTGCTCTTAACTGTGTGTGTGATAGTGAAGGCAGTCACTGGAAAAGCTGAAGAATCCTATTACAGTTCTTTTTATGGTAGTGTGTGTGTGCGCGCTTGCATGTACGCGTGTGAACATTTGAGTTGAATTCACATCGGGTGCGATCCTTCGTACATCTATTGCATGCAATACGAAACAGCTGAATCGTGCGCAACTGTACGTGGCAGGATGTTTTATCTGCATATTGGGTGTAAGAGACCGTTGTTCTGATACCTGTTGGTTTGCGTACTTTCACACAAAAACACACTGGCATATCAAGGTTCCCCAGATTTCCCAAGTAGCTTTACCCAAGCAGATCATGCCCGAAAGCGTATTGTTCCGATTTCTGCTCCTTAATAATGGCAGTATTTACTGATATTACAAAGATAGCAGGAATAAATATTCTTAATCTTTTTTTCTTTTCTTTTTTCCCTGGTGAGCACATGCAGTTCAGAGATACTGAGATTATTCATATTTGCAAAGCAAAACTGTCATTCAGAAGACGGAGCACGGTATGTGCATTAAAGGATTTTCTTTGCCAAGTGCAATGAGACAGAACAGGATTAGAGACCTGTTCTCTTATCGCAGCCTCCGTCTGAAAATAAGGTGGGCATTGAAGCTCTCTCCATCACCGTGGGCTTATTCACTATGACTACACACATCTCAAGAACGTCCATCGCGGAAGAGCTCAGTCTGGGGGACTCTAATTCATGCCATAGCCTTGATAGCATTTGCATTTCAGAATCCAGATCTAATTACATGCGCTAATTGCAGCTGCATCTGACTCACGTCTTTGTTTGTCTCTGCGGTTGAGTTCTTAGAAGCGCTTTCTGTCAGTTTGAAACGGAGACGTGGAACCGACCAGCGGTCAATGCTTCCGTTAAGTGAAATGATCCCAGACACCGAATTCCCCACCTGGCTGACTGCAATGCAGGCAGAATACATGAGCCATGTAAAATGAATTTCAGCCCACAAATCATTGCGACTTTTTTGTGCCTCTCATTCAATGCGCTATGAATTCTTATTCTGCTATTTGAAATCCAAGCGGGAGATTGATAAAAAGCCGTAGTGTTTCTCTTGCTCTCTTTATTTGGCTCTTCCAGTGAATGCTACCGCAGATGGCTTGAACCAGTTTGAATCTCAATATCTAATTTGTTTAGTGACAGTCAAGATTTACAATCCTAAATGTGCCATTTCCTAAACTGTAAACAATCTGTACTCTTCTCAGTATCAGGATGATATTTGGGATTCACTGGCTGCAGTTACTGTATATAATTGGCAGCAATTTCCACTATTGATCTCAGTGATTTTTCTTTCTTTTTCGTTTATTTCTTTCTGTTTTTTCTTTTCTTTTCTTTCCATGAAATTCCCCCTTCAAGGGTGTAAGTTTGACTACCGATGCAGTTATTGACTGGGTAGTTCAAAGTGTGATTCAGGTGTAGATCAATCCTCAACCATGTTGCCACAGGTCATGTTTTTTTAGTTTTTTTTTCCTCTGGAGCTGTTTTTCTTCATTTCAACAACTTTGTTTACCATTTTCAAGAAAATCATAAGCCTGTCTGAATCACTGAATCATTATTCATTTCAGATGTACCTCTAGGTTTATTAACACTTCTATTTATAAAATGTTGCCAATATATGCTTGCAGTGGAACAATGCACTTAATAATACTGTACTTCAGGACTCTTAGTTGTTAAAGGAACAACCATGCATTGTGTCATTGTGTCACAAGAAAAAGTGAGTGGAAAAGTATTATTAAATGTATATATAATTATTTAGAAACTTTATGACATTGTCTTTATTACATCATTATATTTAGCAGTCGATGGCATAAAAAGTTTGAAAACTACTATAAACTTTCAGTAGTGATTAAATAAAAACATTTTATTGTGATTGGAAAATTATAGACTCCAAAGCCAGGGCTCACAAATTTTCATGGGATCGAGCGATTGCTACAGTAAAGTAACTGTGAACAGAACTAGCCAAAACATTATTTCATTCGTTTCCCTGAAACGTTCTGTTTGATTTGGTTTCATTGTGTTATAATTGTATATAGGATAAAAATAAGCAAGACTTGGTTTCCGTCCTCAACTAAATGACCTAGTCAACAAACATATCCTTCACCTCTGGCCACAGTGGTCATTACCTTCTGGAAAGCTTTTCCCCAGCCAATATCCCTATTGTTTTACGTAGATGACTTGCATGCATCACTGTCTAGTTTTTTGCTGTTGGATCACAGAAACACAGCTCTGAGATTACTATGTGCTTCCATTGCCGAGCAAAGCTCACTGCGGGTGTTTAGAAGAAGCATTATTTATTAGAGCTGCCTCAGCTAGACACTGAGAGGCTTGTGCCGCTCCACTTTCCTTTTTATCACTTTCGAAAGTGACCTCCGCAGAAATGTGTGACATTCTTCTTTTGAAACACTCCAAGAATATACCATTTCATCAAACTGACCCTCCTGAAAACAGCTGAAACTAGCCTAAACTGGGGTGCGTTTCTCGTACAACAAGGTAAATCGCTGCCTAACTACCATAGTACGATGCGGCATTGTAGAAAATAACTAGTCACGACTGTTTACCGAAACCGTAGTGACATGGTCACACCTCAGTCGTTTGAACCAAATTGGTTCACAACTTTTGTTTCAATCGGAGTGAATTCATTCCGGTTTATGAATCTGAAAGTAGTGTTTACATGAGCGCTAAACATGTGATCGGGTTGATGTGCGTGTTTATACAAGCTTCAAACCGGAATAGATTTTTTGACATGCGCAGATTGCGCACACTGCACAAATATACAGAGTTTCCTGCTGTTTGTGCATAATAACCATTCTCCTACGTTGGTTCTTTATTTGTTTTAAACAGCAGACTTAATATTTATCCATTTCTGGTCATAATTTGGAGAAAATTAGCATTGTGCCGTGCTGCTTATATTTATCACGCAGTAAAATGCCCCTCCCCGCACCCAAAACCAGTCGTCTGTGGATGAGAATTTGAAACAAGGACTTGTGGGACGTTGTCCTGCTCCACAGAATGACGGGACACTAATTTATAAGAGACTTTATTCAACGGGAAGGACAACTCGTTCCGCGCGACATACATCCTTACACTATTTCAGCGTCATTGCACATGTGCAGTCCTTTCAGTTTCAGTTTTCAATCCGATCAAGTGTTTACATGTTCTCTCGATCGGATTAAAAAATGAATAAACCACCCCTTTCAATCGGATCGAAGTTCCATTCGGATCAAGCTCAATCGGATCAATTAAGGTGTTTACATGAAGGCTTTTCAGTCTCATACGCTGATTTCACGCAGCCGCCATTTTGAAATCGAAAGTGAGGCTCCGGTGGGAAAAACCCCGGAAGTAAAGATAAACAACAATGCCTTTGGACTACCAACCTGAAGCTGCTGCCGTGATTTACACTATTGGATGTTAATATCCAATATAGGATATGTTTATAGTTCATTCCTGCTTCTTTTTTTACTTTCTGAATTATATATATAAAAAAAAATTATTTATAAATGAATTTCACTGTATATAGTCTAAAGTATAAAATAAATGTATGTACAGTTTTAGAATTGACACAACATCATTAAACACAACAATACGCCATCGCATTCACGACTCTCCTGTGATTAAAGGCGACACTTCCGGTTTTCTTCCCACCGGAGCCTCGCTTTCGATTTCAAAATAACGGCTGCGTGAAATCAGCGTATTGAGCCGTCAATCCGATAACTAAAGAATTATTTGGTTGAATATAAACGTAACCAATGATGTCACACACATATGGCAGAGTAATAACTTCTACTAGTTGAACAATTCAAGATCACAATTAATTTTAGATTATTAAAAGTCGGTAAAGAGTGCATCGCGTGTCTGTAAAGAGTGTGACGCGAACGACCCAAAACAACGTGTCCATTCATTTGCACTTGTAACTAATTGAATGTTTATATATATTTTAAAGCATTGAATCGCTATTAAATCACAATACATTCAATTCTTACCATTTTAAATCGATTATTGACAAATCAAACGACTCACGATTCAAAGATGTTTCAAGAGTGATGCATATTCGGCAGGATTTGTAAT
>NC_137143.1:18024491-18344491 GCF_949319135.1 Squalius cephalus
TACCATGGATTATATCACATTCGAGACAATAATATCCCAATAGCTTGTAAACAAATGTCAATGTCACGAATGACAGTCTTATTAAAACTGTTGCTATTGCACATTTAGCCGTTTAGGCGATGTGTAATTCCCTGCTTATCTTGACACACTTGCAAATCCATTTTTGAAGGTTAGATTTTAAAGGCACAAAAAAATCCGCTCTTATCACCCTTTTTTTGGTCTTATGAGATGTTAGATTGCACGTTTTACCCTGAGCGATAGACAGAAACTAATCTGCGCAGCTTGTAAAAAACGCACTCGGGCCATAAAGGCGACAATTCTGCGGGCTTAAATCATGATATTAGTTCCTTAATGGCCCGATATAAAGCTGTGTATCAGAAAGATGCCGCCTGGCCCTGACGAGAACGCTTTGAGATCATTGCGAGAGAGCTCACCCGTGACACATTGAAGGAGACCTGTCAGTTCTGGAATCCTCGACCATTTTTATCTCCGCAGATGAGTCTCGTATTTGCCTCGTAACTGAGGCACTTTCAGGTTAACTGGAGGCTTAGTTGCAGACTGCATATTTATCAATATTGTGAAGACGAATAGGTGAGCGGAACTGCTGTCCATGCAGTTATGAAGCACTTCTTCATTAATCTTACAGACTAAGGTTATCTTTTAGCCCTGTGCGTGTGTGATTTCCATCTGTGCGGCTCTTCATGGCTGTGTGTCACAGGAGCCTTTTGTCTTTCAGGCAGCGTGAAGAGGAGCACTATTATACTCTATAAATAACTGTGCAATTAGCATTTGAATGGTAAAAGAATTAATTGTAACGGATTCTTGAACAAGACAAAATGTTGAATTTGTCAAAACACTGTGTTGTGCATGTCAAAATGGCGATGTCACTTTGTAAAGAAAGTCTATACGCCTGCATGCGCACGTACGCGTTCAAACGCACACGCCTATAGACTAAACACTTAATACGTATGTGCATGCCGTCACCGTTTTCACAGATTCTATTTTAAGTTAACATGGAGATGATAATGGTATCGTTTTCAAAAACTTGTAAATGAGCGACCAAGATGGATTTTCTGTTTTCAGTTGAAAACAGTGTTGTGTAAACTGCCCCTAAATGAATAACTAATGAGTTTTACAATGGAAATGAATCAACGCTGAACTTATTTATACTAGACAATGACTTTCTTCTAGTGCTGCTGTACAGCCAAAACAATCTATGTTGCATTGGTTTCCTGTTATCACTATAAAGCTTCTTAGAAACAATCTGTATTGTAAAAAACTTGACTTGATTATTTTACTTGTTACATGGCGGCTTCCCCATGCAATTTTGATTTGAGTTGCAAAGTTGTCCACTTGGGCAACAGTTTACAATGTCCTAGGGGAAAGTTTAGCTTCGGCAAACCTCTAGTTTCGTGTTATAGCCGTCAATCCTTGAGAAATTGATGATCAAATTCTTCTTTGTGAAGTGATTAAAACGTAAATCGAAAATAGAATGAAAATGATATGAAATCAGACACAGTCAGTTGAGACTCTGAGACAAGATTTAGTATCAGTTTTAGATTAAATCACACTAAATAAAAATTCTATTGTCCATTTTACATAACATTATCATGAAAAGAAATTGGGGAGTAAAGGAAATGATATTCATTTTTCTCTTTCTCTCATCTCCTCGTAAACTTTTATTCTTGTTCTGTGCAAACTGACAGCCACCTCCAACTCGTATTGAGTTCTTGTCCACAAAGACGCATCCGATCCCTCTTTTTATGACAACCACGCACACAGATGCATCATCCACCACTTAAAATAACAAGACTGGATGTTTAAAACAATAGCTAATTGAGTCTCATACCTGTCAAGTGATTGGGAATTTTTTTTTTTTTTTTGCCCGAACAAAACATTCCAGATCATTTCAGCTCTTGGCTCAGCTCTGCTAAACAAATTGTAAATGCTGTCCAAACTGAGATGAGGAAAAGCAGTAAAAAAACAAAGAAGAGTGTCCTGCATAAACGATTTCTTTTTCCAAAAAGCTGAGACCCAAGCCTGTCCGCTTGCTTCTGTTTTTAGGCCTGATGGAGGACTCTGCCACTCTCCGTATGATAATTGTCTTACTGCTCTAGCCGGAGCAGCCAGCACAGGCATTTCTCAGCCAAGAGAATGTGTCAAGCATCGTATTTAGCCACTCATTCGCGCTGCTTCTCTGGTCTAAATCCAATTTATCAGCCGTAATGGACTACAGAAATTGTCTATTTAAACAGCCGTCTGACAGCCTGCGGGCTAAAGCAGGGATGGTGCCGAATCATATGCTTCTTACGGACCAAAGATGGGGAGACCGCGAGGATCAGATTTGGATTGTTAAAGGAAGCATCAAACCTTTCTGAGCCAGAGAGCAGGTCCAACAGATGATGCTCAGTATGATTTCACAAGTAGGACATGTTCCTGAATGAGCTGGAACAACAATCCTATCAGCCGATCACAGCTTTAAGACTTCAGTCAGGTCATTCCTGTTGTGCTGTGACTTTTGAACTTTGCAATGTAATTTAAAATATTTCTATAAAAGGGTAAATCAGACTTTAAGATTATTTTTTTATTTTTTATTAAATTGTATTTTTTTATTCAATAAACCTTGATTATTTAAACAATGACTAGAAAGTTAACTAAATGAAACCTTGCAAGATGGAAATCAACTGAATTTCACATTGAGTGATCTTTATATGAGAGTGTTGACTTATTGGTTTATTTATATTGATTTATCTTTTTGGACAAATTGCATACCATTTTCTTTAAAGGGGTGGTATAATGGCCTTTTCACAAGATGTAAAATAAGTCTCTGATGTCCCCACAGTGTGTATGTGAAGTTTTATCTCAAAATACCCCACAGATATTTTTTAAAATGGTCACTTTTTAAAGGGATAGTTCGGCCAAAAATGATATTTAACCCCCTCAAGCCACAAGCCATAACTGAAAATGTGTTCATCTGAAAAAAGATTGACATATGCATCTCGAACGGCTTGAGGGTGAGTAAATCATGGGTTAAATATAATTTTTGGCCGAAACTATCCCTTTAAGGGTGAGCAAAAATGCACCGTTTTTGTGTCTGTCCCTTTAAATGCAAATGAACTGCTGCTCCCAGCACAGGGGGTGGAGCTTGTGTCCTGAAAATTTTAAAAACTTTTAGCCTTTTATGTTCAAACCGGAGTCAGACAAAGATGGAGAGACTCAAGAAGATGTGACAACATGTAGACAACATTTCTGAATGGTTAGTTGATGAATTTATGTAGCTTATGTGTATTATCTTCTAGTCATTGATTAGCATATTCTGTCATGATAATCTATATATCGCGTTCATGTAAAGGGTTTATGTAAATTTTAAGGGTTCGTGATGTCACCAACCCGGGAGGAATGTTGTGTATCCCTACCAGCCGTTTGTTGTAGTCCTTAGAAAGCATTTTATTTAACAGATAATATCTCCCTTTGCTTTGAACTTTGAGCGTCGTGACTTTGCAGATGTTGTTTATGCTCAAGCACAAACTGTTTATGCTCAGCATTAACTTTTTCTTTTTCTTTTTACATTTTATAATGTTCCGAGGTCCAATTATAATGTTAGCAAGATTTTTACACTCTAAAAAATGCTGGGTTGTTTCTGTAAACAAATTGTTGGGTTGATTGTGCTGGGTCAAAAAGTTGGGTTGTTTGGGGTACTGTAAACACATTATTGGGTTGCTCATGCTGGGTCAAATGAGTTGTAAGGGGGTCATTCACAAATAAACGCTGGTTGGGTTATTTTGACCCAGCAACTGGTTACTTTTTTCATTCTTTGCGGAACTTTCTGGATTCTTCACTTCTGACTTGAGGAGCACGCCACTCGGAGCAGGCAGTGTTTTATGGTAAGTTATGAATGTTTACCTATATTTTTAATAAGTTGTGGTGGTAGCAGCAAGCTAATTTCACTGTTCAACATACAGTCCTTGATATGGAAGTGTGAGGGGTAACGTATTTATTCCGTGAAACATTAATTAGCCACAGCTAGCCGGTTAGAATTTTTGACAAAATGCCGCATGTTAAATCCTTAGTTGAAATTAAACCAGATATATCAGCAGCCTTTTTGAAAATTTTAATTCTAAATTCATCATGTAATTATCGTAGGCCTATTCATTGTGGACGTTGCGTATTTAAAAGTGAGAAAAGCTTTTGTATGAAATCCATACTCGCAGTTTCCCTCACAGGGCTCGCACGTAAAATCAGCGGGAAATGAGTCTCTAATGTACGTTAGGCTAGCAAGTGAGTTGTGAGTGAAAAGTCTGCTGGTGTAGTTTTAGAAATACTCGTCTGAAGAAGTGACTGAGGTAAGTTCCAGCACAGTCTGCGTGTGTCTTGTCTATAATGTCTCGAACCATCGTTTCTGCCCCCCAAAAAAGGCTTTCAAGAGCCTTGATATAGCCTTTTTTAGTAAATGTATGACTTGCAATCTTTATAAACATCGACTGAGGAAAGGAGAAATAGCGCCAGTTTTGAGAAGAAAAGTATACCCGTTTAGTTGAACGAATGATCGTCAATATTTAAAACTTAAAAAATGTAAACTTACATGATAGCCTACCCTGTCATCTTTCATTTTATTGTGTGTAAGTTAACATCTAAACGGGCGATCATCAGCGCTGCCAGTCAGGAGATTAACGAGCAGCTTTGTGGGTTTGTGAATTTTAATGTTAAAGACACTATATCAACATTACAGTAATATTTTACTTTTAATAAAATAATGTTTTATTTTAATGCCTTAATGTTGATAATATTTGTCAAAATTACTCTTTTATTACTATTACTATAATTCAGTTTGCAATACTGAATGCACATTTTGTTTGTTTTTCACATTTGGTCATTTGGTAATGTTTGCAATAATTTTAATTGCATATTCAGTAATAAATTGATACTTCCACAAAAAAAGCTTAACTTGCATGTCAGTTTTATTGCAACACTCTAACTTAAGTGATTGTCCGGGAAGCAGACACACTCTGTCAGTTTAAGTTTAAACTTAAACGCATCTCTTTTACCTGGAATTCATATAGAACATTATACATTTATATTATTCAAATCAGTTAAATGATTATTAGGCTGCATAGGTCAGCCGGAACCGGGGACACTTTCCTATAACACCTGATGTACTCATTATTTAATAAGAAGAATGGCATCTATGCTAATGTATGTCTTTCTGTTCATTCTTAAGTTTACTGAAGTCAGCCGGATCCAGGCCGTATGCAGATCAGATGGTGGACCTGCGCCTGGACCCATCCATGACGCTTTCCTGAAGTGCCAGCCTCATCAGCCCTGTGAAGGCCTCATTGACACGACTGATCCTCAACAAACTCGTCTCCATACCGGTGTGATGACTCCGACTTACAACCAGATGGAACTGGATAAATATTCTGAATGTTCTTATTCAATCTGACCTCTGACCTGTAATGCTGCCTGGATCATAATCATACACTGTTCGCTCGATGGCCAGAGGAGAACTGAATGCCTGAGCCTTCTCTCAAGGTTTTTTTCTCCATTCTGTCACTGATGAGTTTTGGTTCCTTGCCACTGTTGCCTTGGCTTTTGGCTTGCTTAGTTGGGGACATTTAATATTCAACAATATTATTGATTTGCCTTAAGGTGGACGATGACGCAATTTTCTTCTAGAAACAAACTTTGTTGTATTATATTCATGTTACAGTATCACTGAAGCTGCTTTGATACAATCTGTATTGTAAAAAGCGCTATATAAATAAAGATGACTTGACTTGATCAACAGGTGAGGACCAACATGGTTGAATATTTACAAAATGAGATGACTGGTGAATTGCTGCGCATTCTGTGCCTCAGGGATGAAATGAGGGGGACATGTCAGACCTTTGACATTGATTAACATTTGTATTTGATAAAGAAAAGTATTAAAGAAATGTATAAAATAAAATAAAAAATGAGATTGAAATCATACAGTGGCCTCTCTGGTTTATTGTATTACAGAGATAATAATTATTTTACATTCATAATATAACAAATATTTGTTTCTAATTTTATTAAGGCAATGAGACAAGAAATAACCCAGCACATGAGTAAGACTTAACCCAGCAAGAGGGTTAATTTCACCCACTGGTTGGGTCAAATTAATGACCCAGAAATATGGGTCAAATGGCAAAAACACAGCACTTGGGTCAAACCAACCCAGCGCGTGTTCTGTCCAATAGTGACCCAGCAGTGTGGTTAAGGTTGGGTTATTTTTTAACCCAGCAGTTTTTAGAGTGTACATAAAAATGAAACATTTAGAATAGGCTATTTTCTATCCTGTTTCTGACCCTCTCTTTGAAACACTCTGTTTTGATAGGCATGCCACATTCAAGACTTGGAAGTAAACACCCACTGCTATGATTGGGTAACAGTTTTGCATATTAAAATAATATTTAACGGCCCCATCATAACACGTATGGAATTGTTTTGAAAAATGTTGATGTTGAAAAATGGCATCATGATGTTGATGTTGAAAACTGGTGAAATTCCGCCATACATAAAGTTGGAGTTACCACAGTTATCATTGACAAAGGATAACTAACAGTGTTTTGTGTAAATGGATTATGTTCATCATCGTTCATCATTTTCAAGTAAAGTGAGACATAGCAATAGTGACACATTAAAAACACGCTTGTGTGTTGCTACGTTACTGTTCGATTCAATATAGTTGGGATTGCATCATCTTTTATTTAGTCTCTCTGACGTTGAACTGTCTTGTTTAAAAACGAACCCGCAGTAAAATGTAGCAAACCAACGAACAGCGTCTTACTGATTCGATCTGGAGCTTAATGTTAGGATCACAAGGAAGGCTGTGTTAAGACTGTTTTTCCACAACTTGGCACTGTAAAACGTCTTGTAATCCTCAGAGGCATCTCTATCATTTTGTTGCTGGAGTAATCCTGTGTTTGCCTTTCTCTCGTATTACCTCACCTCTTAATACATGCACAAATTGGTGGGCAGGGCTAAAGAGGCAATGATGTAGAAGTAGGCGTTGATCTGCAGAGGCGGTTGATGATGTCATACCGAGACAAAATCGGTATGACATCATCGGTTGGCAGCTTGGCTTTTAATAAAAGCTATTTTTGGACTAATGAGGAAGTTTTGAAACTTACAGGATATTTTTTCTAGTACAATGACGTCTTTTATGTCAAAAGATCATGGACAATTTGATTTCTCAGTTCATGACGCCTTAAAGCCTGAATCTTTTTTTCTTTTCTTTTCTTTTCGTTCTTTTTTTTAAAGCATATTCTGGACAAGTACCACCAACTTAAACAGGAAGACACGGTCAGGCCATCATGCAAAGTTTGCCAAATTCAGCATCTAGTTCTTGAAGTGCTTGTTGTTGCAGCCAGGTGTCTTGTAAATGTGATTTTATGACTCTCATTTATGACATGACTCTCATTGGACCAATAAAAATACCTCGATTTGCCAGCCGCTCAGATTTAAAGATGATTTTGAGCCTATTTTTGTGTGCAGTATATACATCTGGGCTGCACAATATATTGAAATATAATCAATATACCGTGATATTGCTATAAGTGCTATTGTCAAATAAAAAATAATAATTAGAAAACAGACATTTTATCATTTTATTTTCTTGTTATATTTTTTTTGTAATTAATGGGTTGAGGAATACTAAGAAGGTTGATGTCTAACTTTAGAAGATTAAGGTCTAAAAAATGAATGAGGGGGAAGGTAGTGAATGACGTTCTGGGTGTATAAAAACCTGAGGTATGTGTTTAAGGGCCCTGTCTTACAACCGGCGCAATGCAGCGCCAAGCGCGACACAAGTGTTTTTTGCTAGTTTCAGTCCGACGCAATTATAATTTTCACGTCCTGCGCCACATTGTTTAAATAACAAATGCATTTGCGCCCATTTGTGCGCCCATGGGCGTGCTGGTCTGAAAAAAAGGTGTGTTATGGCGCATTGTTGGCGCGTTGCTATTTTGAGGCAACCAGGGACGTCGTTAGGCCTATTTTAGGGGGGCTGAAGCTACCCCAAAATGTTCCTAAGCCCCCCTAAATGATAATAAGAACAACAATAACAATTTGATTTATCAATAACCGTATCCTCATTCATATTTAGACGCAACAAATGATATATATCCAGCTACAAAAAATAGCCGAAAAGTAAGTTGGACCACGCATTCACCGTGAGACACGCAATTAACACTTTTCACACGCTCTCACGCCACACATTCATTTTCTCACGCACAGAAAAATCGCGAAGAAAAGAGGACACGGAGACCAACAGACTAGAGCAGGTTACTTTATGATATAAAAGAATCTCAACTCTCAGATTCTGTCAATTTTATTACGAAATTCAAACAATAAATACCGTTTTGGCGTATGTAAATGTTACGTGACAGATCCTTTGCGCACGTGAACCGATCATCTCTAACGTTACTAGCTAACGTTAATAGTAAAAAAACACGAACACTGTTGAAAGATACAGTAGGCTACTACAACTTACCGAAATGTATATTCCTCATACATAATATCGATCAATCAGTGTTTTTATCAGCGTGAAGAGGTCAATAATATAGCTGGAGAACATGTCACATTTACCTCAGCGAAAGCCATTTAATGAACATAATATAGGCTAGAGACAAGAGAAAAAAAGAGCTATAGAGAGTATTTTGCTAAATATGTGTTTTATATTACATATTTATTATATTTTTACTTATAAAAATAAAAATAAACGCATTATATTATATTTAATTTGAGTTATTTTAACCTTAAATAATACTACCAGCTGATAGGGCTCTCTGTATGTTTACAGCATTGGGTGAGTTGTTTTTTTCTTGAGAAAAATTAACGCTTATCTTGAGTACCTAATATTTATCCAAATAAGTCAATATTAAATAAAAATACAATAATTGAATTGAAATAATAAAAAAGCATTGCTTACCAGAAATTGTAACATGCACCATAAAATTTACATATAATTTTACACTTATGCTATACTAAAGCCATTTTTGATCAAAGATGTGGCTTAACTTCAGAATTTGAACTAAAATCAGTATTCTTATGATTGCTCTGAACATTTCTGACTAAGTTCAACAAACATTACTTATTCATAAACTTAAAATAATGAATAAAAATGTAGGTGTGACGGGGTTGAGACTAGGGTAACAGGGTTGAAGATGGTAATGGGGTTGAAGAGACAAATACAGCTAAACATAGTTGTTTTTTACTCAAATTCACTGTAAGATTTTCTATAAACGCAAGTTACAAATACCCTGGGGGCTAAGCCCCCCCTGTCTTCCAATCCTAGTGACGTCCCTGGAGGCAACAGAAATAGACTGCGCCATTGACCAACTAAAACCTGGACTAAAGTCAATGGCGCAATATTATTATTATTTTTTTATTTAAAGAGCGCGTTAGTAATGTGCGCCTTTAGGTGGGTCCACAACACACGTACACTCTGCTTATTAAACACTCAAGGATGCACAGCAGCACACAAATATTTAAAATAAAAGAATTACAATGTAAAATATTATTATTGTGTACATAAAGACATGGTGGAATCCGGCTTGTCCTGTTGATGGTCTGCTTGCGCACTTTTACCTCGCGCATGAGCAGTTCCGTTTGCGCTCTGGAGATGCGTTCGGCCTTTCCACTATCAAATTCCGTCATGTAAATCCGCCATGGCGCGAGCGCAACTGGCATTTAAAGGGAATGCGAAAGATGAGACTCTGATTGGTTTAACTCACGTAAATCCCCAAAACACACCCATTACTCATTAAGAGAATAGTGACAACCCTTTTAGACCATGCGCCGGGTGCGCCGACCATTTTTCCCGTCGTTAAACTAGCAAAAGTGGATTCGGACACGCCCTACAGTAAGTGAACTTGCGCCCTGCGCTTTAGACCATGCGTTTAGATCGTTAAAATAGGGCCCTTCGGGTTAATATGCTGTACAGTCATGGACGTCATGTCCCCGAGAGGAACTGGCACAGTTTGCCTATAAACACTGAGTAGGGAAACAAGTTGATATTTCTCCTTATACTATACAGCATTTTCCTCTTCCTTTAGCAAGTATGCCAGGGCTGTCCAGAAGTGTATGTGTGTTTGCAGATCTGCATAACAGAGCTGGTTATTGTCACATACTGTGGATACCTGCCGTCTCCGAGGGCAATGCTGTGCCCGTGATGACAGTGTGTTTGTGTGTCTGTGTGTGTGTGTGTTTGTCAGATGGAGGGCTGCAGCTGTCAGTTGTCAGCTTCTGTTGTGATGAAAAAGGATTGAAAGAGCAGCAGTCTCTCTCTCCTCTCTGCATCTCCTCACTATGTGCGGCTCCAAATGACTTTTTAAGGTTGACTTGCTGGCTTAGAAGACTTTTAACATTTCTTTGTTGTCGAAAATCTTAAATGAAAAAGGCGAGATTTTAAAGTTCACAGCGTTCTGATTAAAGACTGACGTTGCTCACTGCAATTATGAAAGCATGTTTTGTACAGTACATGCAGCAGTTTCTGGAAGGTTCAGAATGCCCTTTGAGTGTCCTTAAGGTGTTGAGTATCAGTTGAAAGGAATCTATGGTCCTTCTCTGGAATACAGATGGCAGGATGATCCCTGTGAAGTCAATAGAAGGATCTGCATAAGAGAGGAGGGGATGTGCGACTGCAGTCGATGCTGGAGCCGCGTAACATCTTTCAACACCTGAGTGTGAATATTTTTCACAGCAGTGGAATGATGTGTAATTCATTTAATATTTATTTTTTATTTTTTTATAAGCATCAGAGGAACCAACTTTTCAGTTAAATACAAACTGCTTAATGCAGTAAAATCAAGTTCAAAATAATCAATAGCTATTTACCACACTTTCTTAGCACACGATATTTGGTAACACTTTATTTCGATGGTCCACTTTAGACATTCTACAAACTAGTCAACTAACTCTCATTAGAGTTTTAGAAAAATTTCTGCTTAATATCAGCTAGCACTTTATTTTGATGGTCCCCAACAGACATTCTACTGACTATAAGTAACTTTGCAAGTACATGTCAACTTTAGCCTGGGGAAACCCAGACGAACTTCCGGCAAATTTAGATTTGCTCTGCAAGTCAGTCTGGCCAAGAGCCCATTCAAGCCCATTTCTAATCTTTCCAAATCTTGGCACCAGTCACAAACGTTGAGGCGGGCTTTACACGATGACGATCGCTCTGATTGGTTTTAGGTCTATCCAATTGCGCCTAGAGGCATTTGAGCGACGTCCGTTGGTGACGCCCCTTTGGAAATGGGATGTGAATGAAGCTACCCCAGACCCACTCTCAGTTACGACTGAGAAGGGTCTGGCGTCAACCAGGCTATGTCAACTTATTCTACTAGCCCAAACCCTAACAGTCTACTAATACTCTAATGAGAGTTAGTTAAAATGTAGCTGCAAAGTTATAGTTAGTAGAATGTCTAAAGTGGGTAATCAAAATAAAGTTTAACCTTATATTTAAGCACCAATATAATGAGTATCTAGTGATAAACAGTCATAATTACCAACATTGCACAGGCACTTCTGTGAGCAGTTGTAAATTAACTTTGAATCTCTTCAATTAAATGATTCATGGAAATCATTCAAACCTACTCTAGTCTAACAGCTGAAATTAGTCATTGTTCACACGCTATTAAACTAATTTTGTCTAGTTTTAAATCCTTTTTGTTTTGTGACTCGATTGTCTGAGAGCGTTAAGGTGTTTAATAGCCTCTATTATTTTAACTTCACTAGACAAAATGTTGTTACAGTTCAGTTCGATTAATTTGAAACAGTCAATTCAGAAATATGACCTGTGATTCATTTGTATTTTCCATTATAAAATTGTTTTATAATATAATATATCAAGGTAAATATTGCTGTTAACTAGGCCTACTATTTGATAGTATATCGATGCATGCAAATGATTACATATAATTCATCATATTGTAATTTAGTTGAAAACAGTGGAAAACATTCCTTGATTGTTTAGAACTTTTACTGCATTTTACTTCTTGAATTAAACATTTTAAATTGGCTTCAATGGCGGTTTATGCGATTTAAAAAATATATATATATTTTCATTTAAAAAAAAAAAAACCTTTCAGAGCAAATAGATAAGCATCAAGATGTAGCCTATATCTAATGTTATCAAAAGGCTGAAAAATACCAAGATATGATTTTTTTTTTTTTTTTTACCCCTGCTGTATTGCACAACTCTAGCGTGAAGGAGCAGTCATGGATTTCAGAGCTGATGAATGCCGTGTCCTCTCTTGCTTTAAGTGCCGAGGCTCTTTCTGTCACTTCTTGCCCTAGCACACTCTCATTCTTTCTTTCTCTCTCTCTCCCTTTCTCCCTCTCGCTGCCTTTTGCTCCAGGGAGTAATGTGCCATTATCCTTTAATCAGGTCCCGTGTCTCAGGACTCTGGCTGATATGAAATGCATTTGGTGGATCAATGTTTTCAGACCTCACATCTTGTTTTAATCAGGCTATCATCTCTTCTCACCTTCTCCAGCAGACAGAGCGTCTGAGGGTTTTTTTTTTTTTTTTTTCTCAGACACACACACACACACACACACACACACACACACACACACACACACACACACACACACACACACACACACACACACACACACACACACACGGCAGAACCTGAACATGGATCTTTTTCTCAGCTTGTGACTCGCTCTTTGAGTGATAAAGGCAATAGATTAAAATTTTGAAGTGACACCTGTGGGATTTTGAAGTGCGGGACAATCAGCTGAGGTTAGATTACTTGTTAACTATGTTGGGGGAATGCTACTTTTAAAAGTAACACTAAATCATCACATTACTTTTCCCAGAGGGGTCACTAATTTTCAGAATGGTAGCAATATACTTGGCTAATTTATTTTAATTCAGTTGCCGGAATATTCTTGTGCTCCTCAACATACTTTCCATGCAACAATTATACTCGTATATAGATGTTTTGCAGCTTGCAGTCTAGACATTTTCATTGATTAGCTTATAATATGAGCAGTCTGGTTTTGTTACATGTTGGACTGCTCGCTTGTAGCATATATGTGGTATCATTCACAGTGCTTATGCCAATGTGACTTTTATGGAGAAGGCTGTAAGAGGTAATGAATATATAAATAAAATAAAAATAATTGTTATCATGTTTATTTCATTTAACCGGTCAAAAAATGTATCTGATTATATAATTTTTTTTCCCAGGATGCATTAAATTGATCAGTTTTTTTTCAAAACTATTAAGCAGCACAACTGTTTTCAACATTGATAATAATAGGAAATGTCTTTGAGCACCAAATAAGCATATTAAAATGATTTCTGAAGGAGTAATGGCTTCTGAACATTCAGCTTTGTCCAACACACAAATCAATTACATTTTAAATATATTAAAATATAATCTTTTTTTTTTTCAATATTTCACAATATTACTGTATTTTTGTTTAAATAAATGCATCCTTGGTGAGCATACGAAACTTCTTTCAAAATGTATTACCGACCCCAAACTCTGAGCATATTATTACAAAGCCATGAGATCCCTGGACGAATCTTCCGTTTGCATTGATCAAACAAGTTCAGCTGAGTGTGCTCTGAGTCCGGTGTATATCTGGACCCTGAACAGAAAGGTCAGCACAGACCTGTGCATTATTCATGACGGACAGAGAGAGAGAACACTGAGCAGTGTCTCAAGGGGCTTCACCTCTGGTGCACTTTTGGCCCACCAGCACCCCGCAGTATGTCTTCCACCATAAGCCAACCGGATCCAACCACTCTTTTAAAAGCAGCAGAATCACTGCGGCTTGCGGGAATGCTGGCAGAACACTGGAAGACCCAACTTTACCCCCTCCGGGGCTTGAACATAACTTTGATCTACAGTACAATGCCCATGTTAGATTCTCCTCCCTCTTCATGCCTTTGATTTGGTTCCAGGCTTTTAGCAGATGATTAAGAGACAGAAGCCATGGAGGGTTGAAGCAATGGCAGAAACTGAAACCCCAGAACATAGGATTTATTTTTATAGTTGTAGAGCAACAGAATTATCAAAGTTTTATAACAAATATATTTTCGGCTTTCTCTTAAAAAAAACTAATCAAACACATATCTGCAAAATATAAAATAACTTTCATAGCTTGTTTGTAAAGTGTCTATTGGTTTTAATGTAGTTACACCTGCGGAATCATTGTATGCATAAAAAGTTTAGCTAAGTAAGCTTGCTCTTACAATTCTAGAGACTTTTTTTTTTTTTTTTTTTTTTTACGTTTCTTTAAAATGTTATTATAATCTATGATCATACCCAACTATTTAAAATGTTCAACAATGTTTATTGACTCTCCTGGAATCATTAATGGAAAAGTACATTCCCACAGTTTTGCTCACATTAACAATAAGACAAGTGTGAGCTAACCAATCTGATGCTTCATTCAATGATGTATTTGATAGCAGCTTGTTCTTTTGTCTTGGAATGAGTATAAATAAATGTCTTGTATCATCTTCATTCATTTGAACCTGAACCTCTGGACAAACCAAGGGTTAATCATTAATATGTAAACTGAATAGAATTGGTCCAAAGATCGATCCCTGTGGGACTCCAATTGCACAGTCAAAAAAAGGATAAGCATGTATCATTGATTCTTGTTCATTGTTTTCTTAAATCTAAATATGATTCCATACACAATAATGTTATAGTAGTAGACAAATTTAACTTTGACTATGTAGATAAAAGAACATTATGATAACGATATTAAAGGCCTTTTAAAAAATCAAGGTACTGTAGACAGTACCAACGACACCTGCATAGGATATAATTGAATATTTATACCATTTTTAGTTAATTATGTGTGTCTGTGTACATTTTAAGATTTTTATTTCTTTAAATACTATATGAAATTTATATTAATATATTTATTTTTTTAAGGAGCATTCATTCATTAATTTGACTCAAAAATCTCAGTTTAAATAGGCGTGATGCTCGTGTTTATGTAAGTGGGATTGCAGGTATGTGTATAAATATGTGATTGTCCTGGGACTTGGGGATTGGGGATTGGCACACATGTCTGTCACCCCACAGAAGCTTCAGGAAAGAATGTGCATGTGTGTCTGTGTGTGCATGTTCACATTTGCTCCAGTCACGCGTGCATGTTTATAGGATTCTCCCCAGCAATCGTTGATGTAATAAGACTGATGAAATATTAATGTGGTCCTCTGCTTTAATGACTCATAAATTGCATTTGGATATTCAGGAGTCTTTCCTTCTCATAACGGGCTCATGGACTTGTTAAGGGGGGAGAGAGAGAGAGAGAGAGAGAGAGAGAGAGAGAGAGAGAGAGAGAGAGAGAGAGAGGGAAAGCAATATCACCTAATTTAAAGCTCATAGAAGCAGTGTGAGATTGTGATACAAGAAATAATACATTTGAGGAAGAACATTTTTTTATTTAATTTGACACTTCTAGAGCAAGTGTATTTTTTTACAAATAAACAACATAAAATATAAATAAAAATAGTGAATCAGTGAATCTGCATTCCTTTAGCTGACAAAAAAGCTCATTTTCACAAGGATATTATTATTTTTTTGTTGTATTTTCATTAGTACTCTCAAAAAGAATAAATGAATCTAGTCATGAACAATCAAAATACAGTTTAGGGGTTCACATCAATTGTGCATGTGTTTTGTGTGTATTTAATACGTCTACAGTATATGACGGAGAATTGATTTGATGTCGCGTTACTTGGATGCACTAAATATAATACATTTAATTAGCTGATAATGTTATGTGAACTGAATTTAATCCAAATAAAGTGTTTGCTCAGTGTGTGCGTGCTTGTGTTTACACACACCATTGTTTTGTGAGTGATTTGGTTAAGCCAGTGTAATCTCTCATTAGCACTGATGTGTTTGAGCTGTGTGCTGCTGTGTCTATGAGGGGGATTGAACTCGAGCCGCTGCGAGACACTTATTTAAATGTGGTAAGTTGGGTTAGGCACTAACACGTGTGGTTGAACACCAGGATAAACGCACAGTAAGAATGAACACATAAATGGCCACTTAACGAGACTAAAGTAGTGGTTTGAACCTCAAAGTAGGTGTTGGAGTATATGGTTGATGTCACTTATGTCCTGCTGCGCTGACAGACCTCCTTTTAACTCGCAATCTTAAGGTTGAAACCACCACACTGACATCCGACCTGCACATTTCCTCTTCCTTCCTTAGTTTACTACATTCACAGCTCACCTTGAGTGAAGTGATAAATCATGCTTTTTGGAGAGGAAATGGATTCTGCTGTACTTTTTAGATGGGTTCAGTACTGAGTTTAATATTTTTTTAAAAACTCATGCTTGAAGCTGCTGGAGATCTTCTAAAAGAGAAATATCAGTTTCGTTTGTAACAATTGCTCGCACTTAAGCCCAGGACACACCAAACCGACGCCAAAGAACTAGCGCTGATGAAAGCCGACAATAGGCGCGTTTCATTACAGATTTGCGCAAAACTTTTGCGTTTTTTTTTCTAAATGTCAACAAAAAACTATCGCGAAATGACAGCGTTTCCATTAACCGATGTTATGCGACTAAAACATTTTTTCCTCATTCCAAGTAAAGTCATTCCAAAAACCATGGCAACGGATGTTGGTAGGTTTATGTACTAATCCCAGCCAGTGACTGCACTGGCCATCATTATTAATCGAAGGAGATGTACTGTATGTGTGTTTTCCAAGCATTAATGGTAAGGAACGACCCTTATACTTGTTTCTGGGTGTTTTTCCCTCATATCTGCTTTGAGGTCTTGATTGTGGCATTTATTTAAGGTTTAGAATCCATTATTCCTGTAATTCTTATATGAATTTAATAAAGAACTCTGTCTCGTATTCTGTCCAAACATACCGTGTCATCTACGTCAGGTGACCTGTAAATGCGCAAAAACTGTTTCCATTGCAGTTTTGCGAAATATTTCTTCCACTCAACCACCTCATGCGAGCGTAAAACGTTTTTGTGATAAATGGGAGTTTTTGCGAAATTGACGTGTTTCCATTGGGCGTAATTTCAATTTCAATTTGCGCAATTTGAAGGGTAATGGAAACGCAGCTTGTGTTGTCGCCTCACGTCGCCTGCGTCGGGGGAAAAGCTGCACTTGAACACACCGAGAGAACGTCTCAGGTTACGACTGTAACCTATGTTCCCTGAGAACAGCGAACGAGACACTGCGTCTATAGCCGCGTTTCCATTACCCTTCAAATTGCGCAAATTGAAATTGCGAATTGAAAATACGTTCAATGGAAACAAGTCAATTTCGCAAAAACTCCCATTTATCGCAAAAACGTTTTTACGCTCGCATGAGGGGGTTTTTCAGGCTATTCGAAAAAGAAATATTTCGCAAAACTGCAATGGAAACAGTTTTTGCGCATTTACAGGTTCACCTGACTTAGAAGGTGCGGTGTGTTTGGACAGAATATGAGACGGAGTTTTTTATTGAATTCATAAAAGACAAAAGAATGACAGAAATACTGGATTCTAAACCTCAAAGAAATGCCACAATCAAGACCTTGAAGCAGATATGAGTGAGAAAAACCCAGAAACACTTCATATGTGCCGCTCACAGACACAGTATAAGGGTCTTTCCTTGCCATTAATGCTGGGATAACACGCCTACGTTCCCTTCCATTAATGATAATAATGTCTAGTGCGGTACGTGGCTGTGATATATATATAAACTTACCAACGTCCGTTGCCATGATTTCTGGAATGACTTATCGCGAGAGGAAAAAATGACGTTTTAGTCGCATAACATCGGTTAATGGAAACGCCGTCATTTCGCAATCGTTTTTTATCGATATTTAGAAAAGAATCTTTAATGGAAACGCGGCTTATGACTGAGTGTCGAGTTCCCTTCGAAAGGGAACTACAGCCGACTGTCAGCTAGAATGCGTGTTCTGCGCCTGCGTGTAAATGAGACAACTGTCTATTTCTGCAGATATATTCGTCTATATTCGTCATTCAAAAAGGGAAACCGACGCTGCAGGCTGCAGATACACAACCATACACAAAGCAGTGCGTTCTTACCGTTTTGAATAGCAATCCTGCTAAACACTTTCTTTATTCCACTCCGCTCATGTTAATATTGAAATATTCGCCAGGGAACACTCAGGTAAGATGACGTAACATTAGAACAGCCTTATATTTGAGCCGTTTTGACTTCTTTACTCGCTGTTTTGCTATTATTCTCGTGCACTGACTCGTTCACTAAGCTGAACAGCCAATCAGAGTTCCCTCCTTCACCGACGGCCCGACGTCGATTCAACATGTCGAATCGGCCGAAAAAAGCCGACAAGGACCAATTTCTGCCGACGGTGCGGGACACACTGAGAAAACTTAGTCGGCCAACGCACAAAAAGTGCCCGACGGCCGTCCGTCGGCTTGGTGTGTCCGGGCTTTAGTGGCTCTAATTCTTACTGGCTCAGGGCAGAAATACAATACACCCTCTCACACACTGAGACGGAAACATGCAGAGATGTCTGGGTTTTTGTCAGCAGGACCAGTTCTATTCTCCAACCCACAAAATTAGCTACTAACGCTAATGGAGGTGGTTTATTATGAGTATTTTGTCTGGTAGTGAGGCTCGATCTTGGTGGGAAATGGAAAAGACTGAATGTATGAATGTCTTGCCTTCAATTTGAGGCATATTAAGAGACTCAATTGAAATGGAAAACTTTTTTGTTCGAAATAGAAAGTGAATAGCCTACAATGTCTCATTTTCTTTGCCATCAGCCATGTCTGAGTTCTACATCATATACTGTACTGTAGTAACACATTACATGTAATCTTGATTTACGAAATCAGATTACAAAAAATAAATGATCGTAATTAGATTATATTACGTTTTAAAATGCTCAATCAGATTACAGTTACTTTTGTATGGATTACATGATTACATATTGTTCACACAATGGCAGTAAAAAATTCACAATTTATTGATTTGCCCTAATTCTTTAGAATTTCCTGTTCTAAAAGTAAAGTATAAAATTGTGAAATTGCACACGCCAGCCACAAGTCAACATTACATTTCATGATAG
Organism: Squalius cephalus; assembly: GCF_949319135.1. Taxonomy (NCBI): domain Eukaryota; kingdom Metazoa; phylum Chordata; class Actinopteri; order Cypriniformes; family Leuciscidae; genus Squalius; species Squalius cephalus. The sequence goes on from NC_137143.1 coordinate 18,043,575, forward strand.
AATATGAATATATTGATTGCATATATTGATTGCATTACTAACTAAAAAATGTTGTCATGTAATTTGTAATCAGTAAGTAATATACCCAACTCTTTAAAATAGATTACAGCAAGCATTGTACCTCATCCTGTATGTATTCTAAATAAAAAAGGAAACAAAAAGTTAATTTTGCAGCAAATAGTTGCCATTTTGCTTGATTAAGCACGTCACTCCTCATCTTCAATCACATCTACAACACCCAGCCTTCGTCGGAACAAAAGGTTATTTGCCTCCACACAGTCCCTGGCACTTTAATTGACTTACATAAGCATTATTTCCCTCTGGCAGCTTGTTTTATTTATTTATTTATTTATTTTATTTAGATGTCTCGCATCCTTTCCCTAATGTTAGCTCTGTGCACTTATACTCATCCTGCCCACCTCCTGTCCTGTTTGCTCTCTGTCGCACTGGGAATGCTGGTTTATGGGGAACGACACACTGCCGGGCCCCTGGGCTCCAGCACATCTGGAGCCTGCCATAAACACTCTACAACACTGCTCCAGCAAACCAACACATCAACCACCCAGGGCCTTTCTGTTGCTCTCGCTCTTCATGCTGTCTGTGCAGTGTTTCCCTGCATATTGCTGCCATTTTAGTTTGAGTATGTCTTCATAAACTTTCCTCAAGAGTAAGAAGGGTTGTAGGGTTGAATGAAAACATTATCCCTTGGGGCAGGGGGAGGCTTTAGAGTCCAAAAAGTAAAAACAAGAGCATCTTGAGATAAGAGAGGCAACATGTTGAGTCCTGGGTGCTACTGGCTGATGATGGTTTCAGTATGTGAGGGGAGGCTGAGAGTGCTAATGGGACAGAGTGGCCAGTTTGATTGGCGACTCTGAGACACAGTGCTCCATCTCACTTATTCTCTGTTTGCTCAATTTCCTCTGTGGAAGACGACACACCTGGGGTCCCACTCCATCTCAACCTCTTTCCAAACCAATCGCTTTGTCACACTATCAGTCTCTGTCTATCTATCTATCTATCTATCTATCTATCTATCTATCTATCTATCTATCTATCTATCTATCTATCTATCTATCTATCTATCTATCTATCTATCTATCTATCTATCTATCTATCTATCTGTCTGTATCTGTCTGTCTGTCTCTATCTATCTATCTATCTATCTATCTATCTATCTGTCTGTATCTGTCTGTCTGTCTCTATCTATCTATCTATCTATCTATCTATCTGTCTGTCTGTCTGTCTGTCTGTCTGTCTGTCTGTCTGTCTGTCTGTCTGTCTGTCTGTCTGTCTGTCTGTCTGTCTGTCTGTCTGTCCGTCCGTCCGTCCGTCCGTCCGTCCGTCCGTCCGTCTGTCTGGAGGTTCTGACAATTGTTGCGGTCTATTTAAAATAAATAATGAATCTGAATAAATTATTTTTTTTTAAATCAGTTTGAATGAATGATTCAAGGACTTCACTACTGGATGAATCTGCATTTTAAACAAATCTCTTGAATGAATTATTCAATGACAAATACAGTTTTTAACTGTCACTTGTCACCACCTGGTGGCGTAACAATGTAATCGATACAATTGTCATGTGAAGCGCCATGTTACTATTTTGTTCGCTACCATAGATAGTGTTTATATTGAAACTATAAACTTTTATCTCAGTTCTTCTGTGATATGAATATTTGTAACACAGAAATAACGATACTGTGTGGTTGACTGTTTTGATAAGACAGTTTGTGAAGCTGTTTCATACCTATACATGGGAACTGCTCTCTCTGGGTTGGCGGAAGCTCCGTCACAGATTTCAGTGTTCTGGTGTGATTTTGTCAAAGGTTTAATAGACACAGACGAATCATTATCATTTAGGAATGAGATTGCTATTGCAGCCATCCATCTATTGCTCTGTTCATCCATTGTTCTATTTGTCTTTCTATCTTTCTATCAATCTATCATTCTGTCTGTCTGGTCTGTCTATCTGACTGTCCAGTAGTGGTCGACCAATATATCGCCAAAGCCGATATGTGGTATTTAATGACTAGTGATAGAAAGGCAAACGCTATAATACTTTCCCATATATTGTCGGCATTCAGCAAATATGCATCTTTTATATCATTATATTACTTAAATCACAGGTCTTTGAATATAAAATAAAAATGTAATTCCACGAACCACGCAACATTTTTGGTGTATCCAGCTGTTAGATCACCCGACATGTGCATTAGCCTTCATAAAAACATTAATGCTCTGTTTGTGTTACCTGGTACCAGTTTTTTTTTTAACCATTTCTTTATTTGTGAAAAATACTATAATAGGACCCCTTATATCTCTGTAGAGAAGTATGGCTTTTAGCTGCCATGGGTTCAGTTCACCAGAGACCCTGTATATGGCTGATATTAAGATCCGCCTCAGGTGATCTGATCATAAGTGCTCACCTTTGTAGGAGAAAGCAGAGCAGGCCTCAGATCAGCAGCGTAAAGCAGACTATATTGGTAACACTGAATATACATGTAGGTTAGACGCTACCGCAGAGGACGTGAAAAGGATCCGTTTTCATCCTACAGCGATCGCAGTGTTTCGACAACAGAGAGTATCAACTTAAGCGTTTGTGTTGGCTTATGCACAGTCATCTTTGGCTCATGGCGATGGGCTATTTCAGTGTCACGAGTGTGTCGTTGTTTTCACGCTCTTAGTCTAAACTGTGTGTAAATGCGCCCACTCTTGAGTAGCACGAGACTCTGCATGTCCCCAGGGCTTTGGACTTTCTGGTCAGGCAGGAAAGGAACCAGGGGAATCATTAGGTAAACCAAACCCTTAAACTTGAGCTTAAATCAATGAACAATTCTGCCTGAGAGGAACAAGATGCATAGAGAGCTCTGGGCCAGCATGAGACTTCCCGATCACGCCACTACTGACACAAAAGCTCATTTTCAGGCCATCAATCTAGAGGAGGATAAACAAACATTGCCACTAAAGTTAAGGGAATATCTATCTATCTGTCTATCTGTCTGTCCAATGCGATCTTGAGTAGGCTACTTGTACATTTACTTACATCTGCATAGCAAATTAAACACAATTTTGACATCTAAAATAACATCTAAAATGTACAAATCCTTATTTATGAATATAGAATTCATGGAATTAATTGGTTGATACTGCTGTATTTTTGATCATTGAGATAAAAAAAGGTCCATAATAAACACCAAAAACACAAATTCATAATCACGCCTCAAGCAGTGTTACGGCAAATGTTTTATGTCAGTAATATCAAATCCTTATTGGTTCTCACCTACTTCATCACTGATTGCAACATTCCATGTTTTGGGTGATGTATGCGTTTAAATGTCTATATATCTGTCTGTCTGTAGGATTTCTTTTTGATGTCTAGTCTAACCATTGACATGATCGGTTTGAATTAACAAATACCTTTCAACCTTCTCTCATTTATCTTTTCTCTCCTTCACACCATCTTACGTTCTTTCTTTCACACATGCACTGGTGGCAAAATGAGGACTAATATATTTTGGGCTAATAGAGCTTTTACATTCTTGAGTATATCTGCTTTTACTGTAAGTGTTACATCAATGCTAATTGTTCATCATTTGCAGACCGAGCATGTTTTATCCCATTATGACAGACTATTGAAAGCATGCCTGTTGACATTGCTTAAGATTTCTTCTTGAAAGTTGACATAAGGTAACTAAAGCTTTCATTCAACACTTCCTTCCCAATGAACACATACTTGAAATAGGAGAAAGAGCATGTTTAGAAATGTCAGGTGCACTGTTAAAAGTGCTTGCATGCTATAGTTACCTTACCTTAATGGATCTATACAACCTTTAAAATGTAGTTTAGATGGTTTATTGGAATGTAGACATATTAAATAATACCTAACTTTTCTGCATCAGAAACAGATAGCATGTTCCGTAGCTTATCAATGTTTCTGAGGTGGAAGAAGGCTGTCTAATAAAACACCCAAGTCTTTAACTGAAGAGGATGAAGTAACAGTACATCTTTTTAAATGAAAATTGTATTCTAAGAGATTCTGTGTACAGGTTTTTGCCTTATCTTATCTGAATATAATTATCTGAAAATTACAGGTCATCCAGTATTTTATATCTTTAACACACTCTGTCAATAATTTAGAGATTTCATCTGGTCATCATCGGCATAGCAGTGGAAACTATTTCCATGTTTTCTTATAATATTACCAAGTGGCAGCATATACAGTATATTGAAAATAGCAGAGGGCCTAACACAGATCCTTGTGGCACTCCATTATTTACTGATGTTATAGATTTTTTTCCCCGTTTAAATAGACCAAATGGTAACAGTCTGATAGGTATGATCTCTAAACCTTAATGCTTGTCCCTGAATACCAGTATAATTTTGTAGTCGATCTAAGAGTATTTTAAGATCTATAGTGTCGAACACAGCACTAAGATCAAGTGAAACTAGTATTGAGATGCCTTGGTCAGAAGCTAAAAGTAAGTCATTTGTAATTTTAACGAGCGCAGTTTCTGTGCTATAATGGGGCCTGAACTATACCACCAAACCTGTTCTTAACCTACCCGTATCCCAGCTCAATAGTAGCAAAAGTGTTTGCAATAAAACATGAACACAATACTGTAAGTACATAGTACCTAACTATTCTGATTACATTTTAATGCAAGTACATAGTACTTAAAGACACCTAATATTAAGTGTGACCAATAATAATTTGAACTTTAATCTTATTAATTTAGATGAAACCACGTAAAGCACATTTTTGGTTTCCTGACATTTTTACACTGTGTAAAATTGTATATATGTGCATCAGCATGTGTAGAGATATCAGCGATTAAAATGGATTTCTTGGTCTCTGAGGTCTAATTTTTCCAGAAGAGAAAATTGCTACACCTTTTGCAATGCCAATGTCTCAATTCCAATGTGCCAGTGAATTAGTGCTCAAGTTGAGTTATTGCACCTTGGCAGTGTTTGTGTAGAGTTGTGTTTGTGGATCCGATAGTGGTATCCATGTGTGTCTCTCTGTATATCAAAGTGTCAGTATAAATATGTGTATTTGTGTATGTGTGTGTTTGTGATTGGTCCCATGGGAGAGATCATTACCAGCATGGTGCTGGGTTTTGAGTAGCTCACTGAATCGGATATAAAAATCAACTTCTGGAACAGCTGTGTAGAGCATTGTTTACACAGCCCTCATTGTGGACACATTAATCACAGCAGCACATTACCCACAAAACCACCAGCTGTGATGTGTGTGTGTGTGTTTGTCAACCGTGTGTGACGAAGGTGCAAGCAGTGTCCGAGGAAAGTCACAGCGATGAGCTCACACTTTATAAATCACTGCTGTCAGTTTGATCCTCATTATCCTCTATGTCTTCCTCTCACTCTTTATTTCCATCCATCTCTCTTTTTTTTTTCACAGACTGTGTTTTGCATTTAAAACTTGCTTGGCAGTGGTGGCCGGCTGGTGCCAGCAGACTTTTAACTTAACAGTGTAAACAGACGTCTGCAATTATTAGACAATGCCTTCGTCGGCAACAGGGACAAATATCTTTAATATTTTATCATTTTTATGTGCATATTCCATGTCTGCAGTTGGAAAAATATAACACTGGATGTGTTGACCTCAAATACAAAGTCAAAGCATGTTCTCTTCAATATCTATCTATCTATCTATCTATCTATCTATCTATCTATCTATCTATCTATCTATCTATCTATCTATCTATCTATCTATCTATCTATCTATCTATCTATCTGTCTATCTATATTTTGTGTTCTTAGAACTATGGGGTCGAGCATTTCAAACCAACAGAGTCTTTAATAAATTATGAGCCTAACTCTGTGGAACAGCAACATTTGTATTCCACATCCTTATAAGCCACTTAAATTCAATTCAGGGATATCATAAATCATACCAAATGAGCTTTAATGTATTATGATTGCACAACATCATCATTTGGGTAAGAAATTACATTAGGTCTACTTACAAACTCTACACACACATCACTGATCTGACTGTGTGTACCCCCTCGTGTGCAAATTTATTGGCTATGTTGGGACTTGATACCCACACAGTCACATCCTCTCTATCTGCACCTCAGCAGAGTATTCGTTTTCTGAGCCGAGCTGTATAAATCCAATAGTAGTTGGAGGTGGTGATTTTTCTCTCAAGCTGACGTTTTAACAGGAGGGGGAAATGGTTGGAGCTCATTTGATAGCAAGGTGATGATATAGCTGGCAGCCCTCAGTGGAGCTGAATGCTGTAGTTTATAAGCGAGGATGTAGCTGTCGCCAAGACACGCCGCTGCTCAAAAACCAACTTTTCCTTGATCAGCCACAGGGGAAAAACACAAGATATGCAAGTTTGAGGAAACCTCAAGAGTAGAGCTCGAGAATTGTCTTGAATATGAGGAATATCTCTCTCTCTCTCTCTCTCTCTCTCTCTCTCTCTCTCTCTCTCTTCTCTCTCTCTCTCTCTCCTCTCTCTCTCTCTCTCTCTCTCTCTCTCTCTCTCCCCCTCTCTCTCTCTCTCTCTCTCTCTCTCTCTCTCTCTCTCTCTCTCTCTCTCTCTCTCTCTCTCCCTCTCTCTCTCTCTCTCTCTCTCTCTCTCTCTTCATGTTCAATTCAATTCATGCCATATCATGACAATTGTTACAATGTATTGCCAAAGCATTTCTAATGTTTACAGTGAATCTAGTACAGATATGTATATAAAACATATGTACATACATTAAAAAGAGTAAATAGAACAATGAACATTTTAGAATTAATTCTATGAACAATTTAGAATTACAAGTCCGTACGTGAGTGAGTGAGTGTGTGTGTGTGTGGGGGGGGGGGATACATTGATGCCACTCTTTTTGTGACTGACATCAATGTATCCTACTGCTTGAAAGAATAAATACATACCGGTATATATTTTTTCTTTCATAAATATTGAAGTTGTGTTTTATTTTCTGAACTTTCTGAAGTCAGGGCAAAGTATTTCAAATTTTGGATAAAAGTTTTGTAACACTTTAGAATACTGTTCCTTCGTTAATGAATAACTACACAGGAGCAAATGAGTAATGCAATATTAACACTCTAGTAACAAAAAGTAAGTAATAATAAGTAATAGCTCTCAGTTGAATGTGGTAGTTCACAATTAGCTCATTTCTTTCATACCCCCTAGAGGACTACTAAGAACTACTGTATACAGGTTCATAATTAACATGAATAATGCATAATATGTAATTTATTTTAAAGGGATCATATAATGCCATTTTTGTACAAGCTAATATGATTCTTTAGGGTCTAAATTAAAAGTTTGTAATATACTTTAATTAAAAATTCTCATTAGTAATGTAAGTAAACACTCATTTTTACCTGGTCAAAAACAGCTCTGTTTTCACCACGCCGTTTAAGTGCATGTGTCTTTAAATGATAATGAGCTTTGCTCACCCCTCCCCTCTGTTCTGTGCGTACACCGTTTGTAACACAATAACCATAAAGCGTTGTTCATTATAAACGTGGGATTATGAATTATATTGAGAACGTTGTACATAGAAAACATGTCGTAATGTACCTTAGCCGCATTCATCGTGAAGCATGCAGCAAGCGATTTGCAAAGATTAATATAAATATTAATATACAGGTTAATAAAACGTTACACTCACTTCAGTTATTCTGGAGGTGCAGCAGGAACACGAATAGTTGGTACCGATCCTTTTTTCAGGAGCAGCTTCTTAGCAAAACCAGCTTTATACTGACCCTCGTTTGTAAAGCAGTCTGGTGTGTGAAATGATTCGCGCAAACATGAAAGCATTGACATTGATCGTGGGGAATATTCCCTTCGAAAACAAACTCAGCCACTGCGTCCTCAGCGGTTTGGATTTAGGAACATTAAAATGACTGCTGTGTTCCTTATTACATCCAAGAACAGAACACCACAATCGCTTAGACGCCATTCTGCTCATAGACAGTGCTCCAGCGTATCAACAATGACCGCGCCGGTCGGTGCGGACTATGATTGACAGCTCGCTCACGAGCGAGGGCGGGTCTGTGTTGAAACGCTGCTGTCAATCAACAATCATGGGAGGGGCGTCGATTTTGTGATGTCACAAAATCGAACGACTTGATTTGAGATGGGGGAAAACATATAAGAAGATAAAAATAAAAAAAACACTGGATGGATGTTTATCATTTTATGATGATTGTGTACAGGCACTGCCAACACACATTTCAGTACAATCAACTTGTAAAAGTGCATGTACCATTATATGACCCCTTTAAAGTGAAGTTCATGGTAACCTACCAGAAATGACTCAAATATTACCAAATCATTCAGAAGGAATTACTAATTATTTGGATCAGTATTCTAAAGTGAAAAGCATGATAACTCCCTAAAATGTTATTGAAATTATTCAATAAAGGTTTTTGTAAGGTGTTACTTGTGTAAGTGTTACTACATCCTTCTAAAGGAAGGAACTACTAATTATTTGGATCAGTATTCTAAAGTGAAGATTGTGGTAACCCACTAGTAATGACTCAAGTGTAACCAAATCCATCGGAAGGAATTACTATATCCAAAACCTTACTCTTACAGAACTCGGAGTGTAGGGCTTCTGTTGGGTTTTTGTCCCATTTTGTCAAATCCATGGTTCAGGAGAGGATCACACACTTCACTTCCATATAATGATACAGGTTCTATGCCTGATTTGAATATTTTGAGCCAGATTCTGATTGGTATTTAAATTAGAATAGATTTTTGGCATAGAAGGTCCTTCTTGCTTTCTCTTTCAGTTCATTCACAGCCAAATTTAGCTTTCCAGTTGCACTTATTTTCTGCCCAAGATATGTGTAGTTTGTGGCATGTTCAATTTTAGTCATACCAAGGGTGAAATTGTGTCTCTTTCCCTGACATCTGGGTTTTTTTTTTTTTTTTTTTCTGGAATGTTAATAATTTAGTTTTGTCATGGTTATTAGTCAGGATCTATCCAACATTCTTTCTGACAGCTCTTTGAGCTAAATCAGTATAAACAACAGTGATATTTCTCTAATATGTATATCCATAAAAGGAAAATATCACTTTTGTTCACATGATTGTGAAAAGACAATTTGACCCAAGGTATTGACTGGGGCGCAAAAACAAGTCTTTGAGAAATTGAGAAATTGATCGGATTATGTGATTCATCACAGTCATTATGGCATGGAAAATAAATGAATTTGTTAGTGTGCTTTTCAAGCATTTTGCAAGTCTTGAATGCCGTAATTAGCCATCACATGTTTGAATTAATGCTCTTTGATATGGCCACTTTCAAAGGCCCGCATAGCAGCTCTGGTTAGTCAGAAAAATAAGGCCTTCAGGGAAGAGAAGTAAATGTCCATAAAGTTATTCACAATGAAAAGCTTTCTCTCCAAGCCAAACAAAGCTGGTTTCATCCATCCATCAGGTCATATTTCCCACATGTAACTTTCTGTTGTTCCGTTTTAGTCTGTCTTCCTCTTCTCTCAACTTCTAAATGCACTTGAATAGCACAGAGCATTGTCTTGCACTTGCAATTATATCACTTATTTATAACAATAAGAGTGAGGGAGAGATGTTCTCTAAAGAAAAGAAGGAACACGAGGCTTGTGTAAAGACGAAAGGATGACTCCTGGGTACCATGGTAACAAGCAGCAGTTGCAGTCGGTCGTTGCTCACCTTGCTGTTATGCCTGGTCGGGTGATTGTAACTCCATCCGACAAAGCAAAGAATATTCATGTTCTGTAGCAAATACAGCTAGGCCGGTGAGAATGGCATCAATCAAAGTAGAGAAGGGCTTCTCCCATAGATGTGACACACACATACACTCAATGGAATGAATATGTTTTCTTAGTACAAAGCCAGAAAGAATGCATTTACCATGACCTTTTGATTCTGCCTGCAGCCTCCCAGCACTCATATAAGCTTTTTACACAAAGCCAACACACATGCACACACATTCCCACTGGAACTGCCCAGCATGGCCTATACACCTCCTAAAAGCTGCTGTACCTGTAGACATGCATTTGGAGTACATAATGAAATGGAGACACATTGACTTTGTTTGGGCCTCTACTGAGTTTTTTATAAAGAACTCCATTACTTCACACTGTCTAGACTTACACTCAGAGCTCATAGTTCACCCGAAATTAATACTGTCGTCATTTATTCACCCTCATGTCCCAAACCTGTTTGACTTCCTCCGTTGAACACAAAATATTAGTTTTTTGTCTGTACAATGAAAGTCAAAACGGTCCAATACTGTTTTGGACCTCATTGTCTTTCATGATATGGACAAGAACAGTTGAAACATTTTTCCCCATGAATTGGTTTAATGAGTGCAGTTTTCCTTTGTGTTGTTGTATTAGGTATATAGTACTGCAGGAATAACATATTTTTGTAGGTCACCCCGGCAGTTAGCAACAAAAAGTCAAAAGTATTTGGATTATTTGGTCAAAAGAACTTTTGGATTATTGCAGAAAAGAAGCTCTGTGACCAACAAAAGTGTATGATTCTTGCACGTTTTGTTCAAGTTAATCTTCACAAATGAACAATTATTAATTTTGAAGCCTACAATCACCAGATGTAATAATTTGAGTGTAGGCAATAAATAAACTGCACAATGGTCACATGACTTCAAAGTCACCACCTCTAAGTTCACGAAGACTTTCCACGAGGTGTAAAGTGTGAGTTAGAATAGCAGTATGAACACAACAAGGCTGTAAAAGCAGACTAGTTTTAGTGTGATGGCATTTAATGTCCCAGACAACCTCTTTAGTCCTGTTTAGCCACCTTTTGCATGCCTTTTCCAAGACACATAAAAGCTTTAAAAAAGTGGGGGCAGGACTTATTGAAGTACTGTTAAGAGGGAGGGGACATTATCATTCTAGTGAACATTTTATTAGATACAATTTGCACATGACCCTGCTTAGAAAGGATGAGTGATCAATATTTTTGGCAGAGACAGACTATATATGTGTATCTGCTTGAAGTTTATTTTTCTTCAATGCCTCAAAGATAACAAACATGGACTAAAAGCTTCAAAAATCCTTGTAAAGAGCAAGGGCGAATGTACTGTATATGGAAGATATGGCTTTGGAGAACAGGACAGAGAAAACGAGAGAGAGAGAGAAAATGAGAAATCTTTCGGCTCAATCTGTTCTCCCTGGTGACTGATAGCGGATTCTGTTTGAGCGCCATGTTGGGGTATTAAGTCATCTGCTCATTCCAAAGATCAGCAATGTCTATGATGAAAGGGCAGATTCTTTCCACACACACACACACACACATCCAGCTACCTCCAGCACACACCAGAGACCTCCCGACTACGTTTTTTGGAGAAATGTCATCTCTCATTTTAACATGCAAAACTGACTGATCATTTGAACCTCTCTCGCTCTCCCTGCCAGCTATTATGCCAATGATTGCTTCCAGAAGATCCCTTTGTGTTTAGACGTGCACACCATGCCTCCTATGATCAGAAATTTCATCATTCAAGTGATGTTTTTCTGTAAATTCTCTGCCTTCTAGTGCCATCGAACTGAACTGCAAAAATATTGATTGTTTTCAAACCATTTTTTTCTCACCTCGACTTCCATTGGTCAAACAAACAGATTGCTTCGTCTCAAACTCATACCATTAGTTAAGCCATATATAGCATATAACTTCTTTTTTTTTGCCAAGTTGTCATGTAATGGAACCTGTTTGGTGCAATATTTGTGTCATTCCCATTCTTGAGACATCAAAACATTGGAAAAAAACTATATGCACTATAAACTATATAACATATACAAACTATATGTTCAATGATTCGGGGTCAGTGAGTTTTTTTAAGGAATTGATGATTATTATTTTTTAAGAAATGACTAGATTTTTCTCAGCAAGGATAAAATTAAATTGCTTAATGGTGACAGTAAAGACATTTATAATGTCAGAAAAGATTTATTTTTCAAATAAATACTGTTATTTTGAACTCAAGAAAATATTAAGCAGCACAACTGTTTTCAACATTGATAATAATAAGAAATGTTTTTTTAAACAGCAAATCAGCATATTAGAATGATTTCTGAAGGATCATGTGGCAGTGAAGACTGGAGTAAAGATGCTGAAAATTCAGCTTTGGCATTACAGGACTAAATTACATTTTAAGATATATTTAAATAGAAAACACTTCTTTTAAGTTGTATTAATATTTCACAAGATTATGTTTTTACTGTATTTTTGATCAAATAAATATAGCCTTGGTGAGCATCTTATCGCCTCCAAACTTTTGAACAGTAATGTATAAGAACAATTTTGTAACATATTTAAACAGAAAAATCCACTATCAAGAACAATGATTTCTATTGGCTTATTATCTTCCTTTTCTGCCTTCTATAGACATACTGATGTCCTTGATGTCTTCAGAATTTTTTTTCTCAAGGAACCGCTGTGCTTAGTGCCCACATCACTGAAGCTTGTTGAGACAGGACATGGTTCTCTATGAGGGAAATATGACCACAGCCGAGAAATATTGGGTTATGGTACAACGGCTTAGATGAACCGTAATCATCCGAGAGGAGAAGGAAGAAAGGCAGGATGTGGGTCAGGGGCCAAAGAGAGCCGAGGGAATGGGTCAGTGGTTACAGTAAAAGACAATGTTCTTTATCGATCCACACACACACACACATTCTCAATTTCAGACAAATTTCCTAGAGTCAACTTCCTCAATCGCTCCTATTTCCTGCGTAATAGATTGTGAGGATGATTAATGAGATATCAGTTGAAATCCCCTTACCAGACAGCACCCGTCTGACTTCAAATGACAACGTCTCATTGTTAATTATTTAAAAATGAATTACAAGGAATTGGCGGAGACAATCAGTAACACATATCACCACTGTAATTAAAAACCATCCTGATGGTGTATGAGGGTAGACTGGGGTGATGCTGATGAGAATTGAGTACATCACGCAGATTTGGAGGCTTCAAGAATGCACAAAGAAAACTTTAGCAAAGCTGATCTCATGATCGTGTGTCAGATTAGGTCAGGTCCTTGCGGTTGCGGTGGCTGGAGGTGAAGTCTACTATGGCGTGCGCTTTGCAGGGGTTATCATACTCCTCTTGGCAGCTTCTGGATAACAGTGGGAGTTTTCTTTACATTCCTTACCCTCATACTCAATGCTTGCAATGCAACACTATTCTGACATCAAGTCAAGTCAAATTTGTTTGTATACACATTATTTCAAAAACAGATTGATGTTAAGCATTGGGTTGTTGGTGATTTTCAGTGCTGTAGCCTTTGGCAATATTGAGATTTCTTTAAAATTCTATTTAACATACCCCGTTAACCCACATACCAGATTTGATTTGACTGGACAGTTGAAATAGTTTTAATATTAGTTTCCCAAGGAGCAAAAAGGCCATGCGAATAGAAATTATATTTATGAATGCTAAATAAACGCTTTAGAAATTTGGCATTGAAACTTTAATTACACTATCACAAACTGCAGGCAACAAGAAACATTCATATTAATTTTTCCAACGAAAAACAAGAACAAGAAAAAAGTATATTGTGTTTGCATAATATAAGCATATTTAGTCTGAATGCTAGATGCTCTAAGTTGTTTTTACTGGAAGTTCGGCAGCTGTGCTACAGAAAGCTGATAAAAACACTGAAGTAAATAGTCATTGCTATGGAAATTATACACAGTCGATTCTAATCGCATTGGTGTGAACTGGCAGGTTACAGTCTGTCTACACCGGATGCGAACGGCACCACACGTCCCATCAAAAGCGCATAGAACCCATCATACTCATTCTGCACAGTCGTCGACAGCAAACGGATGCCATCTTCTATTTCTGACGCACTCCGCACACTTGCGCTACCAAGAACAAGACAAATGGATTTGGAACGTTTGCTTTGAGGTGTCCAAGGATGCATGCTGTTAGAATGTAGATGGTGAAGACATGGTGTTGCCCACATTGAGAAATGCTATTGTAAAGTGTTACCATAATATCTTAATATCTTCATGCTTTATTGTCACATTTAGCAGATTAGAGCTGGGTGATAATATAGTTATTATTTTGCGATGGTACAAGCAATCAAGCAGTTGAAATATGCTATATGGTACTTAAAACCCCACGCAAGTAAACTGTATGTATGCAGATAAAGTCGAACATACTTGTACAGTATATTAAACTTTACAAAGAGCTTGTGTAATTATATGGGAACATTTTTCGACGATACAAGCAATCAAACGGTTGAGAAATGCTATATAGTATACTGTATATCGCCCTACATGTGTATACTGTAAGTATGCAGATCAGATTTTACATATGTTCGATTCTCATAGGCTGCAATTGCTCTGCAAGTCTGCACAGATCTGATCTTTTTACCATATCCGATTTATTTATATTTTTTTGTCCCACCTGTTTACATTCATTTTAGACACAGAAGTTGAAAACCAGTTTCAACCTGGCATGTTGGCATGTCTCGACATTAAAAAGCTATCTTTGTGGGGAAACTTGTCGCCCCCACTTTGTGGTGGCTTGGAATCCAAAGGGGAATCAGGTATATGTGTTTAGACGTATGTCAGATGTCCAGATATCTGATTTAAAACCACATTTGAAAGTGGCTCAGAATGTGTGGATTTTTGTGTTTACACATCTGATCTGTGTCAGATGTGAGTAAAAGCATGGAATATTGGTCCGACTAATGCACCAACCTGAAATACATGTTTTGTTTTTTAACACCATTAGAGCTTGATAAAAACATTACATTACAAAATGTGTTGCTGATTTAAAATATGCTATTTAATTGTGAGTTTGGCAAGCAGACCAAACTGAAATATGCCTTTTTAACGCCATTTGAGCATACAAAACAGCATTTATGAGACCGTTCATGTCAAAATTTGATTTGAAATATGCTATTTATTTGTTAGTTTGGCTAGTATTTTTGGGGGTTTCAGCATTTCTCTATTCATGTAGATTGGACTTGGTCTTGCATGCAAAAATATCTGCTCAGAGGCATTGCAAATATGGCTACCGAGTGAACTGGCTTTCCTTGATGGGGCTTTGGCTCAGTACAAAGAACAAGAGCTTCAAAGCTGCAGGCTTGCTATGTTGTGCGAAAGTAGAGCATATGGTAAACTTTTATTGTTTGTTATTTGTCAGATAATTTATTAAAAACAGAAGCCCTATATTGTTGCAGTGTCCTCCTAATACATTTTGCTTGCTCAAAGTCTTGTTTGACGATAGTTTTAAGATAATTTCATCCTTTGGTGTGTTCTGTAGAAAATTAAGATGAAAGATGATTTTTTTTTTCATCATTTACTAACTGTTTTCCAAACTCCAAATTCCAAACCTGTTTAACTTTCATTCTTCTGTAGAACATAAGATATTTTGAAGAATGTTGGTAACCAAACAGTTTTGGTTCCCATTGACTTTCATCATAATATGGCCAAAAAAATGCAATGGAAGTCAATGCAACTATAACTGTTTGGCTAACAACATTCTTCAAATATCTCCTTTTGTGTTCTGCAGAAAAAATGTCATACAGATTTGGAACAACATGAGTTTTAATAAATGGTGACTGAATTTTCAGTTTTTGAGTTTGAAAATCTCCCATTGACTTGACCATTGATAGAATGTTCAGCATTCAGTGCATTCATAGTGGACAGTAAAATGTGGGATCTGTCTTGTCTTTCTTACATATTTGAAACTTTTGTAAAGCACTTTATGCTTTATGAGGTTTTTAATTCACAGCCGACTGAAAAGGAGACCTGTGCTCAGTGTCATGACAGAAGTAAAGTGGCTGTGATGCTGCATTTCATTTACACAGAAATAAATCCTAAAACATAACCCTACCTAAAACTTCAACGCAATTCATTTTCTGCCTTGCAAGCATTGGCATTTATTTTAGGGAATGCAAATCAACAAAAAAAATAATTCTGCCCTTTACTGCATCTACACCCTGAGGTAGAGGAGAAATGCGGAAAGTGAGGAAGAATCCTGCATTCTCCACCTCAGTAGCCTCTGTAACCTTGGCTTTATGACCTGGGTGTCCACATTGCCATTAGCTATAATCAGTGGGTGCCAAAAGTCTCACTTCAGTTGCACCAGGACATGCAATTCATGCATTACAGTATTTATCTGGAGTGCAGACATTTGTGCCCAGAGCGGGGTCTGCGGTTATTCCAGTGCTCGCTGGCGGTGGGTTAAGTGCAGGCTGGGTGAGCAGTAACCCGCTGGTGATGAGGAAGTAGTCATGCCGCCAGCAGAGAAAGCGAGGGTCTCTCAGCACTCTGAGCCACAGTGAAGCCCTGACAGGACAACACTTACGTCTTGCTGTGAACAACACATTGCCAACTGGAATATATTTACATGTCGCTGGAGGGTATGGTTAAATGTGTGCTAATTTTAATTTGTAGTGGGCTTTTTGTGTAAATTGTAAACGTGGCAGCAGTATATGAAAATCTATTTTTTTTTCTACAAATTGTGTTTTGTTTTTTTCTCACAAGCAATGAAATCAGGTACTTCTCACAAATGTATTCTGTTTTGTTTTCTATTCATTTTTATCAAGTTTACCATTTTTGCAACCCTGTTACCAAAACGTGGGACATCTAGGGCCCTATTTTAACGATCTGAAACGCAAGTATCAAGCGCAAAACGCAAGTAACTTTGTGGGCGGGTCTTGGACGCTGTTGCTATTATACCGGCGGGATAAATGACTCTTGCGCCCGACGCAAATCTAAAATGGGTTGGTCTGAAGTGCTTCATTATTCATAGGTGTGGTTTGGGCGTAACGTGAAATAAACCAATCAGAGCGACATCTCACATTCCCTTTAAGAGCAGGCGCGCTTGTTCTATAGCGGATTCCTATTATAACGGCGGATTTGCCAGGCGCACACGAGGAGCGGTTCACAGCCGAGGAGACCGACGTTCTCGTCAGGGACATTGAGGATGGAGAAAGTTTAACACACCCAAATTAACTTTGGTTAAACAGGCGTATGATAATTTGGGTAAATGTGTAAGCTAGATGTATGCTTTTATAATAAACTGTTTATCTATCTATCTATCTATCTATCTATCTATCTATCTATCTATCTATCTATCTATCTATCTATCTATCTATCTATCTATCTATCTATCTATCTATCTATCGTAATAATGTAGGCTATGATTTGCAAAAATGAAACCTGCTGCGTCTGTGTGTAGATGAGAGAATCAAAGTGTATGCGCGTTGTGCACACGCTACATTGATTATGGCCAAGCATGCGCCCTTAAAATAGCATATGAATAACATGCGCAACGCGCCACTGACTTTAAACTAGTTTTTTTCGGTCAGTGGCGGAATTGTTTTCTAAACCTGCAAAATAGCATGAGGGAACGTTTGCGCCGGAACACGCCTCCTCTTTGTGCTGAACCGCCCCGGGGAGCGCAAGTGTATTTCTTAGTTAACCGACATGCGTCTGTGGAGGGAAAAGTCCGCTGTGCGCGGGTGCAAAATAGGAATGATACATGCGTCGGTGTACAAAGTCAATTGCGCTGGGTGCAAGATAGGGCCCCTAGAGTTCAAAACTCTGATTTGTGACATAAAAAACCCATAAAAATACGGTTTTAAATAAAAATAAAAAAATACAAAATTAATTTTGAAATATCAATAAAAAATCAAATAAAAAACAACATCAGAGTGGGTAACAGAGTTGCAAATCTGTCTAAGCTGTCACTCTACAGTATGGACTAGCCTAATTTGGGACCAAACATTAGTTTGAAGTTATTTTTGTACTATTTAAAAAAAAAAAATGTGTGTGTTATATTTTTTTCTTTCAATAACTTGAGTTACAGTGTTGAATGGTTGATCTTTTGTGTAATATTGAGGAAAATAACTGTAGGAATATATCAGTGTATGACTTGATTTATGTATAATTTTATTTTTATAGAGTTGAGTAAAGCAATTTATACATTGTTACAATTGTTACATAACCATTTAAATAAATAAAAAATACGTAAAAATAACGAGACACCAGACTTTGTAGCCGGTGCCAGCAATCACTTGAGCAGGTTTTTTTTTTTTTTAAGTGTGTGTTTGTGTAAGCGTGTGATTAAGAGACAAAATTAAAGAATGAAAGACAGAGAGAGAGACTATAAATAGCAGTGTCATACTTCTAAGTTTCTTTTCATCAACACAGGGGCACATGCCTGGAATAATGTCACCCATCATCCTATTTGGCAGGAGGTTTGGACTTTTTTTTTTTTCTTGTCTGACTGAGAGCTCTGTGCTGAGACGAGGAGGAAAAAAAATAGGTGCAGAGAGGGAGAGAAAAAGAGAGATAGATTGAGGTCGGCGGGAGGAATGAACGAGTGTCCGAGTCTTCATTTTAATCTTGTTCTCTCCTACGCAGAGCCACTGCAGATATTTGGACCGACTCGCTTTATCGAATTACTGTTAGCATGAATGGATGGCGTGCATAATATGACTTGATCTTCCAAGCATATTTTAAGATATTTATACCATGTTAAGGAAAAAAAAGCCTAAACAGGTTATCATTTGAATCGATGAATCATGTCATAACTATAGGGAACACCACAGTGTAATACATAATTATACAGAGACTTTGATGACAGATAATCAGTTGAGTTTGTGATAAAATAATCAGTTGAGTTTGTGATGAAAAGAAGCTTCAGACCTAACGCTATCTCACGACCAATTCGTACGAATTCGTACAAGTGATTAAAAGGTGGTTAATTCGTAGGAATTCGTATGACCTCACTCGTAAGAATTCGTACGATTTGTCTAAACCCACGTGATGGTTAGGTTTAGGGGCGGAGTCAGGGCTAGGTCATTCATACGAATTCGTACGAATTGGGCAACTCGTAAAATATGTACGATTTAGCAAAAATCGTTCTAATTCGTACGAGTGAGGTCATATGAATTCGTACGAATTAGCCACCTCGTAAAATTCGTACGAATTGCCATGAGATCGGGTTGTCAGACCCTATTAGTCATACTTACAGTGGTTTATATAATGCTCAAAGATTGGTCCGTGTTTTTTTTTGTTTTTTTTTTTACTGTTTTTTTTTCTCTCTCTTTTAAATCTCTTATCTATGGAAGCTTGTTTCCGCCACAGAATAAAATATTTTAAAAGATAATTGCGACTTTTTATCTCACAATTGCCAATTCTTACTTTATTTCTCAGAATTGCGAGATATGAAGTCAGAATTGCGAGATATAAACTCGCAATTCTGACTTTTTTTCTCGCAATTGCGAGTTCTAAAGTCCAATTCTAAGGAAAAAATTTTCCTTGTTATAGGAATATAAACAGGCAATTCTGAGAAAAAAGTCATAATTGCGAGTTTATTTCTCGCAATTCTGACTTTACAACACACAATTGCGACTTTATATCACGCATTTCTGACTTTATAACTCGCAATTGTGAGAAAAAAACTATGAATTGTGAGATAAAATGTCGCAATGACCTTTTTTATGTTTTATTCTGTGACGGAAACAAGCTTCCATACTTACCCTCACCAAGGCTGCATTCATTTGTAAAAAATACAGTAAAATGTGTAATATTGTGATATATTATTACAATTTGAAATTTTCTATTTTAATATATCTTAAAATGTATATTCATGTGACTGCAAAGCTGAGTTTTCAGCATCATTTCTCCAGTCTTCAGTGTCACGATTCTTCAGAAATCTTTCTATGTTGATTTGCTGCTCAAGAAACATTTAATGTATACATTATCAATGTTCAAAATGGTTGTCCTGCTTAGTATTTTTATTGACACTGATACGTTTTTCATAATTCTTTTTTTGAAATTTATTTGAAATAGATTTTTTTTGTAACAATGTTAGTCTTAACTGTAACTTTTAAATAAGTGTATGCGTTTTTGCTGAATAAATGTAATAATTCATAAAAAAAATAAAAATAAAAAAACAAACTTTTGAATGGCAGTGTAATGTATATAGAGAGATACCTATTGTTCAGTATTAGTTCAGTACACAGTTTTAACACTTTAAAAACAGCTAAAGTGAGAGAGATAGGGATTAGCATTCAAGCATCTAGCTGCACCTGTGCTGTCAGTGTCATTTAAGGGAATGAGTGCGCACAATGCAGTGATTTAAAAACACACCCGTCCCTTATTTACAGTCTCGAGCACATTTAGCCTCACTGCCCACGTGTCTCCACACCAGTCGCAGTTTACCTCATTATATCTCCCCATTTCACAAACCACAAGTTCAACACAGTGGCCAAAAATGGCCTTTTTATAGAAAGCAAGGCGACAAAAGCGTATCCGAGTGATTACAGTTATCTCTCTAGCTCGATCTGTATGGTTCAGATACCAGCATTAAACAGAACATTGAGTTAGAGTGTGTCTGGTCAGAAATCACTTGCTCGAGGCGCAGGAACATGAAACCTGGTACTAATAACTGCTGTAGATCTGCCCTGTTGGCCACTGACATTGATGCTAAACATTTTTTAGACCTCTAGCGTGTGAACACAAACCGTTATCATATCCATCTGCTTTTTCAGCTTGTGAGCTACTGTTTTAGTTCCTGTGGGAGACTTGCAGCAGATGTGACACTGCAAATATATCTCTTCTGTTTGCATGGCATTGAGACTATATTGGAATTTTACAGATGAACCATTCCCTGAAATCTAATATGAAGTCCCTCCATACAGAATATGGACTTTAGATAACGACACTGTATCTGTATTTCTAAGCTCTAATGCCATTTTTTTATTTATATATATATCAAAGATTCTGATGTGTGGTAACTAAGACACCGTGAATATCTTGGTCATTTTTAATAGAGAGGTATTGTGTTAAAGGTGATGAACCTCGGCTTGCAGTTAAGTGAGGATTTTTCTCAATTCTGTCAAAGCGTTCCTAAAGAAACCTCAAGGTCACATCCAGATTTATGAAAATAATTAGCGTGACAATAATGAAAGCATAGCTACCTTCATTAAGATTGCTCTTTTAGTGCAGATTCATTTTCTCAATAAAAAAACATCACTGTCGCTTCAACGCATTTGCTAAGGCACATGGCTCATTGGTGCTACGCACTACTACTTTAAAAAATATATTTGTGTTGTATTTTAAGGAAGTATGGTTCTTTAATATATATATATATATATATATATATATATATATATATATATATATATATATATATATATATATATATATATATATGAAGAGTTCAGATGCAAAAGCCTCCAAGTGCCATCTAAAATTTTCTTCTAGAATGATAATTTTTATCAAGCTCGTATATGTAACTTCAGTAATTTCACTTAAATGGCAATGAAAATGATCTATTCATTGTCATTTAAGTGAAATTACTCAACTTAAATATACGAGCTTGATAAAAATGATCATTGATGTGATCATATATGATCATATATGTATGCATGTATGCTCTCAATTTATATATATATATATATATATATATATATATATATATTTTTTTTTTTTTTTTTTTTTTTTTTTTTTACTTTCAATGTTTTCTGACCAGCAAATCAGCATATTAGAATGATTTCTGAAGGATCATGTGACACTGAAGACTGGATTAATGATGTTGGAAATTCAGCTTTGCCATCACAGGAATAAATTACACTTCAGAATATATTAAAATAGAAAACAGTTTTTTAAAATTTTAATTATATTTCACAATATACTATTTTCAATGTAATACAGGCAGCTTTGGTGAGTATAAAAGTCTTTTTTCAAAAACATAAAAAAAAATTATTGCCTAAACTAGCCTAAACTTTTGAACGGTAGTGTATATTAAGACAAATAGGATGGGGACACAAAAATATAGCTGTATAACAGAAATGACCCACATAGAAACATTACAAACAACTTGCTAAAGTCTGGCAGATTGAACAAACAAGGTCTCCACGGTGCTGTCAGCTATTTCCCCAGCCTCACTTTTGGCTTTGACAGTGGCTTTTCTAAACACCATCTCCATTTCAGCATCTGCACTGTGGTTATATTTTTAACTCTGACAGGACTAGCTAATCTCGCCTCTGTGTCCTCCAATGTAATTGCATCTGATTGCCCATATCTCCTCTACCTGCCCATCTTTTGAGCACTCAGAACTTGATAGAAAGACCAGAGAGATTTGAGTGTCAATAATTTTGTTGTGCTTTCCCTTCAGAAGAAGGAAAGGGTGTTAAGTGAAATCCAGCTATTTTGCATGCCCTCAATTCCCTTTCTTATTTCATATACTATATCATAACTGAAGTTACCATGTGTACTTAAAGTCGGCATAAAACTTAAGTTAGAATGTTCATCCTTATTGTGACGTGAAATTATGTACAGCAAATACATTCCTGTATTACAGAAATCTAAGACAGTTGCCACGTTACGTCTGAGTTTGAGTTGGACTCTTGTTTTTCATTTTATCATGTTTTCCCTTTCTATTTCCTCCATTTGCATTATTTTCCTTAGTTGATCCACCTGATAATTTGATCCAGTTTCTCGTTTCCTCCCTTTGTTAACATTTGTATACAGTATACTACAAGGCTAAAAGTGCACCGGGGTAAAAGGCGCATTTGACTCTCTTTTAAACCAATAGATGGCACAAAAAATCAGCTCAGCACTTTTCTTTTGATGATGCACGTGGAAATTTGACTGATACTTTGCTAAAGGGATTGTTTTGAACATGTATTAACTTAGACATAATTAAAAATGTATTACTTTAGCTAAAGCTAAAGCTAAATCTGTTGCTCCATCAATGTTTAATAGAACCATGTATACACAGTATATTTTTCTGCAATCATACACTGTGAGTAGTGAAAAGCATTTTTTTTCTTGAGGTTGTACCCTATATCTTTTTTTCAGTTCCTTATTTGTAACAATCTCGTCACAGTAACATGGTTGATCTGTTCTCTGTGATTAATATTTTGAGTTATAGTTGTTTAATAAAGAAAACGAATGCGATTAGATTTCTTTTTCATCCCTGCTGCAACCACGCCATGACACCTACTTTTACCTTGTCTCCAACAGGGCACATACAGTATAGATTTTTATTCACCTGGTACTGCAGCACCATTATAGATATGCATACATACAGTACCCAAACATGCACACTCTACACTTTTTGTATTTGTCCTAGAATATTTTTCTCCCTCGTGTCCAGACCCCCAGTCTAGTTATGTCTGCATGCAGTCTAACTACAGAGCACGGGTCTACAAGAGCTCATGCATTTTCAGCACTCGCGCTCTCGAATGGAGAATGATGCTAATTAGGAATGGAACAAAGGATCTCCCGCTCTGATCTTCCACTGCAGTCTGCTGACTGTCAGCCTTTTTAATGCTATAATTACCTTCAACAATTACACCCCGAAAAATAACTGATTCAATAATAAATTATTGAACTTTTATTCAACTTTTTTTGCAATGTCAGGCCCTCGGAAAATGAGAAGAGTTCATTTCGGAGGTGATCGGAGATGCGTTGTTTCATTGGTTTCTTATTTTCTTTTATAGTTTGTTTGGTAGATCTGATGGCGTAGAAGCAGACTAATATCTTTAAAATATTTGGGACATGGTTTTTAATGGATCTTTAATAACTTGCAATATTTAATTCATATTGGGGAGGGTTGTCATGGCTACATTTAGTTCTGTCCCCTATAGACACCAATTTGTGCGTGTAATATCCACAGAAAAGAGACAACTCTTCTGATCTTCAGATCGAGTCCGTTTGTCTTTTTATTGCTTCTAAATGGAGTTTAAATTGAGTTCCTGTAAAGTTTCGAAGATAAATATTCCATTCTCCTCTCTATTACATTTATAAAGGCCGACCGATAGATGGATGGATGAATAGATAGATATTTTGTTGATAGCTTATCTTACTTGTGTTTGTGTCTCTGCTAAAGTGTTGATTGAAATACCAGCGTGATTTTGAACAATTCCATTCCAGAAATTGCCTATAATTTCACCTTTACTGCCCAATTTAACAACCTGATCAAACAATTATCCTTTATTAGGTGAAATGTTGCGATTTGATAACTGGGCCCATTGCTTTCACGCTGTTTCCATAAGCTTCTGTATTATATGAATTGGACTTTTCTTCTCTTAATGTCACTTACAGAAGCTGATTAAAGTAGAATAAAACAGACAATTACAGTCCTGGCCTTTTTGTGTCAGAGATGAGACGTACGACAGGGCCTTAGATTGATCTCGGCTGATACAAAGTGAATGAATTGGCTTTGAAAGTGCATTGTGTGGAACAGAATGAGAACTGAAGTTCACATCCAATTGAAATGCTGTCCAGCTGAGGCCATTCAGATCTGAGAAGTACTTTCAAAATAATTCTAGTTTTGCATGACTGGCAATGAAGATTAAAAAAGAAGCCCCGTTTGTTCAGAAAGGGCAGAGCACACAGCGTTGACACACTTGAGTATTTAGGATGTAAGTCTCATGCTTTAGTGCCTAATCTTGAAATCTCAGTAATCACAAAATCTCACTTCTAAATGGTTCGCTCATGTTAACTGTGAAGTGAAGAAGCTCTGCATGTCTTTCTTTGCATTTCTGCTGCTCAGAATAAAGTGTAGGCTGTATTGGGGTCAATGGCATCCTGTAAGTGGTCCACAAAAAAAAATATTTTTAAAATGTAGTTTAAAACGCATCTGCCAAGTTCTTAGACAGGTACTCATTGTATAGGTTTCATTTGGTTGGTTTCAAAGAACTCTATATCATTTTCAAGAAAAGTTTAAATTGAATGAATTAAAAATATTATGGTGTAACAATCAGTTAAAATGAATTAACATTTTATTACACCTTGAATACATGTGTGTACTAGTGCTGTCAAATCGAATAATCGGGATTAATCGCATCTAACATAAAAGTTTGAGTTTACATATGTGATCAGATTTTGAAAGTTTTCTTGGCCTTCCAGTCTTTTTCCATTCAATTTAGGTTTAAAAGAGCCAGGTTCCTGCTATTGCTCAAGTGTAAGGGGAGGTCACTAAATACTTGCCACTTCTTTTTCTGTTTTTTCATAATTTTGTTAATACTGCATACAAATTTCCTCTGTTTTCTGGTTATATTCTAATTAAGAGACTGAGAAATAATGATATAAGGTCATTATACCATTGCTAAAACACCATCATGGTGGCCTAAGACTTTCGCACAGTACTGTATATTATTAAATGCATGTATATTGTATATGTCTGTGTGTGTGTGTCTGTGTGTGTATATATACTGTATAAACACACACACACATATATTTATACACATATATACTGTATAATATACATACGTCCATCCATCAAATTACATTTTGCTCACACCACATGACTTTTCCCAAATATTACAGCAGTAGGGCGAACTTGATTGATAAGAATTAATTGATAAATTTATTTATTTATTTATTTATTTATTTATGTCATTGACCCATTGTTAGAAGAGTTTTCAGTTCATTTTGAGAAAAAGAGAAACACAAGTCAGTCAGAGTGAACTTTTCAGTATCCAAATATGTGAACTGTAATCCAGCGTCACGAGAGACAATTATTGTGTCTGAAATAAACCATGTGGGCTTTACATTTATTTGAGTTTGCCATCAGTGACCCCTGAGGATGTACACAAAAATATTTGTATTATTTGTTTTGATTTGTCTGTAGCAGCATGATTCCATTGAGGACTTTTATACAGTATGAGAAGATAGTATGAGAGGAGCCGTTGCTAGCACACCATTTCTTAAGCTAATCCAATTTGCCACGGACAGACAGAGGCGGAAACTTACCACAACATTATCTATGGGGTCCAGAATTTCTTTCGACTTCAATTATGCTCTCCCGGTCAGGAAATAAGTGAAAGTCTTTCATCTTGTCCACGATTGCTTTACTTTATCGAGGACATGGATTATCCCCTGATATTTTCTAAAGAGTATTATACATCCCAAATGCAACTTAGGTTTAACAGCTAACTTCGAGCTTTTCCAGTGGGAGTTTTTTTTTTTTTTTCTTCTTCTTCTTCTTTTTTAATACACTGCTGCCTGGGGGTGTAGAGTTAAAAACTGTAGAGAAGCAGC
This sequence comes from Squalius cephalus, assembly GCF_949319135.1. Classification (NCBI taxonomy): domain Eukaryota; kingdom Metazoa; phylum Chordata; class Actinopteri; order Cypriniformes; family Leuciscidae; genus Squalius; species Squalius cephalus. Next base: position 18,069,597 of record NC_137143.1, read on the forward strand.
TCAGAAAAAAATTCCTCAGATCTGCGTGTGGAGCAACATAATACAATAGTTAGTTGCTGAAACAACTGCTTTCCCAGATTGCACTTCTATGTGTTTGCCTCAGATCTATGTGCAGTACACCAGGGTAAGGCCAAGCAGAGGTAGCCTATACTAAAAAAACTAAAAAAAGGAAAAAAAATTAATGTGATTTGGCCGATCATTTACATGACGGTGGCATTTTGAGGGCCTGAAAACGCAACCTGTTGAAAGCGATACCGTCTCGGTGTAAACTACAAAAATTACATCATGCGCATGTGTATTACCTGTTCAGTCTATAGATGTGTAGTGTTTGTTTACAAAGTGACATCGCCAACTACTGGCCTGGCATGCATAATACAGCATTTTTAATCGTTTTCGCAGATCCGTGTGAACAGGGATCATTCTGATAACTGTCATTTGTACACGATAAACCCAAAGGAAAAACTTTTCAGTTTTTAGTCCATCATTGTCGTGTAAACATGATCTTAGACCAGATTTTATTCTCTAAGAGAGATCAGTTTGAAGAACAGTGTGTATGGTGATCCTACTGACCTTAGTGCAAAACTCCCATTTACTCCCATAATAATGATTTATCTAAACTTAAGTTCTGTTTCAAAACCTGTAGTGCTTTTAAAGGGATAGGTCATCCAAAAATGAAAATTCTGTCATTAATTACTCACCCTCATGTCGCTCCAAACCTGTAAGACCTTTCTTCATCTTCGGAACACAAACACAACACAAAATATTTTTGATGAAATCCAATGGCTCAGGGGGGGCTCCATTGACAGCTATTTAATTAATAAAATTAAGGTTGAACCACTGTAGTCACATGGACTATTTTAACAATGTCTTTCCTAGCTTTTGGGGCCTTCAAAGAGTTAGCTGACAATGGAGCCCCCCCTGAGCCATTGGATTTCATCAAAAATGTCTTAATTTGTGTTCCGAAGATGAACGAAGGTCTTACGGGTTTGTGACGACATGAGGGTCATTAATGACAGAATTTTCATTTTTGGGTGAACTATCCCTTTAAGTGAGATTGTTAGCGCCTATTAAATATTTGACTTTGTCGATTTGGTGCCAAGTGTTGGTAGTCTGAAGACACTACACACAACATACATTGGCACAACACACACACACACACACAGGTTTCCCAGTTTCAGTGGATGAGCTGAGCAACACAGAGGTTAATGAGTGATAATCGGACTATATTAATTAGTTCTGGATGATGTGTCCAGCCTTCATAATTGGGTCTAAGTGCGTGTGTGCATATGTGCATAAAGCCGTTTGCAATGTTGTGGCAATAGATAATGAAGTTAAAGGTGTATGTTATTGCACAAGCAGACACATCAGCGCAGCCTGTTATAGCCGCTAATACCCTCCCTAGTGTGCGTCTCAACACTGTGCATATTAATACTCAGCTCTGTCTCCTTCACTCTGCCTCTTGGCGACTTTTAGTTGTCTCTAAGCTGGAGGTTTGTGGATTTCACTGCACGCAGCAAGTCTAATAAGCCTCTTACTGTCGGACAAAGTCAGTTGATTAGTAGATGGTTGTTTCGATAAGTTCAGACCTCTGTGTGCTTGCAGCATGTACGGGTTTAAACAAGGAAAAAATGTCTCTGTGCCGAGACGCTAGTCTCGAACAAACTTCCCAAAGACGGGCATGAAAACAAACAAGCGTTGCCCGGGAGATAAAGTTGCAGTGGTTCTGCTAATGAATGTATTATCTGAGAGACAGCTAGGCAGTGCACCATCACCTTTCGCTTGCGAACAGACAGAGTTGTGATTTATTCCTCTGCAGTGAACGTCTCATCTGCCCTGGGCAGATCCATCAAGCGCAGATGGATAAACAACATAGATCAAAGGTCAATGAGTGTGCAAAGCGCATCACAGGAAACAATGGCTTCTGAATTATTGAGCGCTTCCTTTTAAAAGAGCCTCATCCCCTGGCCCTAATGGACCCCTTCGCTAAAAGGCAGAATGAAAGAGAAGTGAAAACGTAAATTATTTCTGAGTTAAAGAAGTAAAGAGCCTCCCGTCAACTTTCAAAACAGACTTGAGACGTGGCGCTTGAATTATGTGTGGATGTTTCTCCCTGTGTGATTCCTACGTGTTCACACATAGACAACAGATAAACACATCTGAAGTCTCACGCTTTTAGTCAATGCTTACTGAGATTTAGATTTTGAAAATCAATTTGTGTACATATACATGCATAAAGTTATGACCACAAATTGTTATGGAATATTGTAATTTCCCAGGAAAACAAGATAAAGTTTGTCACACTAAATGGGGTAAGTTGTCACAGTGGAACCTGCCATTAAACAGTCTGTTATGGGTATTTCAGCTAAATTTAAAGAGAAAAATTATTGTGGAACATCATAAAATAAGCCATGCATGTATGCATTTATGTATGTATGCATTTGTTTTATGTATTTTTATCTATTTTTAATTTATTTTAACGTATTTTTATTTTAATGAAATCTTTATATTTTTTTAAAGTTATATAATAAATTATAAACATTTTAGCATTTAAAACACTGTAAATGTATTTCAGCTCAATTTAAACAGGACAAATCATTCATATGTATGTATGTATACATTTTACTTTTACAGTATATATAAGAGAGAGATATATATATAGTTGTCACATGGGTTTTGACTCAAAAAGACTTAATTACACCCATTAGAAGTCCAATTACAATTATACAAATGTTGAGATTATATGCACGATTATATATATATATATATTTATATTCTCAACATTTGTATAATTGTACTTGGACTTTTAGTGGGTGTAATTGAATCTTTTTGAGTCAAACCCCCTTTGACAACTAGCCCCGGTCTCTCCTATTGTTTGAACACCTTTAGCACCTCCCTCAACTTGCTGTTTCCATGGTAAACAAGGACAGACTCTTCTTCTGTGACCTCTTACTGTCTTTCTCTTCCCTACATCTTTCTTTCTGAATGTGTTTTCTTTCAGCCATCTGCACTGAGCTGTAAGCTTTTAATAGATGTCCCCCATGTTGTCATTTATTAAGAGCATGTGTGTTGTTCCCACTCTGCCAGGTGGCCGTTAGAAACCTGTCAGGGGTCCTTTAAGTTACAGAGAAGTAAAGGAAGGATAAACAAGATCTCTAGGAGGTGAATCAATACCCGTTTCACATCACTCTAGAAATGGAGTTGCTTTCGGTGTTGTCTTTGTAACAATGAAGTAAATAAATTATCAATAAATGCAGTGGTGTCACACAGCTCAACGGCACTACACTTCCCAGCATTCCTAATGATTCCCACCTGTACTCAATCAGCCATCACCTGATCAAGTCATGTCATCATCAATGTGTATTTAAGTTCCTCCTTGTGTTCACTTCTTGGTCCGGTATTGTTTGTGTTTAGCACACTGTCTCGCATTGTTGGCTCTTTTGTTAGTACTTGTTTAATAAACCTTGGATTTATCTTCATCTTCGTCTTCTGTGGATATCAGTGTTACCGGACCTTCAAAAATGGACTTGGCTGGCCATGACCTGACTGACCACCTCATCAGAGTCCTGATCGAGAGAGGTCTCCGTATCACCATCACCCCAGTGATGGCTCCAGCCCCTGATAAGCATCCCAAGACAGCCGCCGTACCTGAGTTTCATCCCAAGATGGCCGCCCTTCCAGAGTCTTGTCCCGCCAAGACCGCCCTTCCAGAGTCTCGTCCTGCCGAGACCACCCTTCCAGAGTCTCGTCCCACTGAGACCACCCTTCCAAAGTCTCGTCCCGCCGAGTCCACCCTTCTAGAGCTTCTTCACGTCATGCCTGTCGAGCCCTCGGCAAAGATGGCTGCCACCTCACTGCCTGAGCCCCCGGCAAAGATGGCCGCCATCTCACCGCCTGAGCCCTCAGCAAAGATGGCCGCCGCCTCACCGCCTGAGCCCTCGGCAAAGATGGCCTGCCCCAAGAACTGTTCCTGTTCCCAGACCTGAGTCTGTCCCCAAGCCAGTATCTGTTCCTGAGCCTGTATCTGTTCCTGAGCCTGTATCTGTGCCTGAGCCTGATCCTGAGATGGTTCCTGAGCCTGTTCCTGAACTCCCACCCAGCCTCCCTCTCCCACCTCCTCCCATCATCCACTCCTCAACCACACTGTCGCCACCTCCTGCTAGCCACACAGCTCACCCACATTCCACCTTCAGTGAGGTGACCACTACGTGGGTCTACCAGGTTTCAGCTCCAGCATGGTCGGTGGATCCCCGGTCTCCCCCTCCAGGCTCCACGACCAGGACTCCACCTCGGCCCGTCGATCCATCAGCTCAACCTTGGCTCCTACCTCCTTCATCTCCACCGTGGCCCATCAGTCCACCATCTCCGCCGGGTTCCCTCGTCCCTCCGGCTTCGCCTTGGTCGTTCGTCGGCCTGCCCTCACCTCGGGACTACACTCCTCTGGCTTCGCCTTGTCCCTTCGTCCCTCTGGCTCCATTGGGCTCCTCACTCCCTCCAGCTCCACCTTGGTCCTCTGTCGCTCCGGCTCCACCGCAGCCTTCTGGATCCCCGCCTGCACCTCGGTCGCCAGAGCCCTCGGCACCCCATGTCCCTCGGCATCCTCAGCATCACCTTGGCTCGTCGGCTCTCTGGCTCCGTCCGAGTATCCTCTTCCGTCTGCTCCGCCTCCGTCAGTCGGCCCCCTGGAGTCGCCAGCCCTGCCTCCACCATGGCTCCTCCCTCCGTCTGCTCCGCCCTGGTCCCTCCTGCCTTCTGTCTGCCCTTCACCTGCTCTTCGTCCTCTTCCTGAGCCCCCTCCCTCCCTCCGCAGTTGGTCTATCTACGGCACGAGGTCGCGCCTTCCAGTAGGGGGAGGTAGTGTCACACACCTCAACGGCACTACACTTCCCACCATTCCTAATGATTCCCACCTGCACTCAATCAGCCATCACCTGATCACCTGCACCTGCACATCATCATCACTGTGTATTTAAGTTCCTCCTTGTGTTCACTTCTTGGTCCGGTATTGTTTGTGTTTAGCACACTGTCTCGCATTGTTGGCTCTTTTGTTAGTACTTGTTTAATAAACTTTGGATTTATCATCATCTTCGTCTTCTGTGGATATCAGAGTTACAAGTGGAATGAGTCATGCGTTGCACTTAAGAGGTGGAGGAGTGCTCATAAAATAGACATTAAAGTTCTTATAAAGTCCTTTTGACATATCTTAGGTAATACGAACTGTTACAGTAAGGCTGTCTCCTTTTTGTATACTTTAAAGACTGAAAAGGGTGATTTTATGTTCTGTGCAAAATAATTTCTGCTGTCTAAGTATCTGTATGGGACAAAAATGTCAAGATGACACCAGGAACCATAATCCTCTAAGGCAGAATATGCAGCATGGATTACCAAAGATGGAATCGCACGGTGCCTCAAACTTCTCATTACTGTCAGTTTTGGGGCACACAATAGCTCTGAAACCTCTTACCTTGCTCACTGGCCCTATCCTGTCAACTTCTTGTCTTTTATTACCCTCTGCTTCTGTCTCTCAGTGGTTAAAAAAAAGAAAAGACATCCTCTGACTCGTAAAGAGTGTTTGCTATTCAGATAGTAGTTGTTAATAGGGATGTACAAAACTACAAAGTAGTCAGCAGGTTACTTGAATGACTAGTTGTCTTAATGTTGGATAGAAATAGCTATCTTGATCAAATAAATGCAGACTTAGTGAGCATAAGAGACTTTTTTCAAATACATTTTAAAAAATCGTATTGATCAACGTTAGTGTATATTTGAGTATAATACATTGTGCATTTCTCTGAGAAATTACACAGTAAAAAAAAATAGTTGCTGCCTTACATTTTTAAGTAAAATCAACTTGGATATTTAAGTCATTTCAACTTAAAATACATTAAATTGACTTTAAAAAAATTGTTGAATCTTTTATAACTTAAAAAAGTTGTTAAACACATGTTGTCATAACTTTTTGATCATACAATTTTTTACAGTGTGGTTAGTGTTTATCAAGAATGACAATATAGACTGTCATTCCAAAACAGAGGAATGACTTAAATTAGGCTGTTTTGTGTCCAGTGCCTCATTAATTAATTACCTAGAGGCAAAGTAATGACATGAATGCATGATATACCATAAGATATAAACATATGTTCCCATATCATATCTTGAATATACATTAAGTCTATTCATTAATATGACACTGTACTTATGTGTGGTTGTGTCCTTGCATACTTGTTACGGATTCATGACTGTGGCTCACAAATGAGTGCACATATCTGTCAGGAATATATTTGTGAGCACATCTTCATCTTTGTGGCTTGACAAGCACAATATCAAGATTATTTTTAGAAGTGTCAGAAACACGTCAAAATGCTGGCGCTGTCAGTGTGTTAATGTGCTGTCATACTTGGTGGTTCACTCACTCAATGAACATGTATGCGTTGACATTTGGATACATGGACACTATAAGGTACAGAGACATTTCATAACTTTAGAAAACAGTGCACAAATCACATTAGATGACATGTTGGACAGCTCCTGTGAATAAAGAAGACAGTTACTTTCCATTAATATGGTTTCTTACTACTTTAAGAAGAATCTCTTTATTTGATGGAAAATATCAGTCATTTAGATTAAAGTTGCAACTCTGGAAGTTGCGACAATGTACCTTTATGTCATAGTTTTGTTTATTTGATTTTAAATTATTATTGTTCGAAAAGTACAGAATCACATAACCACAATTTTAAGTTATAGTTAGACATGTCCTAAAAACAAGTTTGCAAAAATGTCAAACCTCATATTAAATGAACTGAATATAAAACAGCACAACTTTGTTATGGCCATAACAAGGTCAAATTAACAATTTATTTCACCTCTTTTCACTGCACTTTGTGGGGCGGGGGAAGTACTTCAGACCCTGTTTTGTACTAATTGATGGAAAGGACTGACTGCTGAATGAATGAAATAACTGTAAAGGACAGAAGGTTTATGACACTTGCCGCTAGTTCTTAAAGAGGAGATAAACAACATCTGTGAATTCTAGGAACATCAAACAAATGAGCATCAAATCAAGTTAAAACTTAATAGCCAGTACATCAGCTACATATTCATCTGCTCTGAGACCGTGAAGCCTCCTCACAGAGCTTTCCACACTGAAACCTGAACTTAAAGCATAAAGCCTGAATAACAAATTCAGATGTGCAGACTGTCTGCAAAGTCAGACATATATGTTTGATCTCTCTGTATCTATCTTGGTCAAATAAGTACTCTTGGATCAAATAGCATACGCCTACAGTGTGCACTGTGTTTGATTGAGAGGTTGGCATACCATCACTGTTTATAAAATGTTTTATGGTCACAATGTTTATGAATTCGTAGTAGTAATATGTGCACAACCAAAAACAAAAAAAAATATTTGATTAAAATAAGCAACGTTTCGACCCGAAGGTCTTCGTTTATGTTCAACATTGATTTTTTTATTCATTTTTAGTTTTAGTTTGTTTTTTGTTTTTTTGTTTTTTTGTTTTTTGCTTTAGATTTAATTTTTTCGATTTGTTTTTGATTTGCTTTGCATTTTGTTTTGCAGTTTTTATCTTGTTGTTGACAAAGATGTTCTGATTTACATAGCATATTTTCAGTCTTTTTTTGCTTTGCTTTGCATTTAGCTTTTTTAGTTTTTTTTATTTATTTGATTTGCTTTGCATTTTGTTTTGCATTTTTTGTTTTTTGTTTTGTTTTGTTGCTGATTTACATTATAGCATTTTCTATTTTTTCTATTTTTATTTGTCTTTTTTTGTAAAAAAAAAAAATATATATCTAGGCATATTTGAAGATACATTTAATTTGGAAACATAAATGCATAAGATAAATTAGTTTTTTAGACCATTTTCAATTTTTAGTATATTATATTTTATTATTTCTTAAAACATTGGCAAGTTGTTGTTTTTAGATTTAGAGATAAAAGATTTATTAAAGGGGGGGTGAAATGCTCATTTTCACTCAATCTCCTGTTAATCTTGAGTACCTATAGAGTAATATTGCATCCTTCATATCTCCAAAAAGTATTTTGTTTTATTAAATTTTTAACATAAAGATAGGCTGTACCGAGTCTTTCCGGAAAAAAACGAGCGGCTGGGGGCGGGCCGTGTGGGCGAAGCTTAGCTGTGCTAACGCGCCAAGCTAGTGACAACACACAGAGACATTTGTTCAACAAACAGTTTTACTCACCGTCCGGTTCCAACGCACGACCGCGAACCTTTATCATTGTGACTGCTCGATCCTTAAGCATTAGACGATCTGCAAATCCGTAGATCTGGGCTTTGTTTATAAAACAATCATCGTCGAAATGCAGGGAACAAAAGTCTTACACAACTCCGTTTATGCTCAGAAAAACAAACTCCATCCACGGGTTCCTTAACGCTGGGTTCTTTGGGAATCTGTGCAGGGTTGTCTTGCCCTGGCAACCAAAAACACACTTCTTTGGTGACATTGACTTCCCAAAAGCCGGGCAGGGCGCTTTGATGGCGAACTGCTTTCACTCTCTTGCTCTAGTCTACGAGTGCGCGCGCGGCCGCGATCTTACCGGAGAAGTGCCCTTAGGACCCATATAAGGAAATTCCGCCCTATCTTACGTAAGACAGAGCCATACTCGAAAAAAACTTTCCGAAACTTGTGACAAACCGGAAGGAGTATTTTTGGAACAAAAATACTCCTTCAAACGTACAACTTAGTTTTTGAAACTTTGTCCATGTTTAGCATGGGAATCCAACTCTTTACCAGTGTAAAAAACTCAGTATGCATGAAATAGCATTTCACCCCCCCTTTAAAAGATGTTTTAGATTTATGATTAAAAAATAAAAAATAAATGAGTATGAAAAACATTCAAGATACATTCTCTGAAAACATGAAGGAATTTTTTTTTTTTTTTTTTTTTTTTTTGCTGTAGCCTAAAGTAACAAGTAAATGTCTTATGTTTTAAGAAAGTGATAGATAATCCTAAATTGTTTTCAGTACAATTAAGAATCCAACCTTTTGCAGTGCAGAGATGTTTTTACAGACAAACACTTCTCTAGAAAGAGCAAAAGAGAAAGAAAACAAAACTCTACAGAAGCTCTCCGGTTCATTATTTACACATCGCTTAACTGTGAAATTGTATTTCTTTTAAACATATCTCCGTAACATTAGAGAGGAATTACACCGCCTATTGAGTTTGCAAGGCGCCAGTATTTCCGTTTCCATTATCTGGGCTGTGATCCACTGAAGCCCAAATAAATAAGCCACCCATGTGGATAAGCGTCACATTAAATATTGTGCTGGATGAAGTTTCTAAGATGAATTGCAAAAGTGCGTCTTCAGCAAACTTCAAACGAACAGCTACGACCTGACAAATAAACTCAAATGGCACACGTGTAGAGCCGAGGTCTGAACATTTATCAGTTCACACGTGCGCACAGCCTTTATTCACAACTCCTATTAAGCTTTCCGCACACGTGTGGAAGCGTCAGTGCATTTAGCACCAACACTTCCTCACACTCTATACTTGGTGACACTTCTTTTCACAGTTACAGAGAAAGACGCTTATGGAAGTAAAATAATGACAAATGTTTTTGAAACGAAAAAGCTTGTTGAATTGCACTACTTGGAAAAAATATGCATTGCATTGACCCTGCTTGCATTTTAATGGGCTGAAATTCAACATGGTTGTACATTTAAGCTGTGAATATTTCAATTCAAAACATTTCACACACGTTTTCATTATTAAAAATTCAATAATCCATATTCACCTTTCAGATTTCACTTCCAATTCATTCTGTTTAAAAATACAACCTATAATATTCGGCACTTTTCGGTCCATTTTATTTCGCTTTGCAAATTCGCTTTCCGCAAATTCAGTGGTTGAAATTCGACAGAAAATTCAACATTTGACATCCGGGAAGGGCAGGAATATCAGTAGATCGCCGATTGATAATCTCCACACTGTAAAAAGTGAACAGTTGGATCAACTTAAAAAAATTACTTCAATTGGTAACACCTAAAGAAATGAAGTTTTCTCAACTTAAATTATCACGTTTTTCATGATAAAACATGATAATTTAAGTTGAGAAAACTTAATTTCTTTAGGTGTTACCAATTGAAGTAATTTTTTTAAGTTGATCCAACTATTCACTTTTTACAGTGCATAGCTGTTTGTCGACCACACACCAGCAGGGGGCGCAAGCGGCTGTTGATGAAGAAAACTATAGAGCAACGGGTGAGAGTCATTCATTCATGAAAACGGATTTACAGAAATGGAGCAAGCAGTGAGTATTTGTGATGATTATCAGGACCAGATTATATATGGAAAGGCTGATAAAGACACAAAAGCTGTGTTTACATTCAAGTCTTCACAGTTATTTTTGCACATGAAAGCAGCTTTCTCTACCGTGAACGAGATTATAATGTTATTCCCTGATACTGATGTACAGATAAAACGTTAAATCTGAGGTAGCAGACATGAACACTTTAGATGGTTTTATGAAAAATGTACAATGTAAAAAGAGACCTGCGAGGTTAGGGTGGTGGAATTGAATCCGGGTTTGAACCAAGCAATCGAACCAGTGTGAAAACAGCCTTAAAAACAGTGTGGGAGGTTCAGCACAGATTTGTAATCTAAATAACGTGACCTTTAAATGAGCAAAATAATTGCAGGCGGTTTGATGGCACTTCATGAATACATTCCCGCTCACCCAGCTGGAAAAACAGATGCTGCGTTAGAGAGAGGGAGAGGGAGTGTATTTCTCACATTTTCTCTAATCTCATATTTGCATTGGAGGGAGATCGAGGAGATGACACTGTATCAATTTGGCCAGTGCTAATCTTACAGTAATACCACTTGCAAGTGAACCACATTCGGTCAATTTTAATGTCATTAGTTCGAGCTACAGAGGATGAGCTTGTCAACGGGAGAGTAATTGCATCCTTGCGCTTCTACAGTGCCTGTTCTGAAGATGTGATTAGATTCCAGCATGGTATTAGACGCTTGGCCTCAGCAATACTCAGCATGTTCAGACAAATGTATGCTTATACGTGTAGACACTGTTTCACTCATTTTTCATCTCTTATATATATCTCTCATATATTCATGGTCACCTGCTGCGGTTAAGTACAATGTTCTGAGTGCTAAATCCTGTTCTGTTCACATACAGTAAGTGGAGTGTCAAGTGCATTTTACAACTGAAGTGCTGACCGATCTGGCAGTCAACTTATACTGACACCTGGTGATGTCAAACTTACCGATGCCATTGTATGTCATTGTTTAAGCCAAATGGATAGACAGACAGATATCCCTCTCCTCTCTCTGTTATGTTTTTCATGCACAGCAGAATGTGAGAGATAAGATAAAGCCCTGCAACAATGCAATCGCACTGATCTTGGACATGTTGAGCTTGAAGAAGAAAAAAAAGGGCATTGATAGACAAGGGATAGCTGAATAGGGTCTATAAAGTATTAGAACTTCCTCTTGCTGACCAGACACTTGCAGTCATGACTTTCTTAAGCCGATTATTTGTTCTCTGATGCTGCACTGCCTCGGTTTCTGCCCCCTCTCTGAATACTACAATAGACATTTAAAGGGTTAGTTCACCCAAAAATGAAAATTTTGTAAGTAAATACTTACCCTCATGTTGTTCCAACCGCGTAAGACCTTCGTTCATCTTTGGAACACAAATTAAGATATTTTTGATTAAATCTGAGAGCTGGATCACTTCTCCATAGGCTGCTAGGTGACCGAAACTTGCTGGCCCAGAAAAGTTATTAAAGAGATCGTTAATATAGTCCAAGTGACTACAGTGGCTTAATCTTAAGTATATCAAGCGACGATAATACTTTTTGTGCGCAAAAACAAACAAAAATAACGACTTTATTCCACTATTCATTTCCTTCTCTCTGGGCCTCGTAGTGTTTTTGCGCTGCGCGTCTGTGTTATACGTCATCACGCATCACACACATGACCAGCTTCGGCCAATTGTGAGCCTATGTGGTGACGTGTAACACAGACGCGCTACGCAAAAACACTACATGAACCAACTAGAGGCCCAGAGAGAAGGAAATGAATAGTGGAATAAAGTCGTTATTTTTGTTTGTTTTTGTGCACAAAAAGTATTCTTGTCGCTTGATATGTAAGATTAAGCCACTGGAGTCACTTGGACTATATTAACGATCTCTTTAATAACTTTTCTGGGCCAGCAAGTTTCGGTCACCTAGCAGCCTATGGAGGAGTGATCCAGCTCTCAGATTTAATCAAAAATATCTTAATTTATGTTCCGAAGATGAACGAAGGTCTTACGGGGTTGGAACAACATGAGGGTGAGTAATTACTGACAGAATTTTCATTTTTGGGTGAACTAACCCTTTAAGAGGGTCTAAGATAAAGAAAAGAAAACATTTTTAAAATCTCATTTTAAATGCATGTGCTCAGTTCTTAGAAAGGTAATATTTGCATTCATGCTGTTTTTTTATATATTTTTTTATAAATATGTCATGTTGTGTATACGTGTACATATTTTCCTTATACCTTGAATACATAAAATATTTTTTAAAAAAAAATGTTTTTTTCATGGTAAAAGGCATTTTTTTAAAATATCTTTATATTTATATTTATTTGATAAATATGATACAGTTTTGTGATAATGTTCACATGACATTTTACATCCTGAACTAACCTTGCCTTGTCAAGAAAGATATTTTAAGATATGACATTCACACAAAGTTATTAAGGTTTTTGTAGGTTATTTCTATGATATCATTCCCCCACCCCCCACCCCTGTCCTGCTTTTTCCCAAATTATTATTATTTTTTTTTTTTTTTCAAAACTACTTATACTACTCCATAATTTAATTCATTTAATGAGTTGTTTCTCTTTATTATGATATCAGGACCTTTTTTGTCCCCCAAAACTATCAAATTGAATTTTAAATTCAGAAATTGAAAACATGTTCATCATAGAAAATACATTAATTTCTTTATACATGCTATAATTAAAGTTCACCTGTTACCACATCTTAAATAAACACATGATTACATGTTAAATTCGAATTTATTGCTTTAATTAAAAGTTGCAAGCATTATTTTGTTTAGTTAATACTGTTGATCATTACATTAACTTAATAGTGTGTGTAATTTAAACTCAAATTTTTGCTTTAGTGGATTTTTTTGGTATGAATTATATTTTAAATGTATTTTTAATCATTTAAGCACCACATCCAGGTATGAATACAGAAAGTTGTAACAGTGCTCTGCAAGATGACATACAGATGGACAGAATGCAAATGAATAGAGTAGGTTTTCTGCCAAAATATTATTATCTCTCTGTGAAAGACCACCCGTACTGGCCTTTCTTCTTCTTCTTCATTTAATTCCAAAGACCAAATTAATATATTTGTACAAACGATCATCAGCAGTTTAACTTCTGAATTCATGCTCAAATTCTGTAAGCTCCAGCCTACCGTGTCAAAGCGTGCAAAATAGTTTAAATCGTTTAAGAGTTTATACAGTCGCTAGATTTAGTCAGAGAGAGGAAAAATACAAGAGGGGGGAAATCAACAAACATCCTTCCTTTTCAGTCTGACAAAACACGTTTTTGCAAAGAGAAAAGAGGGGTAAATAAAGATGTTTACTCTCCAGACAAAAGAGGGTAAGATAAGTTGCCAAGAGAGAAACTGTAGTACCGCCTTAAATGCCAAACCAAGTGCAATGTTCTCTTTCTCCCTCTTTCTGTTTGTCTCACATGCTGAGTTATTATGTGTATTCAGCTCTGGATTTCTGCCCAGCCAAGGATTTTAGGACATTGCTCATAATGGTGCTCTTAATTCTGATCCCAGACCTGTTCTGTCATTTCCATCAAACTGGCTAAGATTAGATTCAGGGTAAAAATAAATAAAAAGAGCAAGTCCCGGATCAGTGTCTAGCCGGAAGAGCTAAATGGATAAATAATGAAAGTGAGAATACGGTTGAAGATTATGTGTGGCAGCCTCAGGCCGGCTCTAGGCCAGTGTCAAACTGAAGTGTATGGTTCTCCAGGCCTGAACTGCATCTAGTTCAGACTGTACACACACCATCTCATTTATAATGTAGATATGTTTAACAAGTAATGAGGATTCCAAGGATAGTTTCAGAAGGGCATTTTCAGAGACCAAACAAGTGATAAAATATAGTTAAAATAGCCCACCATGGATGATTGTTATGATTATGGTCTTATAAAGCATGTCTGTCATGACATGTCTCAGGAAACGGTAGTTTGGGAGTCCTCACTCCTACCTTGATGCTCAATATGAGAGTCGGTTAGACTTTATGATGTATATCTATTTGGATGTCTAATATATACACCATATGGCCAAAAGTATGTGGAGTATTTTTTTCATACAATAAAAGTCCATTTTAATTTCAAATTATCTATAATATTTGTGTTTCTTGTCTCTCACAGTCCTCGTCTCCAACAGCTTGTCACGCCGCTTCTCTGATAGCGAGCACTTTTTTAGTTCACTGCAGTTGCAGATTCGCTCTTATTCCTGTAGACTTCATGACACTTTAGAGCCATGTTTGAGCCAACTTTGTCCACGCGTGAGCAGAGGTCACCGAGCAGACTGTGTGTAAACTCAAAGGAAAGCATCTGCTCCACTTTTTTCTTTCCTCTCCTCAGCAAGCCCTCCACTCTTAATCCCTCGCTCCTGCTGACCGCACAGAATCTGAGTTTCCATCTCTCAGCAGAGCTCATGTTCATCCTGTCAGTCACAGAGTTGAGAGGAGGAAGCCAACTGCTAGAAGTCACTTGTAGATAATATTATTCAATTACTGTAAATATGAGCAGACATCCTTTAAATGACATTGGGAAATTAGACATACACACTATACCGTTGAAAAGTTTGGACACACCTGCTCATTCTACATTACCGTTCATAATTTGGGGTCGGTAAAATTACATTCATTCATTCATTCATTCATTCATTCATTCATTCATTCATTCATTCATTCATTCATTCATTCATTCATTCATTCATTTATTTATTTATTTATTAGGAGTTACACTTTTTTTAAGGTGTCCTTGTTGCAGTGTAATTATACAATTAAGTACTAGGTAATAGTAATTAACTACATGAACTTACTATATAATTAAAATTAGGATTAGGATTGATATACTCACTGGCAGTGTTTGGGGTAACTCATTACAAATAACTTGAGTTACGTAATCAGATTACTTTTTCAAGTAACTAGTAAAGTAACGCATTACTTTTAAAATGTACAACAAAACATCTGAGTTACTTTTTCAAATAAGTAATGCAAGTTACTTTGTTTTCCCATTTATTGACTGACAGCTCTCTTGTCCCCATATTGAGAGAAATGGAAGTGCAGAGGCGTTGTGTGTAAACATGAGGGTTATTGTGGTTCTAGACTAAATGTGAGCGTGCATTTACTCATCTCCTTTGCAAAAAGAAAAGATTCAATATTCCTCAAAATGAATAAAATCAGTGAAATGCAGAATCAGAATACTATGCAAACATGCGTGAATTTGCATTTCCCTCAGCCTGAGGCTCATTATTTCACTTTTGGTGTGAAAGTGTCTTTACATTTGCACAAAAATGTAACTTTTTTGTTGTAAAAAAACAAGCCCAGCCCAGGTGGAGAAAAAAAGTAACGCAAAAGTAACGTAACACATTACTTTTCTAAAAAAGTAACTAAGTAACGCAATTAGTTACTTTTTAAGGGAGTAACGCGATATTGTTACCAACGCGATAACTTTCCCCAACACTGCTCACTGAATAGATATTACACTTGTTTACTTTTAAGACCAAATTGTTGGAATGAATTAAAATGCACAATGAACTTTTGATTTTATTTTTTTAAATAGTACACATATAAAAATAGTAAAAAAAAAACAAAAGATTGAGATTGAATTATTGGATGTACTGACTGCCTAAGTGTTTTCATTTCATCAGTCCCCTTAGGCTGTTTATCCGTTGCCTAAGGTATCAAGAAGCCAGGATCATATATACCAAAGTCCAAAAAAATATACTGATCCAGCTCTATACCGTCCCTTACATGCCAGTCCAGCGCCCCTCCACCATTTTATCTGCGTACATTATGGAATTACTTAATTTTTATTATTTTTTTTTTTTTTTTAAATGCCAGTTGCTGATGGGGGATTGTTTTTCCACCCAAGATTACAGCAGATTTCTTGTTCTGGAGCAACATCCTGTGTGAGGCCAAAATCTGGACGAGGCAGAGGAGATTATGGCGCCAAATCACGTCTCGCACTGCAGACCCCAGCCAGCCTGCTCATTTATAAATGATCTGAGAGGGTTTGATTCCTTCATACAAGAACACTCGGGCTGTTGGAATGCATCTCATGCTGCTGTGTGGCTCATCGTGTAGGGAAGTGAACTTCAGAGGAGAAGACTGTTATTGCATCATAGCGACCGCTGTGCCGGTGTTGCCCACAACCGTCAATCCAAACCATATGAACAATCATTTTGTAAGTAATATAATCGGACAGTGACAACATCTAGTATAGTACACCAGTTGATATAGTAATGACTGGAGCATCAACACGATGCCAAGACACACGAGAGAGGCACTATCATTGTGGAAAGAGAATGAAAATGTTTGCCCATGTCCATTCAAAATGACTATTTTTGTATTCACTCATGCACTCATTCACCATTCAATACATAGTGAATGTCACACGAGGGTAGACACTATCCCGAATAACAGAAAAAAAAAGTGGCCAGCCTCCACCAGCGTTTTTGATCATTTTCACAAAAGTTTCATGGCCCCCAGAATATTTTGTTGTATGAATATCTGAACATGCAATATCAAAAGAAAGAGCAGGGCCTCTGCTTAAAAAAATAAAAACAAAAAGAAAAACTTTTATTATAGCTTCATGCATTTATTTATTTTTTATCAACACTAGAATGTGGGTAAGTTTCCCAACTTTTTGAGCAAAAAGCTGAAAAAATCCAGCCTGGTCTCATTGTTAATACGTAGGTATTAATACGTCATTTTCAAAGATAGAAAACGTACTTTTTTGTACGTTTGGATAGATGCTGAAACGTATAATATGGACGTATCTGCAACGTTTAAACGTAACATTATTACGTTTTTACAGCTAAAAAACGTAAACTATTTACGAATATTTCATATCATAAAGATATCTGTATATTTCCCCTTTTACCATTTTATAGATTATAAATGTAAGATCCCTTAACCCTACTCCCACACCTAAACATACCCATTTTAGACAATATTAAAAGGATAAAACGTAATGGACATAACGTTATGTGTAGGGAAATGGCAGTTTTATTAACAATATAGCATTAAAAGATAGTTTGAGCCACTAATCCTACCCTTAACGTTACCCCCAAATCTAACAATTTCTTAAAACTACGTAAGGCTACAATTATAAAGAAAAACAACAGACATACACGTTTAATCACATAATTTATTTAGTGAGAAAATGTCAAAACCGGTACCAAAAGTCGTTCACATGACGATGTGTCGCAGTCCTCTCTGGCAGTATATAATAGTTTTGTATGAGGTAACGTTACAGAGCAGAATTGAAGTTATTAATCCATGAAAATGTTAATCCGGTTTCGGTTCGTTGTTCGCTCTGTGAAGGCGCGCGCGCTTCTCCATTTCAAAATGTAGTACACCAACTTAAACACGGCATGTCGCAATCTGTGACGAAGCATGCGAGAGCCAATGAGCGTTTGATATCACTGCCGTAAAACATGTCGTAATGCTTCGGGCGCAATTTTTGAATTTGAATTCACAACAAGTGCGGGATGTCGGGATTTGACGTTTACGGTCGCTGCTGCTGAGAAATTATGAAGATCACTGGATAAAGGGATGAATTTGGATCTGTTTCTTGCAAACAACGCATGGATTCTAATGATTTGGATTACACCAAGCTAATAAAATTGATGTCTTTTGTGAATTTATGTTGTGTTTTAGTGTATTATGGGTCTAGGAGAAAACGCCTTTTGTGTCTCACGGTAAATAAACCAAATATTACAAAATGGTTAAACGATTAAAGAAGGAATTTTTAAGGTTTTAAAGTGTATTCTTGTTTAACACCATGTAAGTTAGGCTAATCCTCCGAAACGAGTTTGCAGCAGAAGGCACGAACAGAGCGAAATGTTATTATTTATGAGTAACATACTGTATTAATTAATGCGACTGAAAATTTAATTGATAAGACAAATGAATGCAATAGAGTCAAAACATTAATGCCACGATTTTAATATAAGTTAAATATGAATACGTACAAATTTGTACGTCGGTAAAGTTGTTTATACGTAAATAAATTACGTTTTTTTGCTGTCAATACGTAAATATTATACGTTTTAGTGCTGTAAATACGTCAGTATTATACGTTTCTGTGTGTATAAAACGTAAATAAATGTACGTATGGTAGACTACACTTTACGTAAAAATACACACGTATTCTCATGAGATCACGTTGCAGCATCATATGTTTGTCAAAGATTACGTCTGGATCGAATTCAGAATGATGATCAAAACAAAGATGGAGTAGATCGAGTCCATCAACACCCCCCAGTGCTTCACAGTCCTATAACTCGTCCTGGGTCGACATTTCATTCAGTATCATTAGGCAGTTTTGATTTATATGCTGTTTAATGTAAATAATTGTGTTATTTTACATTATTATACGGATGATTAGATATTTTTAGTAGAAACCAAGCCAGAAATACTAATTAAGAAGTTATATTTTGCAGCTATACTGATTTGAATCGAATTGATTTGAAGATTAAAAACAAATCTCGCTAGCCGCTTGTACGTAAGCTAATATGATTGCTCTATAACTCTGTGCTTGTCAGTACCAAAATGGTTGCTTTCATACTTGTTTATCTTGATTATCTACTCCAAAGGACGTTCCTTAAGCACTGTATGCGGCAGTTATTGATATTTTCGTTATATGTGCTTTGGAATCATGCAGACACTGAATCAAATGAGTTAATTTCTCACACTTTTTCACACCGCAGGTGTCAGAGTATCATTTTAGAGGAACCTTAATTGCAAACTACTTCAAAAAGGATGGCTTTCAATGATTCATTGCTGTCCTTAATAAAAGGTTATTGAAATCATTAGAAAAAGCCGGAGGGCATGTTAGACAGTCTGTGTATGTGCGTCTAAAGATACCCACGCGTACACACAAACACTACGCTTTCCTGTCAACCAAAGATACAGATGGATGAATATTTCAACAGAGCAGAAAAACGTCCCCTCAAACGGCCATGACCCGACAACAAACGAACAGGGCTTGCACACGGTGCACCCGGGTTTACGGATGATCTCCTAACCGTTTGATAGAGCTGCACTTTGTAGAGGTGGGCTGAAAAGACACAGGATATGCACCATTAATGGGTTTATTAATATCTAAGATATCGACATGGACGGGATCTCAAGGTGCTGATGGAGAACGGGTACAGTGTGCACTCGGAGCTCCATCTTTGCCTCCCTGTAGAGAATGTTCAGCTTTTAACATGCCAGATGGAGCTGGAGAAGCCACTGATTTAATGGACCTGCAACAGTAGTATGCAGCGGATCAGGAAGAGGTCACTCGGAAACACCCACAGGGAGAGATGGACAGCAGAGCAGTCAGGAATTCCCATACATGCATGAATACACACACAATGAACTCCCCAACATGCTGAATTCATACAGTGGTGTGTACTATTAATGGTGGAGCGTACTATTGTTTTTAAATTAAATTGACGGAGGAAAATAGTTATTTCAGATTTTTACATTATCAGTATGCATTATTTGTTTTTGAATAGATGCATGTTGAATTAGTAAAAAGCATGGCATTTTTGGTGTTCATGAATCATTATTATTATTTTTATTATACTTTTAAATAGTGCTTCTGAGAACCATAACGACAAAATGATCCTTTAAAAGAAGGGTTAAGTCTGCAAAATGGTACAACCCATTTGATATTGACATTCCCGTGACAAATTGCGAGATGCTGCATAATTATTAGAGGTTTGATTAATGATAATATCACACTCAATCAAAAGTTAATGTTTATAAATGCTCCACTTACTTACTCATTTGTGTATTTCCAGACATAATTATATTAAAGAGGTCGTATCGTAATTAATTTTTTCCTGAGACCCACTTATAATATCCGATGGGTTTTGTGTGAAAAACAGGCATAATTTGTTTTCACGTGACCACTTCTCATGCACTCTCTCTCTTTGACAAATGAGCTATTTTATGCTACTTTACCTTTAACACTCCAATCTAAATGTGTCTTCTTCTGTCAGGAACAGCACAGGATTTTGCATATCTTATCTTGTGATTCATCTTATCTTGTTGTATCTTACCTTTACTCTCATTGTTAGTTAGTTAGGTAGTTACCATTCAAAAGTTTGGGGTCTGTAAGAAATGAGTAATTTTATTCAGCAAAGAATAAATTGCATTAAATTGGTCAAAAGTGAGAGTAAAGACATGTATAATGTTACAAATAAATGCTGAAATCCCTGAAAAAAGTATCACAGTTACCATAAAAATATAATGCATTGATATAATAATAATAATAATAAATGTATCTTGACCACCAAATCAGCATATTAGAATGATTTCAGAAAGATCACGTGACACTGCCTGCAGAAAATTCAGCTTTTCCATCACAAGAATAAATTACATTTTAAAAAATATAAATTAGAATTAGAACAGTTATTTAAATGTGTAATAATAATTCAAAGTATTAAGCTTTCAAATAACTGCAGCCTTGATGAGCATATAAGAGACTTTCAAAAACATTTCAAGAAAACCTTACTGACCACAAACTTCTGAATGGCACTGTATGCAAACTGGAAAAATAGCATCTACTTATTCCAGTGTTTAGGAATCTGCTGCATTTTTGATGTGCTGGCTATAAATGTAGGTATGTGTCGATGAATTTGATTTCCTGACACCACAAGCCATTTTTGCAGCTGTTTCATAAGATGTTTTTTTGGCCTGGGAAGGTATAGTTTTCAGCTCTGACACTTTACATTGTACAACAAACAAACTCAAACATTAAGTAAAATTTGTTTACTTCTAAACATAGGCATGCCCCACTACCAAAGCTCTGTGTTGAAAGAAGCTGGCATTCCCTCTTCTCATTTTGACAGATCTTTGGCCCGAGCTCAAAGATTAATTACTGGTCAGCTACTTCTGCCCCAGTAATTCCAACAGTCGTTATACCCATTGGGGTTAGTTCAGAGTAAACGTGTGCACGGGACCCCATCTGTGTTCTCTGGGCAACACAAGCCCCATAAGTCACTTTCCATGTAAATTAGAATGGTCAGCTTCTGCAGATGGGACGGACAATCATACTAGCCAATCATAAGCCTTGCTGCAGATACATTGAGAAATGGTGAGGTGTTTTTTATTTTTTATTTTTATTTTTTTTATAATGTCCATTTCATTCAAGGTGACCTGGAGACGAATTCCTACTCCCATTTTGCTTGCGAACTGGCTGCACATGCTCTCGTCAGGCTGCGCCAGAGCAGAGGATGCTGGGTAATGAGACAGCATGATTGATCAGATGTCTGCTCACTGGCCGCCTGCCAGACCTGTGCCGCCCGCTTGTGTAATGTCCAATGACTGGCTTCAACAAGCTCCAAATGCGAGGAGAGAGAAAAACTCTCGCTGTGTGTTACTCCAGACTTGACAGGATTATTAACCCTTTAGCAACACTGTATGTTTTCTTGATGAAACTAAATGAGAGGTGGACATAACATTTATCCGAACACGAACTTAAAGTACAATCAGACAGCTGGTAGCTATAGAACAATTCAAGCTGTTCTAAAATGACCATAGCTTGATGGTAACTGGTCTAAGCAAGTCATTAACAAGTCTAAGATGGTCATTAGCTCATCTAAGCTGGTCTCGGATGGTTATTACTAGTGTAAAGTGGTGTAAGATGGTAAATGGTTATTGGCTAGTCATTAGTTGGTAGCTGGACGGTAACTGGTCTAAGATGCCTATTAGCTGGTCTATAATGGTTTTTAGCTAGTCTGAGAGGGTCTAAGGATCTAAGGTGACCATTAGCTGGGAGCTGGATAGTAACTGGTCTCAGATGGTATTGATCTAGTGTTTTATTATCTTTTCTAAGTTAGTCATTAGCTGCTATAAGATAATCATTAACTATTTGTCTGGATGGGAACTTCTCTAAGGTGGCCATTAGCTGGTCTGATGATGGTCGTCTAAACTGGTCTTTGATGGTTATCAACTGTAATGTAAAGTGGTCTATGATTTATTATACTAAGGAGGTCTTTAGTTTGTCTAAGCTGGTCTGAGATGGTTATTACTAGAATATGGTGGTCTAAGATGGTCAATAGATGCTCTAAGAGGGATATAAGCTACAGGAGAGTCTAAAATGGTCATTAGCTGATCTAAGATGATCATTAGCCGGTAACTGGGTGGAAACTGGTCTAAATTGGCCATAACCTGGTCTAAGCTGGCCATTAAATCCTCTAAGATTATCATTAGCTCATCTAAGCTGGTTTCAGATGGTTATATAAGGTGGTCTAAGATGGTCAATAGACGGTCTAAGATGGTTATTAGCTAGTCTAAGATAGTCACTAGCTGATCTAAGATAATCATTAGCTGGTATCTGGATGGTAACTGGTCTAAGATGGCCATTAGCTGGTTTGAGAATGGTTGTTGGGTTGTTTAAACTGGTCTCAGATGGTTATTAACTAAGGTGGTCTATGGTCATTAGATTGTCTAAGATAGTTACTGTAGATAGTCTCAGAGGGTATAAGATGGTCATTAGCTGATCTAAGATGACAATTAGCTGGTCTCAGATGGTTATTAACTAGAGTAAGGTGTTTTAAGATGGTCAATGGATGGTCTAAAATGGTTATTAGCTATTCTAAGAGGGTCTAAAATGGTCATTAGTTGGTCTATGATGGTCCAAATTGGTCATATATTGCTTGACTAGCCACCATGTTCCAATAAAACAAACAAACAAAAAACAGCTAGAAACCAATTACCATTATCCAAAACACAACAACCTGTTTAATCTGGATTTTACAGCAGCTTTCAATTGTCCAAAATATTTTTTTGTTTCTTGGAGCCTTTCCAGCCCTTTTATCGGCACGCTGACACTAAATGCTTTTCCGAGCAGAATCTTTACTGTGTGTATAAAAGGTAGTCACAGTGGCGTCTTCTCGCTCCAGCCACTCACTCTCCTGCCAGCTCTTAAGACTAGATGTGCCCAAAGTAAAGCTGTTCTCCAATCAGGAAGGCAGGTGCAGCAGTTACGATGGTGCTTGCGCATATAAATGCAGACCGTCAAAAGGAGCATGGAGCAAGTAAGCTTGGGAAACAGTTCCCAGGATGAACACAGCAGAGCAGAACAGCTGGGCTATCGCTGCAGGTACACCTCTCGGGGTTTGATGTTTTATTTATAAACCAAAACCAGAAGTTTTATCTTAAACCTAAATGCAAGCCCTTGTGTGCACCTTGACCTTCAACCTTGAGACCAAACATCTGTTTCAGGTGTCCAGTGGCAGTCATTGGAATATGTCCTCAGTATATTTTAGGTAAATACAGATTTATTTATATATATATATATATATATATATATATATATATATATATATATATATATATATATATATATATACTGGAGAGAGAGAGAGAGAGCAACATAATGCATTTGAAAAGTGTGAACAGAGAGTGTGTTTGTCTGTGGGATAAAGAGCGAATTTGTGGAAGAAGATCTATTTGCTATAGTTTTGTAGTCCATGTGATTCTAAAAGGGTCGTCGCCTCACAAAAGCCTCTCTGAGCTTCTTGGGATCCTTTATCAAGATTCATCAATTACCCTCTTTCTTCCATCTCCAGCCCTGAATAGCATGTCTTCAAAATAAGAACATCAACAGAGCTCAATTTACTGCAGTCATCTGCAGTATTCGTTTTTCCTTTTCTCTGCTCTCACAATACATCTCTGTACAATTTTTCCCTCTTCTTTGGAGGTTAATTGAGTCTTTTGACCCCATTGTCAACAGAGACTGTTTGTGGTTGGAGAGGAAATTAGTTTGTTTCTCTGGCCAAACACAATAGAAAGAACTGAACTCGATCGGATATTAGGAAGATGATGTGTCATCCGATTCTCAATGCCCTTATCCCCCTGTGCTTTATGACCATATTGGCATGCCAAACTGGAATAGAAAGACAAGCATGAGCTCAAATGCATGCCAAACACAGAGTAGAAAAAACTTGGATTGAGTCTTTTTTGTTGACTTGGCTTGGCATCTTCTTCACTTTCCTACCCAATGTATAGAGAAACATTCAAAGTGCTAGATTAACATTGTTACTTTCAAATCAGTGCATGTATGTCACCACTGTGTCAAATTGATGTTGTTATGTATTGTTTTGAGCCTTATGTCAACCTGGACAATGTGATTACTGTGTGATAAATTAGCCTGGGTGGTTGGTGGCTAATAAACGACTCGCAGGATTGATCTAAACAGAGTCTTCTGAGGTGCTACTGATGTAATTATATATTGTTGATTTTATTTAATCTTATTAAAGGTGTTTTCACTGAGCCATACATTTGATTAAAATGAACATCAAATCAATACTGACCCTTTTTACTTGTAATTTCCTGGTCTTATTGTCAACTATTCATCAGTGCATTGCTATTTCTTAGCAACTTGCTTCTCCTCTGACATTACTTTTCTGCTGATGTCACTTAGGCCACACATGTTATTAGCATTTATATTTATGTAAAATAAATATATCAAATCAAATAAATGCTGTTTTTTGAACTTTATATTCATCAAAGAATCCTGAAAAATTGATCGATTTCCACTAAAATATAGTTTTCATCTGACACTGAAGACTGGAGAATAGCTGTTGAAAATATTTGACAATAATGATAATAATCTGATAATGTTTCTACACTATTACTGTTTTTACTGTATTTTTGATCAAATAAAATTGGTGAGCATTAGAGACTTTTTTCTGTGGTATTTTGAATGGTAGTGTAGCTATTTAGGGTTTGTTATAACATTTCATCTGGCTTCATTCTGTTATTTAACACAATGCATTTTTCCTCATTGTTCCCCTTGTCTGAATACAGAAGGTTGTGACTGTCGTTGTTGCACACACAGGGCTAGAGGAGGGTTTACAGGGCTTTGAGAGACACACATAACCAGAGGCCAGACACCTGGGTTAATACGGCCCGTGCAGTACGGATCGCCCCTCAGGACGTGGCTAAGATGTTTTACTTTGACAGTTTACAAGCAGGGCCTTTGCGTGTGCATTCACACACCTGGGAGGGACGTCAGGCCTTCAGGATCTACTATGAGATGTGGAGATTTTAGATGCATTTTTAGTTGCATTTTCTTATGTGGTAACCATTACTTTCCACTGGCTGTATTCTAGCAAGGAGCACTCGACCATGTCAATCAGTCATCTGTGCGCTTGTCTAGTTCTACAGAATGAGCTTAACTTTTACCTCTAAATTAACTCCCCAGAGGGGAACTGAAGATACTCCTGGCCTGAGGAGTGCTCAGCTGATGTTTCACTATATCCTTTTGGCTTCTTCTCTCACTATACCTGTACATGGGAGTCGGGACCATAGGCGCCAATCCTGTGGGTGCTCCGGGGCTGGACGGGAATGGATGGAAATTCATTTTAACCAATCAAAAAATCTATTGAAATTCAGGAACCTTTCTGGTCGGACCGTATTTAGCATATGTGTATATATATATATGAAAATGAATAATAGTATCAATGTCAATAAAAATATAAATATGCACACCTACATGTGTTCAAGTTGCCAGGAAAATGTTACTGTTTTTACTTGATGGTTACACCCAGGGCCTAAAATGAACACTTGCCAAATGCCAAATGTGAGTAAAAATCAGCGCTGGCAAGTATGTGAAACACTGTCAGTCGCCAGTTGGTCAGTAGCAATTTTTTTTAATTCTAGTCAGTGCTTCATCGTCACGAAAGTTTCAGCCTTTCAAGAAAAATACACTCACTGCTCTTGAACTTTGAAAAGGATATGAAGACTATGCAGTGTTATTTATTTGATCAGCCTACTTTATTAAATTTCGGGACTTGAAAACTTTTAGACTTGTTGAAGAGCACTGTTTATTTAATTTATATGTATTGTATTTTATGTATTTGTGCTTTTGCTTAATAATTTGTTTGTTCTTATTTTATTACTGACTGATTAAAAACGTAGGCTACTAAATTGATATTAGTTAAATGCTGAAGTCCACTATATGGAGAAAAATCCTGGAATGTTTTCCTCAGAAACCTTAATTTCTTTTCGACTGAAGAAAGAAAGACATGAATATCTTGGATGACGTGGGGGTGAGTAAATTATCAGGAAATTTTAATTCTGAAGTGAACTAATCCTTTAACTAATATCAATTTAATAGCCTACATTTTTAAAGACAAGTACAATTAGTAATAAAATAAGAACAAACAATCAAATTAAAAGCAAAAGCACAAATAAATGGGAACTAATCCTTTTTTAAAACTACCTAGTTTTAGCTGTGGTACCAAATTGGAATAGAGGAATGTGATTTTTTCACTGGTATCTAAAATGTTGGTGTCATAACTCCCTCTTTTTGTGTCATGGCTAGTAAAAAAAATGTTTGGCCGGTAAATCTTCTTAAGTCACCGGCCACTGGCAGATGTGGCAAAAAAAAAAAATTGTTTTAGGCCCTGGTTACACCAATTGACATTTGTAAAGCGTTTTCCTCCTCTTTAAATCATTTATTTTCTGCATTTCTACCAACTTGCCACACATTTTTTCAACTGTATATTTAAAAGAAGTTTTCCTTTTCTTTATCATGGACACTCTCATTTGTCTTCCTGTGTTCCTGTATTTAATGACAGTGGTTAGCAACATGGAGAGCCGAGAAGAGAGAGAAAATGTATTCATTTGTTATTTTAGAGTGACATCTTATTTTTACTTTTATTTTTCAAGCATCCTCAGTGTGCATTTTAATAAAGGAAAAGTACAAGAGATACTTTATAATGAAGTACAAAATGGCTTTCAAATTGGCTCTGAGCATAAATTCTTATAACTGATGTCCACTACATCACAAAACATCTAAATTTAGATGTATTAAGCTATTTTCTATCCTGTTTTTGACCCTCTCTTTCAAAATAACGTGACAAAATCTTCTGAATCTTCTACATTTTCTGGGCTTGGTTTCAATAAAAGCTGATTTTAGACTAACAAGGAAGTTCTGAGTTCTAAAACGTACAGGATATTTTATTAGTACAATGACCTCTTGAGTCAAAAGATCAAGGAAAATTTGATTTCAATTCATGACCCCTTTAATAGAGGCTACTTTCCATAATTTCTATTTCTGCTGTGAAATCTCAATGGACTTTATGTACACTGAAACACAGATATCTAAACGTACCCATCACATTGATAATGCTGGAAGAGAGCAATGTTTATTTTTATAGCACACCAAAGAAGAAAAAGGGTTGAATCATTGCTCCGTATATGTGAACAAAGGGAAAGACATTAGAGTTGGACACCCTGGGCCCGCCATTTGTTTGTTTCAAGCCAACTGAATCAAAGTCAATTCTCAGCGGCTGTGTCCATGCAGCCGTGGTGACCTTTCAAGACCCCGACAGCGGACAGAGAGACATTGACTGCTCAAAACTGCTGAAAAATTGCTTCTTGTCATCCAGCGAGCGGTGGCTTTATGCCACAACTATCCAGTCGAACTCTCTCTTTATCAAGAGGGCAGGCTGAGAGTCACCAAACCATAATGTGACTGAGTTCCCCTGCTGCCCCAAGACATGGGAGTCAGCTGATGAGGTCTGTCAGAGACATCAAGGTTTTTGGTTCATGACGCTTTGACTTTGTCCAAGTCAATGGTGTTCATCAACTAGACCAAACAAAGTTCATAGACATCAAGATAGACATCAATTCATAGACATCAAGACATAGAGCTGAGAAATGTTACATTTAAAATTAATGTTACAATATTGTGTGGCCTAGTTTTATTTCTTTATTTTTTTATTTAGTTTTTTTTTTTTTTTTACTGTTACTTTTACCATCAGCTAACTGAAACTCTGGCCCTGTCCCAAATGGCACAGAGTATAAGCGTTTTACTTGGTTTGCAGGAATTTTGTTTTACACTGGAAGTACTTTCTTTTTTGCTTTTTATCTTCACATATTTCACTTTAAATGATATACAGGCTCAGCCTGATCACATGAAATGTGTCTCTATAGCATGCATTGTATTTATCATGCAATTATACGCGAAAATTCGTTTTTACTTGCATAATAGATACGCAGTTTTCGCGTGCATATGATACACACTTTTTGCCGTGTAATACGCACGTACCCCACACCACTAATCCTACCCAAGGAGTTTACATTGCGTATCATATACACATGTTCGCTTATATATTGCACGATAAATAAAATGCATGCTTCAGAGAGGCATTTCATGAGATCGGGTTGAGAGGCTACACAAAAAAGTATGGTTTCCAACCCTTAATGCAGTATGTGCATTTAGTGTATTTAATTAATGTATTTATATAGAGATTATAAAAACTCTTCTGGGGAAAAAAACTTTTGCCAGCCACATGAGCACCACACAGCTCAATGTATTTGAAGCATGTGTGAATCGCTTCAACAATTTTTGCATTTTTTTTTTTTTATTGTGGCAAAGTAATCTCCTTAGCCAAGCTCAGACTTTTATTTTTATGACAGCTTATTTACATTGTACTTTCTCACATTACTATTCTTTAACTTGCATTATGACAAGTGTTGTCGCCACACCCCCAAGCTCATGCCACTTCCTTCTGCACATGAAAAGACACACTTGTCAAACAAACAACACCAAAAATGATTAAATATGTCTAATTTTAGTCGCAACTGTTTTTGTTTCTTCTTGATTTCTGAATTAATTGAATCTGTCATCTGTGCACCATTAGAGTACTGTATCAACTGAAAATCATGTGTATTATCTATGAGGTCATGCATTATACAGACTCTGGTAATGCACTACAACATGCCTAATGCAATTTACATGAGGAAGTTTTTAATATGATTAACAAGATCTAGAATCATGTCTTTGTGGCCTCAATTCCCCACTTAGTCTGATTGTTGTATGAATGCATTGCCATGTGATCAGACATCTACAATCCCCTGTGTATTTTCACTTGTTTTAAGTGAAAAAGTATGTGTATAATAAATTAAGAAAATGGCAAATAAAAATGGCAAATGGGCTAAACACTGACTCTGACATACAGTGCTGTAGCTCTTCAGTCGGGCAATATAAGGGACTGAGACTGTTTCTCATGACTCCTGTTCACGTCCATTAAGTCCCCAGTGAAGTTCAGTTTCCACCACTCATGACGCCCACTGTATCTTCAGCTGAGGTGCTAAACAACATCCTGACATGCTCTGCTCTCCACCCTCTTTTTTTATTTTGAGGGGAGGTGGGTGCTGTTTTGCCTTGAAGATTCACGTGAAATGAAATACTGTGTTGTGCTGCGCTTTTAAGTTACCAATTTGCAATAGTTTTAGTATGTTGTTGAATGTGGCATTGTAATATCTGCTACGCTGCTGCTGTTGATTATTGAGACACTGCTGTGAGCATGTAAAATATGCTGCTGCATAAATAGACTTACATAAATCCCGTAGCAGATATAGGCAGGTGGAGCTGGGGGAGGTGGAGGGTTTCAGAGGAACTCTGATAGAGCGCTGCAAGACTAGCCTACAACAAACATTGACTATTTAAACCAGTTGAGCAAGCGATCTCACTGGCTGCAGGATCGGCAGAGGCCAATCATCTTGTGCCATGTGGTAATGATGTGATTGCTTGTAGATTACATGTAAAGGACATGGATGGATGGATGGATGGATGGATGGATGGATAGATAGATCTTTCCCCTTTCTTTTTCTACTGGTCACAGTTCAGTGAAGGTAGGAACACTTCTAAAGAGCCTCACATTCTCCCAGAATTCCCTGCTCATTGGGTTGAGAGCTGTGGGAGTTTCACAGCTTGTCAACAAACAGCCCAGCGCATGTTATATTGATAAATCTCACCTCCCCATAAACAAGGGTGAGAGGGACTGTCACAGCAGATATTCCCTATGTGCATGGCATCAATAAGATGGATTTGTTTGGTTTGTCCTTTTACTTGATGCTTTTCCCAAGGAAATTTTGGGAAAGAATGGTTGTGGTGCAATAGGTGAAAAGAAAGAAAAAGTATCACAGATGCACCATCTGCTCTTTTAATAAGTCATTTCACCAATGTCTGCTCTTCTCTCCGGCACTCATCCGTTGGAGTTTCCCCACAAATAGAGGATTAATATTGAATGCACATGTGTCCAGCCTCCATTCCCACTGCAGGCAAATTCTCTCTCCTTGAATTTCATATTTAGCTTTCACACAACTTATGCAACATTCATAACTCAGGTATGTGGTCTTAAAAACAATGAGTACTTGGCTGGGAGCGTCTTGCATCAATCATGACACAGGAGAAGCCAAGCGTGAGATAAAAACAGTACCCTTGAAAAAGCGATTTTTGGTGCACATCGGGAAGCGCATATGGAGGAGTCTGTATGGTGGAAAGAGGGCAGCACACGCTTTGAATTCTTAGAGACCACCTCTATTTCGGGTTGCTGTGACCAGACTATATTACTTGGAGTTAATTTGAGATATGGATGCACATATTTTCTCTCTCTCTCTGTATTTACTGACCTGTAAACATGGAAAGATGCCTTTCTATTGATTTGCAGTTGTAGGTCTAAAAATCCAAATTGCACATGACCCTGGGTGCACAGAGAAGGATCTGTCAAACTTTCCCTGAAAAGAAGGGCTAATGGATCAAATATTTTTGTGAGACCCCTCAGATGTTCATGTTAATTCACTATTAATACTATCATTAAGAATTGGTAGAAAAGACCAAAGAACATTTTAATGTTATAGATTAGACATGCAGTTTTCCATATTTTCTCTTTGTTTGTTTTTGTTTTATCTACAACAGAAAATGCTGACTTCTGAATGTTAGTTGTGTAGTACCTTGACAAAGGCTACTTGTTTTGCCGAAACACTGGTAATAATAAAATGTGCTTGAGAGAGTGTGACGGTATATTTTCTCTGCATTAACTTAAACTAACCCTAACCAACCAGTATCTAATTAGAGTTAGTTGATATGTAGTTTCAAACTTACTTATTGTTAGTAGAATGTGTTAAGTGCATTGAAATGAAGTGTAACCCATATTCCATATACTGTATGCTGGTTACACATATATGACTGCGCTGTACATGGACATTAAATGAGTATTAAAGGGTATAAGTTGTAAGTGATGTCCATCTTCCCAGATATAAGTGAAGACATTTAGATGGCCAGTCCTCAGTAAATGAAGGGTAACACAGCAGCTTTCCTGTGTCTGTGGCAAGAAGACTCTGAAATATTTACTACACCTTACACAACTCCTGCTGTTTTTCACTGTGGGTGAGTTCTTTTCTGTTTTTGCTGGGAGAGAGACAAACAAATACAGTTTTTTTTATTATTATTATTATTATTATTTTATATTGACACAGTAATTCTACAATATCTACAGTAGGAATGGATTAATATTCTCAGTGCTGTTTGGAAATAATAACTGCAAATTCTTGTTGTTAAGCCTCTGGAAACAGCTCCTAAAATAAAGAAGCTAGGAGACAGATGGAAA
This sequence comes from Squalius cephalus, assembly GCF_949319135.1. Classification (NCBI taxonomy): domain Eukaryota; kingdom Metazoa; phylum Chordata; class Actinopteri; order Cypriniformes; family Leuciscidae; genus Squalius; species Squalius cephalus. Next base: position 18,101,315 of record NC_137143.1, read on the forward strand.
CAAATGAATAATAATGAAGCAGCGGTCACTTGCCTTAAGGAATTTATTTGTATTCTTTTTTTTGTACAGCATAAACTTCTCAATAAAGAGGCTTTTTTTTTTATAACAGCCATGTGGTCCATATATTAAAGAAGCAAATTTCCATAACATATTTTTAGAGATATACGAATTATGCTGTGAAATCTGAGCACAAGACTGATTAACAGCTAATATTTTCAGCGTCCAAATATAGCAGGGACCGTTTTGATGGCATTCATGCTCTTTAAAACATGATGAGTAGGTGTTTTTTGCTTTGTGACAGTGCTTTAGATTTCTTTGGGTACCTAGTTTAAATGAATTCATATCCCCTGTAGGGATAAAGAAAATATGCATATTTCTCGGGTTCGTGCCATGGTGCGATTGCTCCACCGCCTCCCCGTCTTTGCAGGTTGTTTGGCAGAAAATGTTTGGCACAACGAGTGGCGCTGGAGCGAGACACCTTTGTAGGGCTGATCAGTGTCATCACATCCAAACCAGTGACAGGCTGAGAAAGAGAGAGAGGGTGAAGGGATTGATAGTCCATCTGATGCATATTCCTCACAAAACTGTAAGTACATTGTTGATCTGGCAAGCTAAAATTTGATTGGCTGGCTTGAGTAGTTATGTACAGTATGAGCAAATATGTATCTTTGTTTTCATAACCCATGAAAGAGTACTTATCACTTTTGTATGGACAAATTATTATCACAGAGCCTTTACACATTTAACTATTTTCCCCATGCTCATAACTACCGCAACATTATTTAAATTAATCATTATTGTGGTATAATGGACACTATTCTCAAATAAACCAAAACAAGTTATATGTGGTAACTTTAGATGTCCAAGTAAGCAGTTCTACCAGAAAGACTCGGGAGGCAAAATAACGTAACGGGCATGCATTTATCAACAGCCCAGCAAGCAAGTATTGTGATATAAAGTTCTTTGGCGTAGGCCCCCGTCCGTAGCTCGCATTTCCTGCCTGAAGACGAAGGCAGGGGCGCAGCCGACCCCCTGGGAGGTATGGGAAGGGACCATCCTGGTGGTGGGGAGGATGGAGTGGAAGGGACCATCTTGGTGGTGGTGGGGAGGATGGAGGTGAATGTAGGCGTCAGCATCTGCGAACTCAGACGTGTAAATACTGATCTTTTATACTACAAGTATTAGAACACGATTGGATAGATGAGAAATAATAGGTGACGTAACAATTGAGTCTTCCCGGCATAACTTCCGCTAAAGCTTTCATTTCTTGGCCAGATTAGCTGCAATGTGGTCCGGACTTTATACCGAAAACTCTCTATCTCTCATTGTCTTTCTCTCCCTCTCTGGCAGGTGTTTGCATTGATAAATGAGGCAAGTCATCTATAAATACAGATTGCAGTGTAAAGAAAATGAGAGTCTGCAGTGCAAAGTAGCATTTCTCTACCTCTGTACTTCCTTCCCCTCTCTCCCTTCCACTTTTTCTATGACACTGTCTCATTTCATGCCTCATTGCTTTCCGAAATGTGTCATAACACAACACAAGTACTCTGTAGTGAACATTATGGTAAACTGTCTTCTTCGAGGTCAACTACTAGAATGGAGCAACAGTTTGAAGAAAAAGGGTTGTCTTTTGATGGTAACTCTAGTGCCCCATTGAGTAATACAACACAGCCATTACGTTTGGTGGAAATGGCTGCTTGCATTTGCGTTGGCCGGGAATTCACGTCAGCATTTGCAAATGTTCATAAAGAAATGTTTCTGGCCTTAGCCTTAGTGGGTTAGCTTTTGACTGAACTAGGCTAAGAGAAAAATAACTATTGTTCAGTATATGCTTCGGACAGTTGTGAAATGGTCTAAATTGAAAAGTCACCAATTTCGATATCCCATAGAGAGGAGGATATGTCTGGGGGTGAATGTAGTTCGCCGTGCTGGCTTGGATGGAAGGTTTTAGAGTGTGTTCTAGAGTGAATGAAAGTGAGTAAGACAAATCTAAAAGATGGTGGTCAGCCATTTTCAAGCCCCAGAGGGAGTGAAAGACTGTCCTGCTGCTACGACTCAGCAGCCCCAAACTGCCTGATGGAAAACTGCCCAACAGACCCTCAGTATCCCACTGTGAAGATTTATGTGGACAAGAATACACTATTTACATAATTTCTTTACATATGCACAAGGTGAACTCACCACTTGCTGTTTCATTGAAGGTCATCAGAACTGCTTCCTGGTGTGCTAAGTCTTGATATGATTAGCTTGTCACATCTAAATTATATTTTTGGTTTGGCACTTTTGAATTATGTTTTGAATTATGTTCTAAAACAGATTTGATGCACATATACACCTGTGCAGTAAATTTAAGTGTAGAATTTATGTCAAATTTGACATGCTCTACAAGTGGGCTGCTTTCAGCAATGCTAATTTTAGCTAGGGTTGTGGATGGCTGCATATGTTTTTATGTCAGGTCAAGAAGGTACTGTAACAGGTTGCTTCAACAAGTGCTTTTGAGGAAGAACTAATCTCTGGATTTTCCAAAGTAACAAGCCATTAATGTTTTGCTATAAAAATTTCATAGCATGAGCTTTTCTTGTTTTGTTTTTTTGCTAAAAATTGTGTTTGTGTGGCAACCGCAGGTTGAAACTATGTAGGTGCAAGTTTTTTAATCAAGGGTTATGTATCACACGTTTTTTTTATCAAAGTCATAAGTCATAGAAGTCTTAACATGTTAAGAAGGTACCAGGTCACTTTCGAGACAGAACTAATCTTTGGATTTTCCAAAATTAGTAAACAAGCTAGCATAAACTGGATTTCCTGGCTCCAATGCTGACCTGATCTGCTAGTTTGAGATCTTAAGTTTGTTTTGAACAGTTCTGTTTTTCTGAAATGGATTACACTTGCTGGAAACATTATTTTACCTTACACCCTACTTACGCCCTACTGGTGGGTCTTCATCTGTAAACCTACCTGAGGATTGTTATGCAATCCGGCGGCATGACAGATGGCCGGACAGGCGAAAGAAAGAGAGGAAAAAGCATGGCTCAAAAGGTATCTGGAAACGCCAGAACAGGTTTTCTTTGCCTGTCACTACCCTGTCAAACATGCATTCGGTAAGCAAACTAGATGATCGTATGCTATGAGCTGAACATTGTGAATTCAAACAGAGCAACCTCGTTTGTCTTAAAGAAACTTGGCTCAAAGATCACCATGCAACCCCTTACCTAACAGGTTATACAAAAATACGAGCGGACGGAGACGAGCATAGCTCATTTAAATCAATTGGAGGAGGGCTGTGTGGGTTTGTTGACAATAGCTGGGCACAGAGTACTGTGCACTCCAGAAGATTTCTTTAAGACCATTTTATCTCCCACGGGAGTTTGGCCAGATTACTGTCATATTTACTTATGTACTCGGACCGAACGTTGATGCCGCAGGGGAGAGAATAGCGAAGAGCTATTATGAAGCACTCACATCGCTCTGCAGACCAACCTGTGTTAATTCTTGGGGATTTTAATTTATGTGACTTATCTGAATATCTGCTTACTCTTCAGAAATATGTGGACTGTCCCATTCGTTTAAACCAGACTATTGATCTATGTTAAGGGAATATTCCAAAGGCTTATAAAGTGGTATGCAGACTTCCGCTAGGGAAATCTGATCACAATTTAATTCATCTCCTGCTCCTGTAGTGAAGAGTGTGAAACCTGTCACCAAGCAAATACAAGTGTAGTCTGACAGGTGTAAAGAGCAACTGAGGGACTGCTTCGTGGAGATAGCCGGGACATTTTATTTCAGTCTTGGCAGTAACTTCTATATTGTGTAAAACCGTTGAGCATAGAATTTTGGCCAGTCATTTGGCATCCACTGGGGCCTCTAGATCCATTCCAGTTCACATTTAAGAGAGATTTAAGAGTGTCACAGATGATGCTGTTCTTATACTGCTTAATACAGTTACAAAACTTAATGCATCCCAAAGGATATGCCAGGGTTTTATTCATAGATTTTAGCTCAATTTTTAATTCAATGAAGACACATATTCTCATGAAAAGGCTGATTGACCTCAGTATCAATGCAGGGTTAGTTTTCCGGATCAGAAACGTTCTTTCCTGTTGTTTGATGTGTTCACTGTGAGCACAGGCTGTCCACAAGGCTGTGTTCTCTCCCCTGTGCTTTTTTTTCCTTTTTACTAATGAGTTCATGATCAATGAGAAACACTTTAGATTATTTAAATAGGATGATGACATGGCCTTAGTTGGCCTACTAGAGAAAACAAACCCCTCAGGTGATGTTGCCTATCTGGCTCACACTAAGACCAATTAAAACATGGTGTCGCTTTAACCAGTTAGAAATGAATGTTGCCAAGACAAAGGAATTAAATATTTGCACAAAACAAGATATGATCATTGAGCCAGTTTCACTTGATGGCCAACATGTTGAAATTGTGGAAAACTTTACATATCTTGGTATGATTCAGGACTCCCAGATGAGCTTCTCTGGAAATACAGAGTATGTTTTCAAAAGATGCTTGCAGCGATAGCTCAGCGGCCTTGGTGTTAATCAGCATATCTTAAAACTTGTATACAAATCTAGCATTCATAGTGTTCTTACCTTTCATGTCCCTGCCTGGCCACTTAAATTGTAGATTTTAGAATAAACTTTCTAGAATTGGCAATGGCAAGTAAACCCCAGAAGTCCTTGACAGAACTTTTCACAGAGAGGGCAAGGAAGAAAGCAAGGAGTATTCTGGCAGCTCCCATCCTCTCTTCAGCCGGTTTGAGCCCCTAAAATCTGGGATGTGCTACAGAGTCCTTCTGGCAAATAAAAATATGTATTCAAGAAGTCCTTCATCCCAAATGCCATTAACATTCTTATCACTGCAAGAGATTGATAAAGTAACAGAAAGTGACACGAACTGTACTTTTCTATGTAATGCGACCTTGTCTGTGTATTTTTATTCATTATTACTGCTTGTTAGTTTCTCAGTAGTTTTATGTATTGGTGGAGCCAAAGACAAATTTCCACTCCGGTGGACAATAAAGGTATTCAAATTCAAATTGAACATTGTGACACTTTCATAACACTTTTGTTTTTTGTTTATTTTGCTAGAAACTCTTTGTTCGTGTGGCAACAGCAGGTTGATACTCTGTAGGTGCAAGTTTTCAGTCAAGTTAGCCATTAAAACACTGCAGGTTAATGGCTGTCTTTCACTATAAGCCCACCATTAAAAAGTCAGTCAGTAGTGGACATCAGTGGGTGGCAGTGATGATATTAGTTTGCTGACCATTGTCTTTATGGACCATTATGGGCCTACTCAAAATGATTTTATATTTACTTTGTTTTGTCCTTTTATCATGCCTTTTTCTTTTGGACTGTACGCAGGTTGTGACCTTTCCAATCCGATTGCTCTTAAAAAGATGGAGCGTTTAGCACAGCTTTAATTATCACTCTGCCTATGAAGAAGGTGACAATGTGTTTGAAATATGAGAGCGAGGCGGTAGGAGCACTCAGTAAAGCTGTCCTCCACACGTCCTTCCTTGAGATTGGCTCCCCCACGGCATCATAATTGAAAATTACGAATGTTCAGGGCCATGATTAATCTGTGACCTTTGACCCCTGCGGAAGCCAACCCCGCATATCAACTTAGGCTGGGGTCAAGAGATACATCTGTGGGAAGACACACACAAACACACACATCCATTCGCGTGCAGACCTGATAATGTAATGCGCCCTGACAGCTTTTTAATTATCACCCTATCCCAGGTCGTTAAAGGATGCCTCCAATCTCCTGGTCATGTTTCAGCAGCAGTTAAGTCAAAGGAGTATCTCATTTGTTTTTAATTAATTATCAGATAAAGTCATAAGGAGAGGGTGGCAGGCTCCAGCATGACTCGTTTAAACGCTCATTTATGAACTTTGTTCTTCATGCAAAAAATAATTAAGCGAGTTATTACTCTCGTTTTAATGGGAGTACATGGTGGGAGGAAACCGGGAGGAGAGGGAGCGACAGTTTAACACGTTTGATAGTAGTTTCTTCAGGGACAAACTGACATTTATGGAACCAAATCAAAAGATTGGCATGCTAAACATCTGAAAATGGGAGACATTGGATTTGATGCAGATACTAATCAATGTATGTACAATGAGTCAAAAGTAATTTATTGGAATTTTTTCCCAGGAAGCCACAATGATACTTTTTAGTAAAACATCAACAACTAATCAGGATATATCTTGCATTAGATGAAATTAAATTGCATTACATACATACATAAAGACATTTAAAGCAGTTAAAGTAACCTATTGTTTCTCATCTAAATGCATAGACTGTGCCATGTACATGTGAAATCATTTTTAATTAAATGATTGATAGTTTCTTTAATGTAGGAGCAAAACATGTTGATTTTCATTTAGCATACTGTATGATAATTAGTATTTTTCATGTAAGTGTGTTCAACTGACAGTATGAGCAAGTCTACTTAACAAGGCTTGATCAGACTCTGTTTTCATGAACTATTAAACTTATTGAGACAAATAGTTTTGGCCTAATAGCCCTCTAGCAATGCTAGAACTTGGAATCAGTTCACATTCTTACACAACTTTCTGGTGGAAATGTAATTTATGGATTGGATAATTGGATACCAAGTAGCAACTAGGGGTGTAACGGTACGTGTATTCGTACCGAACCGTTTCGGTACAGGGCTTTCGGTTCGGTGCACGTGTGTACCGAATGACTGAATGCAATATTTTGTGTGCGGAACATAGGTACATTTTCGTGTTTCCACACGAACATATTAAGTGGCGGAAGTCTCCGCGTTCAGCGCAAATCCCGCCCTGCAGCTGATTCTAATGTTTTTTCCTATTAGACATTCTCTGGTTTTACCCGTGTTTTACCCGTCGTCACTGTAACAATGAAATAGACTGCATGGCGAAAAAAAGCTTTTCCGCTTCGTGTGCGCCGCCGCACTCTCCGTTCCGTGGCGCGCGCGCGCGCGCGTGTGTGTGTGTGTGTGTGTCGACGACCCGCTGCGCTCTCTGCTCAATGTTCGAGTCCGTGTTTGCGCTGCGCGTTCTGCTCTGTCGTTAACGGCCCAAACACTCCAATCATGTACCGATCACGCACTGGAAAAGCAAAGTCCGCTCAAATAAGGTGAAATTTCTCAGTAGTAACTTAGATTTCTGTTTGCTGAGCTGGTATAGTCATGCTGGCAACAATGGTAAAATGACCTGCTCTGATCACATGCTCTGGTAATAATAGCTTTGTACTATAGCTTTGGAATATATTTTATTTTGATAATTATTAAAAAAGTGGAAAAAAAAAAAATCTTAAATTTATTATGTTGATTGATTATTGAAAAATAATAATACATTAATATATTTGTTTAATATTATTTTAATATAGGGCTATTTTCTGTTCCTGCACTGTAATCATAGTTATTTATTTATATTTTTCATTATATTTTATTATGTGATATTGGTTTGAGACTGAGAGTATTTTATTTAGTGGAGAACTTTGCAGCAGTATTTTATTTCTTATTCTTTTTTTATTTTATATCTATTTTATTATATTTTATTAAAAAGTGTTTAAAAAGGTGTAAACAAATTGTTAAAAAAAGTTTATAGTAATAAACAACCTGCAGTTTAATGTTTGCATTTCTTTCCCTTACTGTACCGAAAATAAACCGAACCGTGACTTTAAAACCGAGGTACGTACCGAACCGTGATTTTTGTGTACCGTTACACCCCTAGTAGCAACCCAACAGCATAATAATATTTATTGTACTGTGTGTGTGTGTGTGTGTGTGTGTGTGTGTGTGTGTGTGTGTGTGTGTGTGTGTGTCCTTAATGTATGAATGTTTTCCCATTTTCTAATCTAAAGTGAGAACTATTCACTCCTAATAACCAATTAACAATTCTTTTACTACGAGCTAATTAAACAATAATAAGTGTGACAAAAATTACACTGACAATGAATAAAGAACTCACTATTCATAAATAGTCTATTAATATATTAACAATGTAGAGACTACAATATATAAACAAATAGTTTGTTATTGATTTGTAAGTACTTTATTACTGTATACTTATTGTAAAGTGTTACCAAACTTTATAAGGTTATATTTGTTAACATTAGTAACTTACATGAATGGAAATACTTCCTCCAAAATACTGTTCATTAATCTTGATTCGTGTTAATTTCTACATATAACATTTCGAGTTAGAAATTGACTAATGTAGGCCTATTATGAACAAACATGAATTAACAATGAACAACAGTTCATTTATAAATAAACTTTTTTTTAGTTCAGTTTAATAAATGCTGTACAGATTTTGTTCGTTGTTAGTTCATTAAAACTGATACATTAACTAATGTTCACAAATTGAATCTTATTGTAAAATGTAAATGCAATACAATGAAAATGTAGAATTTCATGCACAAAACACATTGTCGTCTGCACAAATCATATTCATCCTCACTGCAAGTCATTTCATTTATTTTTTTTCTTTTCATGAGTGCATATTACACAACCTGTCCATATTGGAATCTGTTTCATTTTGCAGAAGAATTTGCGACATTGACATCAACAACAAAACATATGCCAAGTGTTTGATTCCTCCCTTTTAAAAGCTGATAAACATATTTATCTACATGCATTTATAGCATTGTTTTGCCAGACTCATTTTTGAATCGTGACCCACCAGTGTCAAACCACAATTTGTGTAATCTACTTTAAATTAGAATCTATATAAGCAATTCAAAGTCAAATTCAGCGAGATGTGGAGTGATGTAGAAGTAATGAAGACTCTTAAAACATCTCTTAGCCCATCTGCAAGGTCTCGGGCATATGCATCGCACAACTTCATCATTGCATTTGAAGCCTCGATATCTTCAAGCCCCTCGGAAATGCATTCGTTCTGCCACGCCACAGCAATTTGAAAATGAGTCAGTGGAGCGTGCAGTGTATTACAGTTCTGTTTCACCACACCGTATCACATTCTGTCCATGATCATTACTTTTTGCATGTGCAGGAGACAGTCTGCTATTGGTCTGAGCCTATACCTCCAAATAAAGGGATTCATCATAATGACAGTAAGCCTGAGCGTTATGTTAGTTGTGATTTATCTGCTAGCGATGATTGATTCATTAGCATGGACGTTACGCTGCTTTTCTTCAGTCTCAGTAAAGAGCAGTGTATAAGGGAGAGGCAATGCTTGGCCCAGTCCCTCGTTTCGCTCTAACCTAAAACTCACTGCAGCTCATTAGCTGTCAAATGTATTAGCTTGGAGCTAATGCCCTGTGGCCGAGAACACAGAGATCTTAATGAGAACATACATATGCCTGTATCCCGTACAACTCAAATGAATTATGGCAGCGTGCATGGCCACAGTGTGCCTGAAACCTCCGACTAAATGCACAGCGTTCTTGCAAGCTTTGATTTATGCCAGTGTCCATCAGTCTTTAGTCTTTTAGTATGCTTATTAAAAATGCATCGCTTCAAAACATTTCAATTCAGGTGTTTTAACCAATCAATGAGCTGATCAAGAGTTGCACTTACTACAAATCTACTGACACACTATTGCTGTGTCTGCAGAGGAGTCACTCACAACCAGTAAGTTACACTAGATTTTTTACATTTACTGAAGTAAATACAAATGGTCAGTGTGTGTGCAAAGATCGCTGCCAAAATGGCTCATAAACTCTAAAAAATGCTGGGTTGTTTCAACCCAAATTTGGGTCAAATAAACAAAAATTTTAACCCAACAGTTGGGTTTGTCCATATTTGACCTGGTTGAAACAACCCAGCATTATTTAGAATGTACAAAACATATATGATATACATTTTTTTTTTTGTGTGTCCTATACAATCAGGGATAGGTTTAAAATTGGGTTGTGGGATTTCCTAATATTTCGCCATCTCATTATGTGGCTGGGCACAGCAATAGTGTTGCCGTGTGTTGCATTCACAACCACTTCTAAAGGAGTGTGGGCATGAAATCAAAGCAGTGCATAAGCAATAATTGTATTGATAGTGAAAAGAACAATGATCCTCTTTAATGTAACTTAATTAAGAAAATCCCCAATGATCTCTTTATGACTTGCAGCTGCAGTTTAATTAAAGTTTTACAATATCCAGCTAGATGATCTGCATCCTCATTATATATATATATATATATATATATATATATACATATATATATATATATATCTGTCTGTCTGTTTACCTGTCACTCTATCCTTCTATCGTTCTATACTGTATCAGTCATCAGTCTATTTATCTATCAGCTAAATCACTACACAGTGATGTTTGTTCCATTTTATGTCCAGCACCGGTGGGAAAAAAAATCACGTTTGTTCACATGATTGACTGGGGTTTTGAGTAAGACTTTGCGAGTATTGAACAAGACTTTGCGAAATTGATTGAATCCGTCTTGTATATATATATATATATATATATATATATATATATATATATATATATATATATATAGATCTCCGATTCAAAGTTAGTCCAGGGGATTGAGGAAAAACGTAACAAGACGAAAGGAGAGAGCTTCTCATTTGGTTTATTACAGTATGTAAAGAAATAATAATAAGATCACAAAAAGGCTTCAGGAGGGGGGCATAGCCAAAATAACAAACAAAAAAGTATCTAACTCAATTTTAGATCTAACTTACCTATAAGAAAATAATAAAAAAAACATTTTTAAAAAGACAATAGCACTTCCTTAACTCCCTAACTTAACCCAAAAACAGGAGAAAAATAATTATCAAAAGAAAAATGGTGCCTTCCGCCCTACAAATTATATATAAAGTATTCAATTTAACAAAAGAACAAATAGAGAACTGTCAAGTGAGTCAGCAATACTGAGAGTTGGAATTAACACCTAGAGTGTTAGGAGCACAACAACAGTACTAACTGGAACTCTATCGCAGGTTTCAGTATTTAACACTGTGGCGAGCAGGATGAGGCTGAGGGCCGTGGGAGAACGGCATGAGGCCGGTGGCGTGATTGCTAATGAGCAACACTTGAGACGCACCGGTCTCGGATCTCTCACGGAGGAGCGGAAGCATAAAAGGAGGATCGACGACAGTGAAGATCGAGAGATGCCAGGCCTGTATTTATTTGATTTTTATGTTTTATTTGATGTGACAGCAGCCGTCCGTGAGGTGATGCTGTCTTTTACTTTACTTTCGTTTTGTATTTGTTCCCGCCTTATATTTGTTGCCGGTTCCCGCCTCCTTCTTCCCACAATAACGAACTTTGTTACAAACAAAAAGCCTGCGATAACTAACTCAATCCCTGGGTTGTTATGTCTGACCCAAGATCTGAGTAACACAAGAAAACTACCCAAACACTGGGTTGCTACGTCTGACCCAGGAGCTGGGTAACAAAAAAAACTACCCAAATACTGAAAACAAACCAGGATTTGGGTAAAAAAAGAACCCAATATTCTGAAGACACTGTTTTTCAGAATAGTATAGGTTCAGGCACCCTGCTGCAACAGTATAGTGTAGTGTCAGATACCCTGGTGTTTCACTTTACCATAGTTTCAGGTACCCTGCTGCTTCAGTACAGTTTTCTTTCAGATTGAGTGTTGCTAAGTTGCTGATGACAGAATCACTGCACTGTCAGCCTGTTCAGGTCTCCGTCATATCTTTGTTTTTTGTTTTCCGTAGTCTCCAAGGCATTGTTAAAGTGGGAATTATCATGATAGACATCCTTATGGTAAACAAGAACCTGCTACTTGTGTGTGTGCGCATGTTAGCTCTCAACTGTATACTCAGCCTATACTGAGCAAACCGATGATGGTGGCTTGTGTTGATGGGGTCACTACAAGGCGATGACCCCACATTCACTCCCCTAAACATCGTTTCCCATATGACAGCCTCCCCCAGAGCATCGAGAGCTGTGGATGGAGAGACACTGTAAAGTGCACAACAAAGGAAGTAGGGGTAAACAAGCTAAGGCAGGGACACCCAGTGAGCGCACGCTGTGTTTTGAGGGAAAGGACAGGAGGTTGATTAATTAAATTTCTGAAAGGCTCGACATTTGGGCTGAAAAAGACTCAGGAGTCTGTTGTCGCACGGGCAAGGACAACAGTGACAACAACAGCAGTCTGAATGTGTGTGATATGAGGCCGTTCGGCAGTTCGATTAGCGACATTTAAAAACATTGACTTTCCTCCAGATGCAGTATTATTTTTTTATTTTTTTTTACTTCTAATACTCTCTTTCAGCAAAAGAAATGACTATGGCAAACGTACACAGGAAAAATGTACATTGAATGTCAAGAGTTTAAAGTACCCACAATTCCATCTGTCCCCAAAAACGCCCGCTTCGAGAGCGCAAGTCTAAATGAAATTACACGTCTCAAGCAGCTGGCAAGTTCATACCGTTATTATATTTTCTGCTAATTAGTTTATATAGATGTTGACAAATCAATGTAATGATGAAGATATTAATGTTCAAATTAGTGAGATAAATCGTGTGACTCCAAACATCTCTGGAGATGCTGGAGAAAAAAAACAAAACAATTGTCTTTTCACATGAGTCTGATATGGAGTGAATCATAATCATTGCTTTATTTCACTTCATTGATTTTAATGCATTTGTGAAGGAGACAAATTCATTAATATTATGTCAGGGTTATGTTCTGTTTTGATAGACTTTGGCTGCATCCGAAATCGTATAGTTCCCTACTATAGTAGGCACTATACATTGTTAAACACACACACACGCACACACACGCATACACACACACGTTTATTTAGCTATCTAAATGGGGACATTCCATAGACGTAATGGTTTTTATACTGTACAAACTGTATATGTTATCCCCTTACCTACACATCATACAAAACTTTCTGCATTTTAAATTTTTAGAAAACCTTTAATTACTTTATTTATATAACATATTTACAAATGAGGACGTCCCTAAAGGGAGGTTTTTGGAGATTTTGTCAGGTTTTGGTCACTTCTGGATGCAAATTTGTCCCCAAAATACAGTTAAGAAGGTACACACACAAACATAATTTTATTAAACTGAATTTTATAAAATGATTCTGAATTGCTTTTGCTTTTAAAGGTAACATGTACACTTCATTATTAAAGGTACAATTCAACAGGTTTGAGAAATTATTATTCTTAAGCAGGTTTTCCCCCATCTGCCACTGGGCAAACAAACAAATAGCCCCACCCACAATCACACTATTAAACCACTGTTGCTGTGTCGGCCTGGTTGGTATTCTTAAATACACAGAGTAGTGTTTTGATTATACACCATTTCACTGTGTAGCACTGTGTACAACATTTCATTACTTTTATGGCATCAATGTTACCTAACATGCTGAGCATTTTTGATCTTAGCTGTTTGCCGGTTCAGAGGCAGTGTTGGTGGGCACTTTGCTTCTGTCCTTAGACCAGTGCTGAGGCTTTCTGCGGACCCTGACCTTGAGTAATGAGAGCCTATATCTAGAAGGATCCGGTCCGCTTTGACATGACAGGGTTCAGGCCGGTCACTCATCCCCTGCACCCCCCTCCTCGGCTCTGCTCACTCTAATGAGAGAGAAAAGGGTCCCACTAACAAGCGACTTCATCAACGTGAGCAATGAGTTGACAGAAAGGATCTCTCTTTTGACCTACCTACAAAAAGCGAGAAAAAAGAGAGCGGCCAAATGAGGACCCACTGAGAAAGAGACCATCCCAAACCTGCCAGGAGCGAGCAGCGCTCTTTGTGCAGACACAAAGTAACAATATGCTTCTGTGCTTCCAGAATAAAGCCATTATCATTTTACATGGAGGAACCAGACAACAAATACATATATATATATAAACTACATGTGTATCTATATACATACATATAAATATTATTTTTGCTTAAGTAGTATTACTCTCAACCAAAGCTATAGCTAGCCAGCTTTAAAGACTCAAATGCATATACATTGCCAGTCAAACCTTTAGTCCATATAGGCCTACATTCTGTATATTTTACTGCAGACGCAGGCTTTTGGTCCACATGAGGAAAACAGCTTATAAATCATACATAATTATCTTTTTTGAAAATCTAAAATGCATAAAGTTATCTGTGATGGGTAGGGTTAGTGTAAGGGGATATAATACAGTTTGTACAGTATAAAAATGATTACGTCTATGGAATGTCTCCATAAAACATGAAAACACAGTGTGTGTGCATGTGTTTAACAATGTATAGTGCTTACTATATCAAAACAGAACATAACCCTGATATAATATCAGTGAATTTGTCTGCTTAGTTTTGTAGAGAAATTCATACATAGGTATACATTAAAATCGCTTTTAACCATTTAATCACAAGTTTAATTATTTTTACTAAAGATATTTTTGTTAAATGATTATTAATAATTATTCATATAATTAATATGATATATATTTTATTTCAAATAAGCTTTTAAAAAGTTTAGTCAGTAAGTTTCATTTAGTCAGTAAGTTTTTTTTTTTAAGTACTAAATACTTTTATTCAGCAAGGATTCACTAAATGATCAAAAGTGACACTAAAGACTTTCTATTTCAAATAAATGCTGTTCTTTTAAACTTTCTATTCATCAAAGATTACACAATATTACAATTCTATAAATATTGAGCAGAAGTTTTTTCAACATTGATGATAATAAGAAATATTTCTTCACAATATTAATGTTTTACTGAATTAATGCAACCACAAACTTTTGAACAGTAGTGTAGAATAAAAAAATAATATAAATAAAATAATACTGAATTGCCTACTAAAACATGTTTTTGCAATACTCCAGTGATTTATACAGAGTAGGAAATGAAGAAAGTAAAGGATTGTTATTTATCTGAAAGTGTACCTTATATGAAAAACAGATTTAGTTTCCTAGACCATGAATAAGTACAGAACAGTATATTGCATTAAAGGGGCTGCAGAAGACATTATATAAGCATTATAAAGTGTTAAAATAAAGATTTTCAGTCAGAATGCATTTGAAACTAATGCAATATCTAATGAAGTGACGGTAGATTTAGTTTAATGAAATACAATAAAGGTGCAGGGAACGTAGTACTGATGTTGCTCTAATCTGGATTGTGACTTGTCTTTTTTGTATTAATCTCAGTGTAACACAGACAGTCAACTTTTACGCTGTAACCTTTCTCAAGACAAAGGACATAAACCTGCTTAACATTAACATGCTGGCCAAACCCGGTCACACTTTGATGTGTAGCCGCATGATTTCACAGTCCGCATTGATAGCTCAAATCAAATTTAAAGGCGTGTTGCCCAGGAAGATTAGAAAAGTGGCGTCCACATTCAATCTCTGCCGAGGCGACTGTGCTGCCATTAAAATGGCCGAAAATGAAACGCCTCAGGTTGACTGTGGGAATCGGTTATTTGTTAGCACGGTTGTTGGCCATGAGCGGTAAACAAACTTTCTCTGTCATTTTTTTTTTTTCTTCACTCTGTTCTGTCTCGCTCTGTAGAGACAGCATGTTTATTTAAACAAATAGACAAATCATTCTAAAGAATAAAGCTTCACAGATCACGTTTAACTTGCCTGTAATTCAAGCCAAAGAAATGTGTTTAATCAGACAGTATTTAAATAGCCATGAAACAATTATGCAACTGATAATTATCTAATCAAGACACACATCGTCCCCTGAGATTGGCTGGTAAAAGTTCATTTTAACAGACACGTACATGGTTTCAATCTACTTCATTAATGGTTCTACATTTCCTTATTAATTTCCTTTCTTCCTGTCTCCATGTTTTTGGAATCAAAATGACCTCCAAGGTCCTTTACGTGTCTTATTATGTAACGAATAATTGAGACATTGAATAGCCTATTAATATTGACCTTCATTTTTTTTTTTTTTTTTTGAGTATCTAATCACTCATTATCAGATGATAATGCACTTTATGCAGTTTGATTAGTGTATAAATCATTTCTGTAGTTTCTCTTAACATTTATGTGCAGCTGTTAGCAGCACAAATTCCTCCCATTTCTTCTTAAAACGCAGCAATTTTTAAAAAAAAAGCAAAGCCAGTGACTGATAAATCATTGTTTATCAAGTCAGATTTATATAGTGCGAATATGAGTGAATAGGATTTTTTGGATGATGTGGAAGCTCATCTGTGGATGAATCTGTCTTGCTTCACTGTTTCTCTTTCTGTTTGGAGTCATGACTATTACACTTTCAAAAAAATGTAATTTCAGAGTTCACTGACATAGAATAGATTGCTTTCAGCCACTGTGCCTTTTGCCCCTCCGTTAATTTATTGCACACTTTGTTTTCTTCCTGTCTGGGTTTTTTTTTTTTTTTTAGGTGTCATGTACTGTGTTGCTATGTGTTCTAAACTAAATTACAGTCAGAGATATTCCATATTTCAGGTTTTCCTTTCCACCCACACAATCACAAATATAGAGCTCCTGAAATATAGAGCTGAATGTTTACATTCTGTTCGACTTTCATATTCTCTTAGACTTTAAAGAGATAGTTCACCATAAAAAATAAAATGCATTTTCCTAAATGTTGTTCCAAATCTGTATGTGTCAAGGTGTGGCTGCAGTGAAGCGCACGACGAAGGGAATTCAAGAACAAAAACAGTCTTTTAATCAATAAATCCACAACAGAACAACTCTGGAGACAGAAAGCGCAACCACATTAACATCAACAATACCAAGGAAAATGAACCAAGGAAAATCAGGCCTTAAAGGGAAAGTTCACCCAAAAATGAAAATTCTGTTATCATTTACTCACCCTCAGTTCTTTCCAAACCTGTATGAATTTCTTTGTTCTGATGAACACAAATGAAGATATTTTGAAGAACAGTTGTAGGGCACCATTAACTTCCATAGTAGGAAAAAGAAATACAATTATAATTACAAATACAGTTTTTGAGTTAGCCATATTCTTCAAAATATCTTCTTTGTGTTCAACAGAAGAAAGAAACCCATACAGGTTTGGAGCAACTTGAGGGTGAATAAATGATGACAGAATTTTCAGCCCGTTCTCATCCCAAGGCGTCATATACTGACGCTTTTGACATTTCGTCTGCATCGAACGCACATGGCACCCTTTAGCGTCAATATGAGACGCAGATAGATATGGGCCAGAAGGCGCCTCCTAGCGGTCTAACCCTAACCCTACCCCAGACCTAAACCTACCCATAACCGAACAAAGCTCTGTGCGTGTCATATTGACGCTAAAGGGTGCCATGTGCGCTCGATGTAGACGAAATGTCAAAAGCGTCAGTATATGACGCCCTAGGATGAGAATGCGTTGGAATTTTTGGGTGAACTATCTCTTTAAGTACTGACAGCGTTATCAAAGATTAAAAAAAAATGAACAAGTGTGGGTACTAATTAACAAACGAGGGAACTAACTAGAGAACACAGGAAAACAGTAAAACGGGCAAACAGTAAAACAAAACAGAATGTAACATAACAGAGCATACACGTTATGATTTTTGTGAAAGGGTTTGTATGTTTTGGACCCCATTGACTATCATTCTATGGACAAAAACAGCTGTAACATTCTTCAAAATAACTTCATTTGTGTTTTGCAGAAGAAAGTAAGTCATACAGATGTGACAGAAATGCAGCACTCAATTTAAAAGGGGTTTAAACTTAAAAAATGCACTTCTAGATCTTTTTTATTTATTTTTTAAACGTTTTTAAATGCAAAAACATGTTCTGACTGAACTAAGTGATGATTGAATTTTAATTTTGGAATGAACTACCCCTTTGTTGGCAACATACAAGCTTTAACACTCTTCTCAAACAGATTAAACTCAGTTCAAGCACCACAATTATTCAAATGCATGTATATTTTCATACATTTCTCAGATGGTTGATTGATCCGAAGTGATGGATGCATTGCAAATAAGGAAAATCTGAAGAGAGCCATGCGAGGATGGTTTTAGTAATATGATAAACCCGTGCTTGGCAACGTCTCCCCACTCCCCCACCATAAAACACAAGTACGAATGTCACAAGCAATTACACACAAAGCATGACAAAAGAGTGCTATCATGCATAGCTGTGTAATGACACTATCGATGCCTGGCGGGCGCTCAGAAGACGACTGGAGAGACTCCACAACATGTCGCCTCTGGAGTGAAGCCAGTCCTGTTAAAAATGCTTCAGAATTGCTTGAAAAAAAACAAGCGACATGCAAAACAACTAGCAGAATAAATTGGAGCTTATGGACTTCGCTGGAACATGGAGGCCTGTTATGCAAACTCATGCATGACCCCAATGTGCCATTGTAATGGAGGCAAGGATTTTTTACACAGCACTGCATCTCTCTCTCTCTCTCTCTGTGTGTGTGTGTGTGTGTGTGTGTGTGTCTCTGTCTATCTGTTTCTCTCTCCAGACATATACAATGATTTTAGCATGCATGCATAATTTGGAGCAGATAAGTGGCAACTGAAGCATTATGCCTATTAATAAATGAACAGTGTGTGAGATGCCAGAAGCTCAGTGACGGGAACATGAACAGAGGAAGGCTAAAGCAGGATAAGACCGTGAAAAACTGCATAGCTGATAGAAGCTGCTATTAGAAAGTGGTGTAGGCAGAGACACTGTCTTCAATGTTTAGGCCTGATCCTTGTTCTTTTCTTTTTTTTTTTTTTTTTTTTTGTACATTTGAAGTTTCTGTTTAGCCTGGTTTGACATTTAAGTTAATGTGTATCTATAATTCAGTTTGATGTTACAATACTTTCTCATATCCCGACTTAATGTAGAGAGACAACTATGAGTAAACCATAACCTGATCCGGATATTAACCCTCAGAGGTCGGAGATCACGCCGGCGTGATCTGCTCGCTTTTTTCCTTATGAGTTGAATTGAGACCCAAAATACTCTTTTGACTTTGATTTTACAAAACAAGTTTCATACATCAATCGATTCTGTTAAATGTGTATTATTTTTGTGTATACTCACAATAAAAACATAGTGTTGTGCTTTTCGACAAATAAAGAAAAATAAACACGAAGCGAGTTCTGCCTTCTTTCTGTCCGTGTAGTCCATTCTGAAACGCGTCCGAAAATGAATCATAACTCAGCGAATACTTCTCACACAGGCACGTGAGATATGTCTTTATGAAGCTTGAAATCTCCTCTTTTAAATGAAGTAATTTATATAAAAAACAAATGTTTTCAACTCATGTAATCCGTTTGAAAGCAAGGAGAGGTACCGTTTTTCCTTCTGCTTCATTATCTCTATAATGTGCTGAGGCCGCCCCGCCCCCGGCGCGATTCACATGTAAATAGTTAGGTGATCTAGTATGCATCGCATACGCCCCTCGATCAATGCCATAAAAAGTTTCTTCATCAGACTTACTGATAGTTCATCGCGTTTTGAGTATGAAACGCTTCTCCGGTAATAAAGATGCCATTCAGATGATTCTGGACAGCGAGGAAGAATGCACCTTTCCTCAGAGGAAGATTGTAACTCAGACGACGAACGGCAGCATTTTGAAGAGCGAATTCCGCCGAGAACACAATTTCGGAGTAAGTTTTACTTAAAAGTCTTTTGTCTTTTATTTTTCGTGTTCGCATTTATGAGGAAAAAACAATATTACGTGACAGTTCTCCGTTATGGACGCGAGTGCTCTAAAAAAATCACTAAAAGACTTTCAAACTTTCACAGAGACCTCAAAACAGAAAGTACAAATCCTTTCTTTAAAACGAATTTCGTTTTGTATCAATTGTATCTTACTTTTAATATTTTTTTCATTAACAAATTTCCTGGATTTAACTGCAAATTAACATTTATATTTCTTATAATAAAAATGAAAGACCTATGTTACAGACATATGAAAGACAACATTTCGTTGATTAGTTTTGGATAGATTATACATTTTTAATGTAAAATATCTGCCACCTCAAATAAGCTTTTGTTTGCCAATATTTGCTTATGTTAAATATAATATGTTTTGTCAAAAATAAAGTTATCAAATAATCAATCAAATCCTTAACTTTGAAATATGTATGATAAAATGTATACTTTAGTTTTTACAAAGAAAGATTACACTTGAATTGTTGTTGTAATTGTAACCTTTTTAATAAAAAAATATATTTATAAGGTAGATGTAAACAAACTATTAAAAGGTAAATATAAGCCTTTTCTTTAAATAACTTTTATTGTGTTTTATTATTGACAAATTTGGGGAGAGCATAAATATTCCAAAACTGAAAAT
Source organism: Squalius cephalus (assembly GCF_949319135.1). Classification (NCBI taxonomy): domain Eukaryota; kingdom Metazoa; phylum Chordata; class Actinopteri; order Cypriniformes; family Leuciscidae; genus Squalius; species Squalius cephalus. Next base: position 18,121,497 of record NC_137143.1, read on the forward strand.
ACAGTATGAGAATTAACTGCACAATTACTAGACATGTTTTCCTTGGATATTATAGGCCAAATTGCAAGCACAATATGAGGAAAAATAAAGAAGAATTGAGATGCTTCCAACTGTTGCTCTTGCATTCTTGTGGCTCAGTGACTCACCTGAATGAATGGCTAATTAAGTATGCGGGCCCCATTGTCTCCTAAGGTGTGAACCACTACATATACATGACCGTTGACGCCCACTCCGCATATGGCCTTTCCAAACAGAAAGTGCTTTGCAAAATTCAAATCAATGTATTGTGTTATGTGAATGATAAGGCAGGGTGATTTTCACTTTATTTTGAAGAAAAAACACTAGGCGATGACATCCATTAGACAAAAGTCTTATTGGCACATATTTAGAATGTGTTTTATGGCCTTATTTCAGAAACTTTAGTTTTTAGTTTTTTCAATAACCACGCATAAACATTATTCTCTCCAAAATGCAGACATGTACATTCTTGTTGCTCACATTTCATGGTAGTCCTGTTTGTGCTAAATAGTGTGTAAATTTTTTTTTGCCATTAATATGTTTATAAGCAACTGAAAAAAGCAAAAATGTCAGGGCATGTCAGAACATCTCAAGGACCCCAAAAACACCTTAGACCCCAGAGGGTTAAGTCTGTAGGGTATTAAAACTGAAATGTCAACAATTTCACACCATGATGATTCGAAATATAAGTGTATAACATTATTCAAACAATTAAGATGGTTTATAGTACACTGATTGGCTGTTTCTCTATAGAAAAGAGTCTGCTGTGACTGAATTATGCTCAATCCGCAAATGCATGTGTGATAACTCAAATACACAAAACTAAATTGTAAGTTTGCTTTTGCAAGTTAAATGCATGGAGATTGTGCACCTTTTTCTGATTTCTCCACTTATTTAGCATTGTCAATGTTCATCTCTTGACAAGCACAATCTGTCTCTGACTCTCTTAAACACTGCTGCTCATTGTATAGATCTATGAATAGATGCTCAGATCAGACATCACACCTTTCAGAGGCAAATAAGCACCTTTAATTTTAAATCAAGAGCAAATAACGATCTATATTTGAAATGAGAACAGAGGTAGGACTTATTTTAAATTATGTTTCGCCATGCAAACTTACAATTCATTAATTCTGTTGTTTTTCTTTCCACACAAGTATCCACAGTTATTCTCATCATGTGGTCAGACTGGTCAGGAAGGGGAATTCGCATTTTCTGATAATAACATTGTTTATTTGCATGCACTGGCTGCATGTTTAAGAACCTGATTCAGTAAATAAATATAAGAAAAGTTACTGGCATTAAACATGCAAAGTTTAACGCAATTTGCATGGCAACATTGCCCATCTTGCGGGGTCGGTTTTGAGTTCTATAGGCAGTTTGTACAGCGGTGTCCCAGTCCAAATTCAATTTCCTAAATGTCTGAAAAGATCTGTGAATGTTGCAGTTCCATTTAAAGTAACAGGCATCCCATAATGTACCGTCAGCCGTTGAACTCAGTGTAACCTCGATGTAAATATGCGGTTTGGTGCACACCTCTCTCTTTAGAAGTGTGAGGCATCATTCTTTTCCCCGTTTCTGCAGTTTTCTTATTAAGGCCTGTTGCAGAAGTCCCAGCAGGCTGTAGTTATTTCATGGTAGTGTTAGAGTTGATAGTAACTTTGGGTGCTGGGGGCTCCGTAAGACAGCGTGGGTCGTGTACAGCTATTTTGTGACACTCATTAAGGATTGATAGAGCCCATTTATTTTTGGTGTAATTACCTCTCCCATTACTTTTTACGACTAGTCTGGATGCAGCAGGGACTGTGTGTGCACACAAGGCATTTCTTTAAGAACTCAGTATTCTGGTGGAACCAGGCTGCTGGTAAAACAAAGTACAAAGGGTGTGTGTGTGGGGGGGGGGGGGGGGGGGGGTTCATACATGTTTTTCAATCCCGGTGGGGACTTCAACCGGAATGCACTCATGGGGTCTCATGGGGACTCATTTCACCATGGGGACCTAAATTGAGGTCCCCATGAGGAAACAAGCTTATAAATCATGCAGTTTTTTTTTTTTTTTTTGTTTTTTTTTTGTGATGTAGAATGTAAATGTAAAAATGCAGAAAGTTGGGTAGGGTTTGCTATGTAAGGTAAGGGGATAGAATACAGTTTGTACAGTATAAAAAACATTACGTCTATGGAGAGACCCCACAAAGATAGTAATCCAGACGTGCGTGTGTGTGTGTGTGTGTGTGTGTGCGGTGCGTGTGTGTTTACAGTAAAATAATCTATATAATTTATATTATATTATTTATATTTATATATTTATATAAAATATTATTATATATGTATTGTTTGTATTTATGTAAAAATTATTCAGTTTTTGTGAAATGGCTGGAGTTTGTATATATCTACAGTATATATGTATTGCTAATGTCACATACTAAAAAGTATTTTTACTTTTAAATATATTTACAATTAAACAAAAATAAAAACAAAATGCAAAGCTCTTAAATGTACGTATTGAATTTAAATATATAGCAATGGTATTGTACTGTAATATCATCCTGTTTCGTGTAACACCTATGCTTTATAAGTATTGCTTCTTTAACCAACACATTTTCCTACAGGAATAAACAAGTCGTTTCTTATCAACTTAATTTCAACATCTACTCTTGTGGATTCAACAGGAAAGCAGGTTATTTGTTTTGTTTGGTTTGATGTGTAAATCTTCCATGCATGCTGTCGGCTCTACAGGTAGGGGAAACTTTGAGAGATAAAGCGGTGTGTGTACGTGTAAATAAACAAGCCGGACTCGTGTTGCTGAGCTGCGGCGAGGTCGTTGACTCCGTCTGAAATACACCCAGGGTCTCTGCGCTCTCATATTCTGTTTGCTTCAGGCTATGTTTGAATGTGTGCGTGCGCTTTCTCTGATCCGAGCACCCACTGGCGCATGTGTCCACTGGCTGGTGTGTATTTACTTGTATGTATTTGCTTGTTTCGCCTCTCAGGGGAGGCAGACCTTAGCTGCAGGTTATTCTGGGTATGTATACTAAAAAGAGGTCACAGATATTCATATGAGTCTGTGGGTGGGTGTATAGTCTTAAAACACATAGATCTTCTATGGATCTTCTTCTTCTAAGCTTTTGGGAAATTCATGGAAACAGCTACATGTCATGTTCGTTTGCATGAACCGTTTGTTCCTTCAAGCTTTCCTGACATTGCGGAAATGCTCTGAGACAGGCGATAAATGTGCAGCAGTACCATGAACTGATAAGCTTCAAACTGCTTCTTTTTAACGCATTTACCAATTGGTCCTTTGGCTATTCATGCATGTTGATGTTGACTCAGAGTCTTTTTAGTCTTTTTAGTTTAGTAGCTCCTGTGACTCATGTTTCTGAGGAGCTACTTGAGATATACTTGCATGTGAATACAGACAGTTTCCCACCTTATATTACAGGCTGAGAAAGCTTCTTCTTTTTTTTTCTTTTTTTTTTGCATGAGCAACAAAGTGCGAGTCTGAAACCATTTTTTGTGGCTTTGTAAGGCCAGACCATATCAGACAGGTGCAGTGTCAGACTTTTCTGGCATTTGACCTGGACAGGGCGGGGGGACACACAGTAAAAAAAAAAAAAAAAAAACGTGAGAAAACTTAAAATTTCAATGCAACCACTGTTTGAAATGAACACCCGCCAACCCACCAAATGTGGGTAAAAATCAACTGTGGCGGGTAACGCTGTCAAATCACAAGCCAATTTGGCATGTTACTTATTATGTTTACTCACTTTGCTTGGTAAGTTCGTGTAAGCCAAATCTGCTCAACTTGTGAGTCATCATGGTATATTAAATATGGCGTATTGCTCAGAATCTGCGCATATCATGGCTTACTTGAACATGCCCGTCTCTACGCAACAAATAACGGCGCGCTTGTTCATTTGCATTGAAGCAATAGCGAAGATTAAAAAGCATTTGCTTAACAGAAAAGACATTGTTATTTTCCAACATCCTACATTTCTTTTTTTTTTTGACACTCAAGAAGCATTTATCTGCAACATGCCACAATAAATATTTAAACCTTTCACATACAGCGCAATAATAAATGTTAGGTTCACAATATGCAGATGCCATCTTATTGTTCTGTGTTGAAAAATCCCTCCAAGAGCTCTAAGACTGAATGATTTGTGTTTACACATAATCTCCCCGGCCAATGAGAGCTACAAGATTGCTCCAGACAACTCCGCATTCAGTCTTTGTACCATTCACGCTTCATTTCCCAGCACATTTTTTAGAAATATGTCATGTGAGCAAAATTAATGTCAGCCCAGAGGGAGTAACATGTCGGGAGTTATCTTCTGATTCCAAGGAGCTCAAAAAAGTCTTTTGGCTTTGTTTTAAGCTGTGAGGAGTGCGTATGTACTGCTTTTAAATGTGGGGATGGAATTCAGTTGGGTGTTACAGAAGTTAAATTTCGGTTGCCAGCCCTGAAAGCTGAAGCTATTAAATATAAATGTATGATAACAGCTGGTTCATATTCCCTTAGATGAAGCGTGTTGCTGATTTTAATTTCTAATGCTAATCAATGAGAGAAGCCTCTGAATGCATTACTTAAACAGACTCAGTTGGTTTTACTTGAAGAAAAAATATTTTTTATGCATGATTTGTGTTGGTTGATATGAAAGTATGTAAGTCTGACTTAGAAACAGGTGGCACAAGAACAGTACTCATTTTATATTTTAGAGTAAGAGAATTCAAGATAACAGAACATTTTAACAACAATTATGGCCTGTGAAAATGTCCTGATCCTGCAGCCAATGAGATTGTTTGCTCAACATTTAAATAATCTGGTTTAATGTTTGCTGTAGTTCCTCTGAAACCCTCCTCCTTCCCCAGCTCCACCTGTTACAGGATTTATCAGCAGCAGCATATCTGTGCATCTTAGCAGTAGAAAGTCCTGTCACACTTTAGATTAAGGTCCAAATCTCACTATTAACTCGCTATTAACTATGACTTTTGCCTCAACAAACTCCTCTGCTTATTAATAGTTAGTAAGGTAGTTTAGTGTTAAGTTTAGGTATTGGGTAGGATTAAGGAATGTAGAATATGTTCATGCAGAATAAGGCATTAATATGTGCTTTATAAGTACTAATAAACAGCCAATATACTAGTAGTATGCATGCTAATAAGCAGTTAATAATTGCTTTGTTGCAGCAATAATCAACAGCAGCACTGTACCAGATGCAGTCCACCCAGATCAAATACAGTCATTGCCATATTCAATAAAATGCTAAAACTAGAGTCGTGAGTTGTCATGATAAATATATTATTTAGAAATTAATTTAATTATATTTACTGTAAAGTGTGTCTAACACCTGTACTTTATAAGTGCTTCTGCTGTAGTGAATAAAATTGGGGAATTAATAAGCATTTATATTATCATCTTAGTTTCATTGTCAGCCTTTTTGATTCAGAGAACATTGAAGAGTTAGTAATTACTTTTCATCCTGTGGATTCAGACTAATGAAATGCTTTCATTTTTCTTGTTCTTTTCCATTTGTTTGCTTAGTTTCAGCCTGGCTCCCTCAAAATGTCTGATTGGCAAGAGAGTCTGGTGAAGGGAGAGAGAGAATTTGATAAAGATGAAATAGTTTGTAAACTTCAGAAAATAAAAGCATTAATAGCGTCACTTTCCCCCAGGCTGCACTGTAATTAAGCCATGTTTGATGGAAACCGTGAATTAGGGACTGTGGTGCGGATACTGTGTTCTCTTGTGGCTCGCGCACAGTTTTCACTCGGACACGCGCTTCAATCCGTTGTGGAGACTCTCTATTCGTTCCGGTGAAATTACAAAACGAAATGCACACAAACGTATCCCTGCCTGATATACAACCACTGATAAACATAATCGGTTTTGATGAGAAAAAAAAAAACTATACAAGTGCGGATTAGAACCCAGAACCTCTGACACGCTTGACAAAAGTTCTGTCACTGGACCATTTAAATACACGCTTAAAATAGTAGGATCTATGTATATATTCACATGAAAATTCTCGCCACTAACAACATATATTAGACCTCATTAAACGACAAATTAAACCCAATGTAGGCTACTATTTAAATCGATCATCGTAATGAACACAATCATTTTGGAGGGTCATAGAAAAAATAATTGCTGGCAAAGGGAGGGTCAAGTCTATTTTGACTACTGACCTCAAAACTCCTCCGGTAGCCCCTTAAATAAAAAACGAACAGTCCCTTAGTCTGATTAGCTGCACTGTTGTGTGCTTTGCCTGTACAATACATTACGGTTTAATGGGTGCCATTTGAGAATGAGTACCTCTCCACACTAGAGTAATTTCTAATCAGAGTGTTTTCTCTCCCAGCTCTCTGTCTAACTACTCCTCCAAGTATCCCCCTCTCTCTTGCACTCTATACATTGCAGGCTCTATCATGACTGGTATTAATCCCATGATCGATATGAGACTCAGGTAATTATCCTTGTTAAAAATTGCAGGTGCGTGTATGTTGGATTTTCAGGTATGACACTCTGTATTCCTGTCACCACAAGGTGAAAACAGAGTCAAGAGATCATTCACACATCTCTTCCTGTTATCGAGCTTGTCATAGTTCTTGATATCACTGAACAGCACCAGTTTGCAAATGAGCAACTATTTTAGTAAAGTGTGTGTGTGGGGGGGGGGATGTTGCAGTCTGTTTTGTGGATTTTTTTATGAATAAAAAGGTCAAAAGAACAGGATTTGTGCTTTTTATTACTTAGAGTAACAAAGGATCTCTAGACCACAGCCATAACATAAGGATGGCGTACGTTACTTCGACTAAATAATGTCATGACCACAAAATATTACCATGTTCCCACGAGTTTATTTGTTGTAGCCACGACAAATCTAAGTGAACCGGACATATTCCCTTCCGGTCACCGTACTATCTATATCCACAAGCAGAAATAAATCCAATGGACACCATGTAAGCAGCAAGAGGAATGCTTGGAATAAAGTGTGTCAGAGCTGTTTTAATTACTTTGAACCCTTTGCTCCACTGCTGCATTCCACACTCCTTCATTACTGTGCTTTTAATTAGCCTTTGACTCAACAAAAACACTAAAGCATTGATTCCCTTAAAGGTAATCTCTATGTGCGCTACTGTAATGACCCTGGGTCTAGAAAGGCCTGATGGGAGAATGACCAGGGTTGCACTGATTGATGTGACCCACCTCAAACATAACCTCAGGGGAGAGAAAGAGAGAAAGTGTAGGAGAAAGAAGAGGTTAATTTTACAGTAACACTTTAAAGGGTTTACAAGAATACAATGAAAGAACAATGAACAATACTTCTACAGCATTTATTAGTGTGTAATGTTTGAGCATAAAAGGGTCTGCAAACTTACAAAGCACAAAGTCCATTCCAAAGGGTTATTCTCCATATCAGAATATACAAAAAAAAAAAAAAAAAAAAAGAGGCCTGGTTGAGTTCTGTTAGTAGTGTGTTGAAACTTGGCGACATCTCCTAAACAAGCTTGAAGCTGTTGACCAATCACAACACACTAGTCCAGCCGACCAATCAGAGGTAACCCGCTGCTTAACTACCATAGTACGATGCATCGTTTAAGAAATCAACTAGCATGTCACGACTGTTTCCCGAAACCATATTGTCGCAAATTGGTTGTTCAACCACGTTATATGTTATAATAATTTCTTTTAATGAATCTGTTTGAGATCGAAGTAATACTAGATGTTTTGCTGTAAATTACGGACATGGCATCTGAGGACTATTTTTCACTTTTCTCAGTTATTTTGCTTTATTTCCAGATTCAGTCATAGGCTCGTTCTTATGTACTAGAGCACGTTCGCACATGCGCACTCTTCAAAAACGGCACTTTAAATGTCTTGATAAACTAAAAGACGTAAATGACATTTGTATGTATTCTAAATAAAAGATACAGATTGTACTATGTCAGCTTGCTTATTTGGCTCAAGATAAGGATTTATTATGACATGTGTCCACATGTCATGCAAACAAGAAACTATGCTTCTAACCACAGCTCAAGAGTTTACTAAAAATAAAGGTTTTGTTCGACTCACTTTATCAGTTAGTGTTTCCGGTGGCTGGGATTTTGTCAGTCAAAAGTAGTCGATCAACCTACTGGGCGGGGCCCATGGGCTGCAGCCCAGTGAAGCCCAATGGTATGTCCGGCCATGCTCACAATGCTTTTGGGAAACGCAGTCCAAGGTGTTACTTGGAAGAGTGGTGCTGCAACAGTTTAAATATGTGGAAAAAATAATGTGTTTATTGAACATTCAAGCATGAAAACTTATTCTGGTAGCTGTCAGGTATTCTTTGATTGATATGTTTATTGTTTTAGTTATTGATGTTTTCACTTTCATTTTACATGTTTCATGTGGTTGATTATGTGATGTAGTTATGTAGTGTATAAATAAGGGCTTATTAGTGTATGAGTTCATAGAGCCACTTGGCTCGAATTATCACCTGTGTTGAGAACATGAAATAAATAAATATACTTTTTTTTTAGCTGTGGTGTGCCAACTTTTCCTTCCTTATGAACTAACATTAGCAATAATTAATAAATGCTTTAAAAAGTATATTGCTCATTGTTAGTTCATGTTATCTATTAGCTAATGCATTTACTGATGTCAATAAATGAGCAATTTTACTAGTATCAGGCTTCTAACATCACTTACCTTTAAGTGATAGTTCATCCAAAAATGAAAGTTCTGTCATAATTTCTTCACCCTCATGTAGTTCAAAACCATTAATCTATTCATCAAAATCATTACTATATTTCTTCTGCGGAACACAAAGATATTTTGAAATATCAGGTTTTTTTGTCCATGCAGTGGAAGTCATTGAAGTCTAAAGCTTTTCATAGTATAGACAAAAATTATTGAGCGATTTTTTTAAATATCGTATTTTTTTGGGTGAACTATTCCTTTAACTCCAAAGCACTCGGTCATAAAGCAAAGAGATCTTCTCCCCGTACACTCTCACACCTACACACACATTCGCACAGTTAATGGAGTGGTGATTACCTGTAGCTAACAGAAACATGGTGTGAATGAGTTTAGCCTCAGCAGCAGGGCTGGAATGACCATTTGTCTTCTGTGAAATTCAGCATTGCGCTAGCTCACAGTCCGGAGGTGTCATTACCCCACACTCATTCTGAGCACAGATGGTGCCAGTGCAGGAAGGTTTAATGTCCACCTGTCTGATGGCTGTACAAAAAGCTGCCTCTCTGGCCTCTCTTGATCTCTCACCGTCACACACATACAGATTAAAGCAGCAAGCACACCCACACACACATACTTCTGCTGCCACGAGATGTAAAAAGCATTAAATCCCAAATGAAAGACTCCTTGCGGTAGGTAAACCTATTATTAGCTTCCATTAGACTCACCTCAAGTCATTACAGTCAAACTCAATGAGATACCGCGCAAGGAAATAGACCTTCTGTGTCACATCGTTTGCGATTTGAGACAGCGACATGCACATAAAACAGATATACTGAAAGGCTTTTTATTGTTACTGGATAAAAGTGTTCTGTAAATGTTCTCTGCGATCTGATTTATCTCTGAGCTTGTGCAAGATTAATAACAGAAGCAATTATGGGCAAGGAGAGTTTTGAGGGCCAATCATTTTGATCAAGGTATTAAAATGTGGTAACATATGCCAAACGCTTTAGTCAACATCGGGACGATCAATCCTAAAGTCGCACAAATCAGTTAAGCACATTTCATGCGATTTAGAGCCAGTTACCAAAAATCATGAGTATGGGCCCCACCCACATACAGTGATGTGTTTCACAAGCTAGAAGTATAATCAATGCCTTCCAATAAAGTGTAATAGTTGTGCTGCTTTGGACTTTATTTTTTTGTATTCTTATCTTATTTTTTGTGTATTATATTTTTACATTCTTTCATTTAGAAAGTGTTCGTACTGCTGTATTTTTAGCTAATTCTTTGTTTTATGCAGATTTTTTTATATACTAGATTTCTACACTTCTTTCACTTCGAAAGTGTCATTATGCCTTTTCTGTAAACCACTGAAATAATTTCTATTTTGTCATAGGCTTTATTTTGTATTGCTTTTATTTTATTTCCTTCATTGTGCCTTTTCTGGATTGTGGTATGTTACCTGTCTTGTGTGTGGACTTTGAAGTTACTTCCTGTCTGGTCTCCTTTTTGTAAGTCATTTTGTAGTTTTCTTGTTGATTTGTTCTCTGATTGTTCCCAGTTGTGTCTTATTTGCCTATTACCCCTTGTGTGTTTAAACTCCAGTGTTTTCTGTGTTGTTTGTTAAATCTTGTCCTGGAATTGTTGTATCATACCAAAGTCCTTTTAGGCAAGTCGTGCCACTCGGCCGCCATCTTGGCAACGCCTCCGGGCAGCTATTTCGGACTAACAAGACCAGGCTCCTATCTAAATGAATGGGCTGAGAGTCAGAACTGCACTTTCACTGGTCACCGGGACATAAAAACTGCATGTATAGAAACAGCAGTAAAATATGATAAAAATCGCTGAAAAAGTTTGATGACTTCGCCCAAAAATAAGGTTTAAAACGCCTTTTTCCCCACAGGTTATACTTTTACTACGCATGCGCAAGGGTTCACGTTCACGACACCAACTTCATTTACGTCTCTATCCAGAATGCCGGTGTTGTGCCAAGCACTTAAACAATTATATGTATTTAAATGTCTGAAACCTAAAATAAACATTATGTGGTTAAAACACTGAACAGTTGTGATATAGCCTATGACAAGCGCTGAGCGCGTCCGTCTTTGGCTCAGCGCCAGCCACAGCGCGAAAGCACAGGTTGAATATGGCAGTTATGTCACGTCACTGTACATTCGCTCCTTAGTGGTCAGTTGCTGACTGTTAAAAGCAGATGATTGGCTTTCCAACGGGAGGGGCGGGACATGTGCATACAACCGCCATCTTTGTCGTTACGGGTTTTCCTTATATAGTTGTATTGAGGATTGAGGAAGTGGCATGTCTCTTATATAAATTGTCTCTGATCATACTCAGTTCTGTCCCTTGCGTTTTCGGTTGTTTTTATTATTCTGTACTTGTATTTGTAGTATTCTGTTGATTAGGGGTGTAACGATACGCGTATTCGTATTGAACCGTTCGGTACGAGGCTTTCGGTTCGGTTTTCGGTACGCATTTTCAAACCGAACGGTTCGTTGGACCATTTTTCCTGCCGACCAAAATTTCGTTATTTCAAATGTAGGCGCGTGGCAAGCGCGCTCATAATGTAAGAGACGCCGGCGCGACCACAACATTGCCCAACATCAAATGGCAAACGTAATGCAAGAGGAACGAAACTGCTCGTTATTGTGTGGTTGAAGGACCGTTTATCAGTTTGGACCAGTGCAGCGCGAGCCGATCATAGATATCATATAAAGGCTAGATGTCTCGTCCGCGCTGCTGGCCAATGGAGCTCGACATCCGCACACGGCGGCCATCTTACGACAGGGTGCTCGCTCACTCATAACATGGTGCATGTACTTTTAAATAACCATAACTTGCTCAATTTTCTACCGATTTTCAAACGGTTTGGTTTGTTATAAACGTCAGAGATGTAGCTATTATACTGCATACATATGAATAATTATGTTCAAAATGTTTAAGCATTCAGAATTATAGCCACGTTAATAACGTTTGTAAGAAACCAAACCGTTTGTAAATCCGTCCAGATTTCAGCGAGATAAGAGGATTTGTGTGCGTGCTGCTCACTCACCTTAATTCACAGAGCCCTGTCCTAAGATGGCCGCCGGTGATGCCGGAAGTGACTCCGCCTTAAGACATCTAGCCTTTATATTATATCTATGGAGCCGATCGTGATCATGCGACACTGTTACTACACAGCGCTAATAAGAGATCCATTTGAATTCGCCACAGAAGTAATAACACTGCTGCGAGATCTAGTGAGAAACATTCACATTTCTCCGTTATTAACGGATCAAACAGCGCGTGGAAACCAGGAAGAAACATTGTGCCATGAATGAACTATCCAGTGTCGACCACAGATCAGCAACATTCACCATGGATTTACTGTAGTAACACTAACTGCAACCATGGAAGTTTGGCAGGAATAGTAGGCTATAATGCCTTCAAGTAACATTACGTCGGTTTTATTTTGACATTATGAATACAATTGCTGCCCTCAAATGTTAATCTGAACTAAATCTGAACCTTTGTTTATAACTATAGGCTACTACAATATTACATTTCATTTTTTTCCAAGGAGCTGTTTTGTTTTATTATTCTTCTAAGAAGAGTCAATTATAGCTCTAGTAAATTGCTCAAAGTAAAAAAATATAATACTTTATGATGTTAGTTTTATTTAAAAAAATTAAATCAAGGAAATTTCTCTGGCATTTCTTTCTTTTTGCTCTATCAAAAACGTACCGAACCGTGACACAAGTGTATCATATCGAACCGAACCATGAATTTTGTGAACCGTTACACCCCTACTGTTGATAAACTCTCTGCTTATGGATTTTAATCTCCTTAGTTTCTGACTTCACCCAACATTACAAAGACATTTTTTGTTTCATTTTAAATTCCTATTTTTGTGTTGTATACTCTTTTTAAATAATATTTTTATTTTCTTACATTTATAAGTGCCTTTATGTCTTTTCTGTGATCCAATGAAATATTTATTATAATTATTTTATGTTTTTTTGTGGTGCCACTTATGCCAGTGTCATGACATACCTTCTATGTTAACTCTTAAACACATACCTCTGGTCTTTAGTGACCCGGGACATAATTCACTACCCTCCTTCTCATTCACTTTTTAAAGTTAGACATCAACTGTCTTCGTATTGTTCAATCAATTCATTATATAACATATCACAAGAATGATTTTTTAGAAAAGAATGCCCGTTTTCCCATTCATTTTTTTTTTTTTTTAAATATATTTGTTCTGCACAACAATAATTGAATCGTTGATGACTGAATAAGTGCAATTCACCTTTATTCCACAAGGTGGCAATGTCTGATACACAATGATGAAGTGACGTTTCACTCATAGTTACCGCATGGAGAAAACAAAAGAATAGGAAGTATCATCAGCAAAACTTGAAATGGCTCACTGATTTACTGCAGAGCAAGTTCTGAACGCAATCAAATGTTAGTGTTACTGTCACTTTATGGTGGATCTGGTGAAGAAGCCGTCAGCGATCAAAATATTGATTTTGAAGATGTTGAAAATGATAGTTTTGAGAAAATGTTTGGGATCGCAAATATGAGCCAGATGCTGAATGTACTAGGAAAGTGAGCTCTGACAAGAACAGTGATGATGCAATGAAACATCTGCTCAAACTGAACCCTTCCAAGCTCCAAAAGGTAACAAAATATGCTTTATTTTATTCTTCTGTAATTGTTACTCTAATATCAGGAGAGTTTTATATTATCGCGACAGGTAGAGATCCATCCGTGTTAGATATAGATCCTGGTCGTTAAAGACCCGAATTTGTAATAATGATTGGCGAAACATTCATGCATTTAAGGGTTAAAGAAGAGCTTCTCAGGCTAGGTCAGCACAAATTGTTTTTAAAAAGGTATTGTTCAGGACTTGGGTTCTGGCTGTTCTTTCACTGCTTTAACTTTATACCTAAAATTAGAGGACACTCATTGGTTAGTGGAAATGTTGTTTCAGGAACATATCCTACTTTAAGTGCTTTGACGCATGGCAAACAGGTCGACAGTTTAAGCAATTGGTTGTGTTTAAGGCTTGTTATACTGTCTCCCTCTGGTCACAAATGCTTCTGGCTGAGAAGAAGCTAAACCATTCAATTACCGCCAGGTAAATGTGTTGTCATTTTATCACAGCACATTTTAATGGCTGTTTGTTTGTGAATATTGTAGAGGTCCACAATTTTTCATTTTGTGTGTCAGCTCGTTTTCTGAACAGTCAAAAACCAAGATAAAAACATTTATCTAAAGGTTTGCTGGGCCAGTCTTGGATCAATGAACTTTAGCCTGGATTTTAAAGCTTTCAGTGTAAGACAGAGCCATAAAGAACCTATTCCTCATGACAAGCCATTCCCACCTTCATGGAAATCCACATTCCGCAATAATGACAAGGATCAAATTGCTGCTGTATAAGACATCAGTGTCTTAAAAAAAACACCATGGGGAGCAATGATTCACTCTAACTGAACGAGTATGAGAATCTTATTCAGAAAACAGCATTAGAAAGCCGTATACAAATAAATTCTGAAATAGACAATAAGACATTTAAAGCAGTTAACAGAGGTTAAAAAGAGTCCTGAGGGATTTGTGGAGGCCTTTTGTGGTTTCAGGTTTTCCTGTGAACACTGAGATATTATCGAGTTTATGGAGAGCACAGCAGTAATAGGTCCAGAGTGAGCTGTCATGGGTGTTTTGAGTGTAATACTGTCAGCATGTTTGGGTTGATGTTTTAATGGGAGGTCAAAACTAGACATACGTATGTGTTGCCAAACACGCTGGAACAAATGGATGCCTCCTGCTCAAATGTGAGGACTGATGACAGCTCAGCAACGGCAATCATGTCCATCGCTGGCCTAGCACTCTTAGTTTTACATTGCTCACTCTGACCCTGAAGCAGGAGTTTGAAAAAGACTGGAAAGGCAGAGAGATGAAGCAAAGCACACTGTAATTTCCTCGCATGTACTATTATAGCTGGTAACTGATAAATCGTCGGTATTAAAATTCTATACTAAGTAAATAGAAATGAATAGTAATAGTATAAATTACTATTGAACTGCTATACTATACTATACTATACTATACTATACTATACTATACTATACTATACTATACTATAATTACTAAAAAGTACAATCAATGGTTTTAAATGTTAGTGAATTTAGGCACCAAAACAATGTATGATGTGAAGAATTTGTATTAATTTTGAGATGTGCTAAAGATTACATTTACTGTGACTTCAATTCAATTATTGTTTTAAAAGATTAATGTTAAGTAAGCATTAGATAGAAAAGTCATCTAAATGTAAAAATATGGGAAATGAGCATGCATGATAAAATATCCATTATTATGTTATATTTAAAAAAAATCTGTAAATAAAAAAACAGATGAATAAACAAAATCTTTAATATCAGCCAATATTATTCAATATTGACTGATACTAATTAGAAATTTGAAAAAAAAAAAAATCTTAATATTGAACAACATATATCAAATATTGACCGAAACTGAGAAATCCAAAAAAAATAAACCTCATATTGCCTAATATATTTAGTATAAATAACTATAAATTACAATAAACAATACAATAAATAAATAAAAAATTATTATGTATATGTATATGCTAATATTGGCTGGTATATCAAATATTGAATGATGTTAATAAATTCAATATCTATAATCTATAATTGCCATACTGTATATATCTAATTTAGTACAGATACTTTTTTTTTTTTTTTTTTTTTTTTTTACCAAATATCAAATATCAACCTAAATTCAAAACTATCAGCCAACAATCAACATGGATCTGATAAACTGTGAATCTCGAAAAATCCATGTTGATTCTGAACTGGTGGGAAATGGGGCAAACAACGCATTCTCCATTTTCCTTCGCTCTTCTTCGCGTGCCCTCGCTCAGTATGGCGCAATTTCTCTGGTATGTCCTCGTTTGAGCTGTGGTGTAATTGAGGGATGTGGGAGCGGATGGGTGGACAGCTGTCAGGGGAAGATAAAGAGGGTTTCCTCGGGTGTTGGAGAAAGGGGAGCATCTGATGGAGGGCCTTGCTGCAGCAACCCCACTAGCTGAATTACCTGGCCGCTTTATAATTGTGTGAGAGGGGCGCTTCCAAAAGCTCTGTCATTACTCAACCGGCCCGGCCTGGCCCAGCGAGGGAGCTGCCTGCCTCCTTCCCTCCTATCCCCTCCCTCTTGCTCTTTTCCCATCCTGCACTTTTGTGCTCCTCTGTTCCCTTGTTCTCTCCTTTCTTGGTGTTTGTGCGGAGCTGTGAGCCCACTGTTTGAGGGGGAAACCATTACCTCTCATCAATCCCCCAGCTATCCTCAGGGTGCTCGCTATTGTTATGGTGACCCACGTAGCTTTTGTGCATTCTGATATTTTCACTTTCTTTTTTCCTCTTTTCGTCACAATGGGGTCCACTTTGCCGCAGTGCATATTGTGCAGCTGCAGATATCCTGTATGTTGGATGGCAAAGAGCACGATAATGATAGCGAGGACTTCATAATTGCACTGTCTCAAGGCCCTTTATTAAGAATGAGTCTTCCCTATTCAGTCATATCAATGCTATAATGCACTATATGTCTCCACATTGTCTTCTCAGACCAAACTATGACAGAACCCTCACCTTCCTGCGCTCCCCATAAAAGCCCTTGCTAACATCACACAAGGGTAAAAGGCTTGTAATTTAGATAAGATAATCAGCATGCTTCAAGGGCAATTTGCAACACAGAGAGAAGAAAGAATACATGGTAATTACATAGAAAGCCTTGCAGTAAGAGTCTGTAGAAGAGCCTATAATTTTCTCTTTAGAGGCTTTTACAAGGGCCATTTGCTCTAATGCTGTTTTAACTGATGACTTTGGACGTTATTTGGACGTTAATCTAATTAAGGTGCCGAGGCTAATTTATTTATTTCCTATCGCCTTTTTACTGTCATGGATTTAAGTAAATATTTCTAAAATACTCACACGCCAGCAAAAAACTTTTGTGTTTGCAGAAAATGATCTTGATTTTTGTTGAAAATATGTTCAGTGTTCCCATCCAATACATATATATATATATATATACATATTTTTTTTATTATTTTTTTTTTTTATTAAAGCAGAACGTAAGACAAAACGCAAAAAACACAGTTAGACGATACCAACAAAACAGAAAGTAGGATGTACGTGTAATTATGTGAAGTGTGTGTGTAAAATTGTTGAGTATGTGTATATCTCTATCATAAATTTCCTAATATATGTAGAATGATGCTCATTATATATACAATATATATGTATGGCAATAGTAATAATCAGAGATGTATATAAGATATAAGATGACCCTGTGTGATTCCGCTGATTTACTATATTGACAAAAAAGGAAGAAAAGTAAATTATCAGAGAAATGGTGAGGTTGTTGAGAGAAGATGAAAAAAAGAATTAATTTTAATCAACACATAAATTGCAAAAGAACAAAAATATATTTAAAAAAAGGACGAGGACCAATATTTTGAAGGAAATTTATTTTCACATTTATATGTCTGTCTTTTTTAATGACCATTGATAAGAAGCTGAATCTTGTTGATAATTAATGACGGATGATCATCAAAGGGTGGAAAAGTGTAAGGTTTCTGAACAAAACATAAGTGAAATCAATGATAACACTTTCTTGTTACACGTTACATGTATCATTACATGCAACTAACCCTAAAACAAACCCCAATCCTATCTCTAACCCTATAGTAGCCTAAGTATGTTATTAATTAATATTACTCAGTACTTGTGTAATTACACCGTAATTAATGTATAATTACATTGTAACAAGGACACCTCAAAATAGAGTGTAACCAAATCAATAACTGGGTCACTATAAAAGCTGAGTGATATCCTTTGTGTACAAATGTTTTTATTTTATGTAGTATATAGTGTGGGATAATGAAATATTTAACATTTAACACTGAAATTAAACTTCTTAACTGTAGCTTTGGTTGAAGGTAACTTGATATTGTATTTGTGCTTGCTGCATATTTTCATTTTTGCACAAAAGTTAAGAAGTGGTTCTTGTGAGATCAAAATATTATTCGGCAGACCCCCTCCAGAAGACCTCCTGCTGTAAAGTAAGCCGAAACCCTTTTTTACTCATACCCAACCCCACATGCTAATATAAACGAGGCTTCTCTTGCTGCTCAAGATATTGCTTTGTCAGATATTGGAAGTTAAAGGTTCAGAGAGACCTTCCTTACTTCTATAGGCCGTGGATGAGCTGTCTCCTTCTGTGAAATCTTGTTCTTCTCTCACTGTTGACCTCAGGAATGTGTCCTTGTCACTGATTTGCTTGCATCTCTGGTGCGTGTTACTGAAATGTGTCATGTATCAAACTGCTTCAGATCAAACAAAAAATTATTATGGGTTGAAGGTGGAGTATCTCATATGTGCCACTGATGTACGTGTGTGTCTGCATCCACAGAGGGAGGAACATGCGAGGTCATCGCAGCGCACCGATGTTGCAACAAGAACCGCATTGAAGAACGTTCCCAGACAGTCAAGTGCTCGTGTTTACCGGGAAAAGTGGCCGGCACAACACGGAACAAACCTTCCTGTGTAGACGGTAGGAATCCAGATCTGACTTTGCAGCATCATAACAGTCAAAAATTTCACCTCACCCAAAATTTTGCACCATTTATGTGCAAAAGTATGCTTTTTCACGATTGGATGTTGTGACATGTTCTGGGGGGAAAAAAAGGATTTCTCCAATAAAAGATTTCTCATAATGTGCATATAATTACTGATGAAAAGGTTTGTTGACTGTTTTTGTTATTAAATATAGAGGATATTTTTATAGCTAGGCAAGAACTGACAACAAAAAAAGTAAAATCACTACCTTGTTGTCTTATTTTCTTTTTCAATCTGCATCAGGTGTAAAAAGTGCTTTGACAATTCCTATGTGAGCCGTTTGACTATGCAAAAGCGAATGCCTATTATAAGTTTTGACAAGCATAATTTGGAATAACAGACTTTCAAAGCTTTCCTCAGATGACATTTCGCTTCAGGTGTCACCTTGACGTGATTTTAGAGGATTTATTCAAATTTGATGCAAATGCCAAGGGGCCCACATGACCTCTCCACTAAATCAAGATAACCCTCTGTGAACGCAAAAATAAATATTTATAAAAAAATATATGTACAAATACATTTATGTGTGTGTGTCACGATATGAGCTCAACCTAATATATAAGCCTGAGGCTTAAGATGTCTATGGCAGATGCAAAATGTATGTACATATGTATGTAGGCCTATATACATACATGGTCCCACTTTAAATGAACTACTATGTAAAATACCTGCATCTAATTTCTGTAATTAGATCTATAATTACACTGTTGACCCCTTCCATTACATCTTAACCGACCCTTAAACCTAACTATACCACCAAACCTGTTCCTAACCTACCCGTATTCCACCTCAATAGCATCAAAACTGTTACAATTAAACATGAACACAATAAGTACATCGTACCTAATAATTTTTATTTATGATGTTAGAACATAATAGTTAAAAACACTTAGACTACATGTAATATAAAGTGTGACCTATATGTAATCTATGAATGTGTGGTAATACTTTACAACAAGGTTCCGCTTGCTAACATTAGTTAACCATGTTAGTTAAAATGAACTAAAAAGAAAAAATATATATTTCTAAAACATTTATTGATCTTAATGTTAATTTCAGCATTTACTAATGCAGTATTCTATAATAATGTTTACTAATGGGACCTTTAAGGTGGGTGTGTGTGAGTGCGTGTGTGTGTGTGTGTGTGTGTGTACACACCTTATAAGGTAAAACATACACACCTTCAAAAGCGACTGTAAATTAGTATTGCACTTCAGCTCCCTTCCATCAGAAGAATACAAAATTGTTCAACTTTGAAAGGTCACTTTTTTGTGCTACATACATTCTCCATTCCTCAGAAGTCTTTTTCAAGCTTGTGATTCCACTCTTTGTCTTTTGAATAGGTTTTTTTGTTCAATACGGTGATTTCACCGCCCTGTTCCACAACAGATCGCACTGAATGTGGTACTGCGCACTAGACCTGGAGCCGTGGGTCTCTTTGCAGCATACTGATGTGATCTGTGTAATAGCATAAAAAAAGATTCACACTTCATGCCTCTATGCGCGTGTCCTGCAGGGAGGGCCGGGTCCTGCACATCTGCTAGCATATCGATCAAGCTAGGCAGCTTGTTACGCGGGCAGGTGAGATAAAGAACGAAGTTGACAGACTAGGCAGTGATGTGTGAGGAGTTGACTGTTTGGATGCGGTTGCCATCTACATATGGTTGCACATATGAGTCACCAGATTATAAATATGCGTCCCTGTTTGCTAAGAGTAGGATTTGGATTATAACATGGAAATGTGAAGTTTAGACTATATCTTAATCATATTTTTTTAAAATAGGTATCTCCAGTGTTGTGCCATATAATCTGACAGGGAGTCTGATTGGTCAATACAGCATTCCAACAGTCTAAAAGACTGAAGGTGCATGCTGTCTGAGTTTTGCTATATTGTAGAGCTGCTTATAGCTGAATTGAACTGATTTTGTAATTGGTGAACTTTACACAGTTATTGAACTGAACTGAACCAACAATAAACTGACTGTCTTTTTAGAGCTTCTTTAATTTGTCTCGTGTTTGATGAAGCTTGCATCATTGATTCTGATATTGTCCAGTTTATTACTGTGACGCTTTGAAAAAATCGGCATATAACTAAAGATGACTTGGCTTGTCTTGACTGGTGTCTACATTTGTTGAGGAATGACTTTGAGATGGCTAAAAAAAGTACTTTTTATATAGAATGAATATGCATAGTATGAATGAATTCTGGATGAACTACATCCTCCATGTTGACTTTGTCATGTGACCTATGGCGTCAGTTGGGAAGTAGGCATAGGCGCTCCGACATCCGAATATACTTGCTTCCTTACTATATGGTAGAAGGTAAAAATGAGTAGTATGTCTGAATTCACAGTATTCATAAAACAAGATTCCAAAGTGCGCATCCGATAGACACTTTATGATCCCAAGAGTTGTCGTGAATGGTAGTGAAGCGATGTAACTAATACACCCTTCAAGTGGACTCGGAAATATTGGAATTACGAGTTCTGTGAAATCATATTCACAAGCGGGAAACTCAAAATGAATGCAGACAGTTTTTGTTATTTCAGAAATATCCTTGATTCAAATTAAAGATTTGCGATAGAAAATAATATTACCATATTTTCAATGTATTTGTAGGCTATTAAGAAAAAACACAAAGAAGAGCATTGGCAAATTGCATGCAAGACTTTGTTTTCCACTGTGTGATGCTACAACCATTTGCATTATGCTGTCTGAACTCTATCCTGATCATGTCTGGTCTTTGTGTAAGCCAACACAATATTATTATTCATCAGAGGAATAAATGTAAACAGCTGCAGGAGTGTTTGAGTGAGTGTATGCTGATTTATGAAGCCTTGCTGTGTGTCTTCTTCATGAAATCGAGAAAATCGAGTGATTATACAAGATGTGGAGGAAGTTCCCGCTTCCCTCATGTGTGCTCTGGCCTGGATATATACTCATCTTCTGCTTGATAATAATACTGTCTTTATGAGTAACGACTCTGTCGGCTGAGCCTGACGGAGACCTGAGGGAGGACCTGCGGGGACGGACTCAAACACACTGCTGCTGTCACACACGAGTGCACTTATGCACATTGTCACACCCCACACACACTTGCAGCACACACACTGTTTGTCACCACCTCATCTCTCTCTATTACACACACACTCACACAATTTGTGTCGCCCTACTAAAATCTGTCAGCGAGTGTGCATGGGGTTCACATCCTTCACACGTGCCAAAGAGAGAGTGGCTAAATTTGGAGAGCATTCGCCCTCCTGTCGTCTAACTTTTTAGAAGTCGTTTAGGCAAAGTTATTAATGGAATAGCAAAAACATACATTCTCCTTCTCTCTCCACCTGAAGGGTAAACAACAAACAAAATATATGAAGTTCTTTGTGCCGAAAAAGTTAATATATGTTTAAAATATTTAATTCAAACTGGCAGGGAAGACACAAATTTGCTAATTTTGTTAAATCTCTTTAAAAAACAAAACAAAGAAAGCTGGTTTTAAAGGGTCTGTTGCCTGGTTTTAAAGAGTTTTTAGCACTTTTCTCTAAACACAGGCTTGTCCAGGTTTGGAAACCAATCCAGCATACCAGTTTTAATGGTTAAAGCAATAAATGCATTTATTATTATTTTTTATTATTATTAAAAATCCACTTTAAAGGTCCCGTATTATGCCCCTTTTCACAAGATGTAAAATAAGTCTTTGATGTCTCCAGAGTGTGTATGTGAAGTTTTAGCTCAAAATACCCAACAGATCATTTTTTACAGCATGTTTAAATTGTCATTTTTTGGGGCTCAGAAAAACGAGCTGTTTTAGTGTGTGCCCTTTAAATGCAAATAAGCTGCTGCTGGACGACACAGGGGGCGGAGCTTCATGAGCTCGCGCTCAGTCTCTCAGGACAATTTCATCTCACGGAATGATGATAATATCAGAAACTCTCAGTAATGGTGTTCATTTCGAGTTGGACAATAATGCAGAGTCGGAGTGCTGTATAGAGATGAAACAGGTGTAGTTTAGTAGTTTAATTACGGTTATTATAACATATTTGTCATCTGCTTGTATGTATCCATTATTTATTAATAGCCTACAAGTCTGCTGTCTGAATGATGATCAAAGTCAAACATATACTGATGAGTTTAATAAAGTTTATTGTACATCACACAAAAGATGAAGCGTCAGTTTTACTTCAGAAAATCACCGTAAGAACTGAGTAAACACAGTAAGTTATAAGAAGTGCGCAAGTACATAAACGAATTTCGGTAGAGTCGAGGGAGCATTTCTGTGGGCGGAGGTTAGTCAAAAAACTGTTCTACTGACGTCATTAAAGAAGGAAGTAGAGGGATGTAGTCCAAACGGGCCGTTCGATGTAGGCGACTTCTGTTAAATAAAATATCTCGCTTGGTATTGAACTTTGAGCTTTATAATTTTACAGATATTATTTATGCTCTAACAGCAACATTACACACTAACTAAAGATTGAAACATGGGATCACGAAGAACGGGACCTTTAAAAAATGACCACCTCTCTCTACCTCTCTAAGGGTAAGCAAACAAAAAATAGTTCTGTGTGCCAAAAAAAAGTAATATATTTAAAATATCTCATTCAAACAAGCACAGTTCGTTTCATGAGTTGTGTTAAATCTCAAAAACTAACCAAAATCTAACCAACTTAAATCTTAAACTAACCAAAACTGGTTTGCTAGTCGTAACCGCTCTGTTGGCTGGTTTAGAAAGGTTTGTAGCTAGATCAGCTAAATACAGGCTTGTTCAGGATGGAAGACCATCTTAAACCAGCTAAGTCCAACAAACCAACTTGGAACAGATAAAGCGTTATTTATTTGTCGTTTCCATAACATAATCAGTAAAAAAAAAAAAAATCTGACACCAACTGACAAAATACCGTTAAAACACACTCTAGATTAAACAAACAGGTGATTTTCTCCTGAAGTTATAGGCCTGGTTTCACAGACAGGGTTTAGAATAAACCTGGATTAGGCCTTAGTTCAATTAAATTTGACCTAGAAAAAAAAAAAAAAAAAACACCTTACTGGTGTGCATCTTGTGACAAAAAAAAAAGCATATTTTAAGATGCAAGTTGCTTTCAGTTAAAACAGCTCAAACATGCATTTTAGTCTGGAACTAGTTTTAAGCCTGGTCTGGGGATAGACTTTGTCTTGCCCCCCCCCCCCCCTCCCCCCCCTCCCCCTCCCCCTCCCCCTCCCCCTCCCCCTCTTTATAATCATGCCACTTTATAATCAAAGCTCTCTTTTTTTTTCTTTTTTTTTTTTTGCATTAAAAATCCACTTACTCCAAAACTCTCAAGGGGATGATGCTTCTTTTACACAAAAAATTACCACCTCTTTCCACCTGAAGGGTAAACAAACAAAAAATATGTGCTGAAAATCCCTTAATATATTTAATTTGAACAGGCGGTGATTCGGTGAAGACGTATATTAGCTAATTTTGTGTTAGATTAAAGAATGATTGTTTTGGGAGATATGTAGCTGTGTGTATATAGACAGTGGCACTATTAGTGGGAGTGTGCTGTCAGATTACCCCAGCATGGGAATTGATTATTAGCTTTGACAAGGAGAACTACGTCCCAGTTATGTCAGGCCCAACAAGACTCTTAGTAAAGAACATCCCTTTTAACATGTCAAATGCGGGGCTTATTCACCACATACACACATACGGGGCCGTTCACACACAGCTTTAGACCCAATTTTGCAGGGTCAGAAGAGCAGAAAAACACTCACAAATGTTTCATCTTTTGCTAATATTGTGCGAGAGTCTACTGCCATTTCCACTTTTTTAAATCCGTTCTGTTCTCTTCAAGCTGATTTCTGTCCTTTTTTCCCATTTCCACATCTCTCTGTTGTATACAGACGCTCTCACACACACACACACACATTCACTCTTTCTCTCTTTCCGTAAGCACCACTGATGTAGAATGAGCCCTTCTGTTTTGCTGGGGGCCGTTAATGCAGAGCATGACAGGTTGTCACGGTGCATTTGATAGAAGCCCTGCGAAACATACACGAACGAGATACACTTCAAGAGTTGAAAATGACTTCATAAGCTCTTAAAAAACAACAACAATGTATATGATTATGTATGTATGATCTTCCAGACCTGTGGAATAAAACTCTATAGCTTCATACACAAACCCAATCAGGAGCGGTGGCACACGGCACTATAAAACCAGCAAGGGCATTGCGGGATGCAAGCTTTTTAATTACCATTATGTGTAACTTCATAATTACGACTACACCGCTCTCATAATATTTCCGCATTTGCATATTCTGTCTGTTTGTTTAGTCGCAATTAAACTTTGCCCCAGTTCTGAAGATTAATTGCATATTTATGGTGTCATTCGCTTCTCACCTAATAACAATGTTTTAATGCAGAGTTTAGCGCTCATCTGAGGCAAGGGGAGGTATTGTGACTGTTGGGCGTCTGATGAAAGTCTGAAATAATGAACATCAGTGGCAGCCTGCAAGGACGGAGCTGTCAGAATCCATGAGCACACAGTCCTCTGAGCACCTGGACAGAAGAACTCTGAAACAGCTCTACCTGTGAGTCAGGTGCCCGCAGAGAGGACGGGTCAGGATTAGAGCAACTCTGCACCAATAAACACGGACTTTCATTTTTCCTCTTGCTTGCTCTTTCTATATATGTCTCTCTCTGTCTCTTATGGAAGATGTTTCTGCCTCCGAGTAAAGAATTAGGATACAAAAGTAATTGTGAATTTAAATCTCACAATTGTGATTATAAATCCTTATATCTCACAACTGCAACTTTAGATATAACAATTGTGACTTTTCTTCCCATTTGCGAGATTATATCTCGCGATGTATGTATCGCGATACATCTCATACTTTTTATATTGTAATTGTGCCCTTATAATGCAACATTATCCAACAACGGCAACTTTATACGTTACAATTGTGGCTCATACACTATAGTGCCAAAAGTCTTGAGACACCCCTCCAAATCATTGCATTCAGGTGTTCTAATCACTTCCATGGCCACAGTTGTATAAAATCTAGCACCTAGGCATGCAAACTGCTTCTAAAACATTTGTGAAAGAATGGGTCGCTCTCAGGAGCTCAGTGAATTCAAGCATGGTACCGTGATAGGTTGCAATAAGTCCATTCGTGAAATTTCCTTCGACGATCGATTAATTGTCGATAATACATTTAATCGATGAAACCTAAGCAGGTTAATGTGCGTGGATGCTGCTCAACCGCGCGAAAGCGAGTAATGTTTGGGACCATTTTACACCTTCATCATGGCTGTTTGCGTGTGCATTCGCAGCCTTCTGTTTTGTGCAAATGTAAGTTGTAATATTGTGTTTATTTTGTGTAGGCCTATCTATATCTGATTTATCTCATATAGGATGCATTTGGTTAAGAATTAACGCTGTAGTAAAGCGTATGGTGATCATCTTCAGCTTCAGTGTGCGCAGCTCAAACGGCAATGCACGACTAATAATGACTATGATTGATTGGGACTGTCCTATTACATAACATTATAAAGAGAACAATATTGTAATAAAACATTGTGAATTAGTTGGGTTTAGTTGCCGTGTTTCATCGCGTTGCTCCAGGAAGAGCGCGTCCACAACAAGAGTCATTCTGAATGGCACGTAACTTAGTTCAAGGTCACTTGTGCATTCGCGTCATTTTGTGCAGATATAATTTGTAATATGTTTTTGTATATATCTGATTAATCTTATATAGGATGTGTTTCTTTAAAGGAACACACCGACTTTTTGGGACTTTAGCTTATTCACCGTATCCCCCAGAGTTAGATAAGTCCATACATACCCTTTTCATCTCCGTGCGTGCCGTAACTCAGTCTGACGCACCCACCGCTAGCCTAGCTTAGCACAAAGACTGGAGGTAAATGGCTCCAACTAGCAAACTGCTCCCAATAAGTGACAAAATAACGCCAACATTTTCCTATTTACATGTTGTGATTTGTGTAGTCACACTGCTCCCAATAAGTGACAAAATAACGCCAACATTTTCCTATTTACATGTTGTGATTTGTGTAGTCACAGCGCGTACAAATAACAAGGTCACATGAGAGACAACCATCTTCTAACCTTATACATACTGGGAACTATATTCTCAGAAGGCGAAGCACTGCTACTTCTGCGGAGTGATTTCCTCACAGCACATGACAAGCCCCGTAGTGAGGAGCAGAGAGTTCGCTCAGAGTTGGAGTAAATCACTCCGCACTTCGCCTTCTGAGAATATAGTTCCCAGTATGTATAAAGATGGCTGTGTCTCATGTAACCTTGTTATTAGCCAACTCCCTACGGATTAAGAATGGGATGTCATTAAAGTTAATGACATCCCATTCTTTAATGCATGTAAAGGCAGACATCCCAAAATTTTTGGCAATATATTGCATGTCAAAATTGCACCTTTATTGTAATTGTCACGTTGTATATACATTTTATAGTACAGAGTACTTTTTATAAAGATGAATCTCCTACACAGAGTATCATTAACACTTCGAAAAGCGCTAGTGCACTCACTGCAAACAAAAATTACAGTAAGCTTGTCTTGAAAAAGTTTTTAAACATTTTATTAAAAGACATTAATGTATTTCTCTGGTGGTTTGTTTACAAAAACAAAATGCTTTGAGACACTTAAACAGAATGTAGCTGCTAACAAATGACATAATTTAACATATTTCAAATCATATTTTATAATAATAACCTCAATGTGTATTCTACTTAATGATGCAGTTTTGCGTTGTGGGTACATAAAGATACTATCACGCAGTGACATCACAATGTAATTTAGCAACTTTTAGCAAAAAACCGACATACCTTTAGCATATTCCCCTGAAAATTAGTTGGCAACTGCTCACAATTGCGAATTTTCTTCACAATTGCAAGTATATATCTCAAAAATGTGTCTCACAATTGTGACTTTATGTATCACAGTTGTGATTTTTTATCTCACAATTATGAATTTATCACATTTTTGTGACCATTTATCTCAGTTGTGACCTTATCACTTTGTCTCACGTTTGTAACTCAATATCTCATAGTTGCTACTATTTATCTTGTAATTCAGGTCTTGTATTTCACAATTGCAAATTACATGTTATAATTTGGACTTTATCACAATTGCAACTTAATTGCAATTGTCACTTCATATATCACAATTGTGACTTGTGACTTTTCTTCACAATTCCAAGTATATATCTACCAAATGCGACCATATATCTCACAGTTGCGAATTTATCACACTTGCAACTCACAGTTGTGACTTTGTATCTTGATTGTAACTTTTTATCTTGTAATTGCAATCTTATATTTCACAATTGTGACATTGTATCGTATTTCACAATTTCAACTTTTATTCACATTTGTTTATATCTGACATTTTGAGTTTTTTGACTTAAACTCATTATTGCGACTATTACTGTTGCAACTTTTTCATCTGTTATGCATCTGTTATTGCATAATTGCATCTGTTATTGTGTATTGCATCTTTTTATCTGTTAGTGCAACCTTTTATTTCACAGTTGCTCCTTTATATATCACTTGTAACTTAATCTCAGAATGTTATCTCACAAATGTTGTGACTTTATTTCTCATAACTGTGTCTTCGTAACTCACAATGTGAATTTTTTGGACCAAAAATATTGATGATTCATCCTGTAGAATGAGAATGTTCCTGCCCATTCACAGCTGACTAGCAAATAACAAATTACCTATTCAACTAACCTAATCTACTGCCTTTCAATATGTCCCACCCACACATCCTGTGAAAATAGGAAACAAGTAAATTCAGAAAAGAAAACTGGGCTTCTCAAACAAATTCACAGGGTTTTAAGTAGGTAGCAGGCATCAAAACAGTTGATTTTACATAGCATAATTTATGTGTTGAGAATTTTCTGAGCCTATAAATATTCACAGATTGTTTTGTGAATTTGTTTGAGAGCTGTGGACAGTTTGTCAGCATAATCGGCCAAACAATGCTCTTGTCATAACACCACGGCTGAGTCAAGTGTTCCATCAAGAAGAACACACACACATAAGCTAACTTCGAGAAAAAGATGAGGACTCTCAGTTCTATTCATTAAGAGTGGAGAGCTTTGGCAGGGTCGGGATTGAGATGACTTACGCTGCTCTTTGAATCTCTAATCAAGCCACACTTCTTTTTCCGAGTAAAACACTGACTAATGGAGACTAACGGCGCTCCGTTCCTTCTGAGGTCAGCCTTCTCTGACCCTCAGACAGGGACCTGATCTTTACTGATAATTACACCCCAGGTTCATTAGAGCTGCGCTTCTCGCCCTCTGACCTTATCTGGCTTTTTTGCAACCGTTACCTGTGCCTACTCAAAAAGAAAACACAGTTGATCCTTCCACACCAAGAGCCCAGCAAAGGCCTTATTCAATCAACAAGGTCATTAACAGACAGGTTCTCTGCACATGTAAAGTAAGAGAGAGTGGCTGGAGTGGATTTAAAGAGCAAGATCATTCTTCACTTTGATGACGTGCAGGACAGCAGGGGGAGGGGGAAGATGGCCATTATCTGCACTGATGTATCGATCCGGACCCGGCGCTGTGAATTAACACCTGCTAGAAAAGCATGAGAATTTAAAGTGTAATTGCTTAGCGCTCTTAATCTCCGCTGGAAGTGATCGATTGAGTGACGTTGGGAAAACGCAGTGTGCTGCCAAATCCATCCAGGAGACCCTGCTGCTGTCATATAAAATTTGAATCTATATGAGTGCAGATTGTTTACAGAAAAATGTGACACTTTTAGATGCTGTAGTTGCCATTATTTTATTTTGGGGGGGGGGGGGGGGTAAAACGTTACATTAGGGACTATTTTACACATTGCTATTACTAATTAATTGTAGTCAAGTGAAGTTAAACTTTATTTATAGATTACAATTTTACACAACCAGTTGATCCATAGTGCTTTACAGAGAGAAATAAATGAGATTTTAAAAGGAAGAGAAAAGGATTAAAAACACAGTATGTAAACTATTATTATTTATATTAACAATAACAGTGTGTAAATGAACACGAAATAATTGTACATTTAATACATAGTTTATAGACAAGACTTAAACGGTAACATGAGCGTGAATGTCAATGTAGTGTTAAGCTTATTAATATTCACAAACAATATGAATTTATTGTATATTATAATATATAATATATTTAAGTTTATTAATATAAAAGTATTAATAAATAAGCTTTTTTGACATGGTTTTTATTCTAAGAATAAAATGTGCTTTGTGCTTTTAAAAACTTTGTTGCATTTAAAATCCACTTTGCCAGTTTTTTTGTATTATTTCACATCTTCAGTGAAACCATATAATTAACATAACACTTTATTATTTATTTATTATTATATATTTATATATGTTATACATTTAAGTGTATTAGTTCATATAAAATATTGAAAAAATATTATTATTAATTATTGCTCATTTATTTATTTAGATATTCCTGATGTCTTAGGCAAAGTTAATTATATGAGAAAATAACTTAAATATATTTTTATGTTGCATTTAAAATGTACTCGTCAGGTGTTTTTTTTGTTTGTTTTTTTTCAGTGAGACCATGTAACCATGCAATGCTATTTCTCATTATGGTTCCTCAAGGTGCTTCCTTCCACAGATGACTGACAGATACTTTGTCACTCTCACTTTTGCTTTTGAATAAGCATCTGTATGTGTGTGTAAGTGTCACCTCTGCATCAGTGATGGACAACAAAGTGCGATGTTAATGACAGACCCTTTTGACAGCTTGATTTATTTAATGCCAGACGACGAGCAGCATTGGCTGATACCTGACAGTGCTGCCAAACTGCGGGGTCACAGATCTACAAGCACGCCGAAAGGTCCACACCTGCTCCCAATCATACAGCTCTTAGAATAATCAAGAACCTTCACAAAATGCAACCACAAACCATTACAACACAAACTGGAAAAAATTATCTTAAAGAGTCAGTCTCTACCTAAACTTACTGCATGGCAGCGACTCTAAGAAGACAGATGACCAGGAAAATGCGACCTGGGCCCCATGGGTCCTGCTCTGCTCCAATAATCCACTTTTTCTTGCCCTCTCCTGGGAGGAAACACTATCCTGCTGAGGCTACGGTGGCAAAAAAAAGTTGCTGAAATTGTGACTTTGTGATGGCTGGGAGGATCCAGAAGAGGGCAAGATGCCGGAGGGGACCATATAAGGATCAAAGCCCGGTGAGAAAGGCCTGGCTTCCCGGCTGAGAAGGTCACCTGAACGGGATCTGGCCTGAATCCAGACAGATAAAAGTCTGAGAGCAAAAGCACTGACCCTAGTGTCCTCTCTAGTGAGCTCTTTTCTGCTCGCCAAGTTTGCGATGGAAAGAGAGAGAGAGAGAGAGAGAGCCATCTGTCAGATGGGTCAAACGCTGGTGCGGCAGACATCAGACCATTTGTCTCACTTTGACTCTGCTGTATCCACACATTTAAAGACTGGCAGTAAATGCAGAAAGTGTCTTCTGGAGTATTACAGAATTTGGAGAAAATCGCTATGTGTTCAGTCATGTTGCTCAAGTTTTGTGTAAACTCTTTTTAAGGTTAAACAGCAAAAACATATTGTTCACTATTTTTAAATATGGCGATGTCATTCAAAATCTCAATCATTGGACCTGTTCCAAAACCCACACTTGTAGTCTTACCACTTGTCTACTTATAGTACATGACATATTTCCAGTATTTGACCCGTTCAATTAAAGACCGCAAATGCGTGTAGAACTTTTGATCATCCAATGGGACACAGTTACAACATAGTGTTATAAAAAATGCAAGTAAACTTTTTACAGAGCTTTATGTACAAATTTTTAATACTTAGCACTTTAAAATAAAATTCTAAATGTTTTTTCAGTTGTAACTTGAAATTGTAAGAGACGACACAATTTAATTGTGGTGCTTCTAATTAAGTGATATATTTCAGTTGCAAATGTTTTACAAAAACAAATACTCATTTCTGCACCAATAAAATGAGCAACACTTTAATAAAATGTGCTCTCAAATGGCCAAGACCGCAAACGTTGGCATTGGGACAGGCCCAGTCACACATCCATGTTTTGGGATGAACAAATTAATGATTCAATGACTCTCTCATAAAGACACTCCCTGCATCTTAATTTGCATACTATCCTATCTACAAAGTATTCAAGATCTTGAATACTATTTATGATGGATAGAATGCAAAGTAGGTCATAGTCTCTTACTTGTTTCCTTCATTAATGTACTGTATTAATGTCTTTGAATGAATTGGTTGAATGAATGATTCAATTCATTTTGTTGTCAATTTACTTGACGTATCGATGTAAGCTGCAGAAAGAGTCTCAGCCAATCTAATCTGAAGGACGGGAACTCACTGTTGTATAATCAAATTTATATGATTTGAATTTTGATGTGATCATTTCAAAACAGCATGCACTTATGCTGTCCTATATGTAAATGTAGCTACATTCTGCTGAGTGTTGTAAATACAAAAGGCTCACATTTCATACTCCCTGTTAGGCCAGAGTTTTAATCTGGCCTTCAGTGTTTTCATCATTGCTCTCTTCCATGGAACTGATTTCTTTTTCTCTCTTTTTTGGTTTTTGCCTTCACTATTTTCATTTTCAAATGGCTTCAACATTCAGAGTGTCTGATCATAAATCCTTCACAGCCTGGTAATGAAAAAGCGGCTTGTTGGTTTTCTCTCGCTTTCCGAGCTCAGGAACATTACATTTGAGAACAAGCACCCTGTGGCAAAACACCTGTGCAATATCTGCTTTTAAAAGACATACACCATTTTGTGTGGAGAGTGTCATTCTGCGTTTTAGATCTATTTTTCACAGTATAATCAAGTTTGACCATTCAAGTAGGTGTTTCCATTTGTTTTTCCGTGAAACATGTATTTTGAAGATGGACTATGATAACAAAACTAATATATCATACCTTCCGTGTATGACTAACTGTTGGTCCTGTGTAATGCAAAACAAAACAATTGCCATGTATCTGAAACCTTGAAAGAACGTGGATACAACCCTGCTGACCGCTAATTGCTTTGTGATTAAGATGGTACACAGTAAAACTGAGCTGTACAGAAAAGTGGCGGGTAAAGGAACAGGAAGAGTCTGTGATAATCACTCTCCATCCTGTTCAGACCAGAGGGAGTTTAGTGTTTAATCAACCTTGGGCTAGTGTGTGCACCGCACATGAGAGTGAGGAATTATGGGACGGATAACGCAGTCAGGTTTGGAAATCTGTGGTGGCTATTAGGCTCACATCTACAGTTGGTGGCATATTAGTCAAATGGTTGTGTGTGTGTGTGTGTGTGTGTGTGTGTGTGTGTGTGTGTGTGTGTGTGTGTTGGCGGGGGGGGGGGGGGGGGTTCATGATTGGTTACAAGGTAGTTTGTGAATTCAGAAACACCAGCGATTTCAAATCACATTTTTGAGACTGCCTTTGGTTCACTGCAGTTTTAAGGAGAAAATAAAACACCTCGACCTCCTCAGTCTATCTCTGTGGAGGTAGAGGTGCTGAGCATCGATGTGGGGGAATAAGATCTTACCACCCTCATCTATGAAGAAAGAAAAAAAAAGACTGCTATAAAAATCGAGTGATACGTCATCTGGTATAATTGAAACAATTGGCTATGAGCTATGTACCGGCGCATTTGATAGACATTTGTAGCGCCCAATAAACGGCTCTGGGCATTCGTAAACCACGCCTCAAATACGAGAAA
Source organism: Squalius cephalus (assembly GCF_949319135.1). NCBI lineage: Eukaryota > Metazoa > Chordata > Actinopteri > Cypriniformes > Leuciscidae > Squalius > Squalius cephalus. The sequence goes on from NC_137143.1 coordinate 18,154,651, forward strand.
ATGAACGTGGTTCCCAGACCACGTCTCAATGAGAAAGATGTCTGACGTTAGCCAGGTTACCTTTCATCCAGACTATGTTGACTTGTCTGGTTGATCTTTTACTGCATTTAATTTTGAGTAATTAAATAAGTTGGCTACAGTCTTGACTCCAACTTTCAACCAGATGGAACTGGATAAATATTCGGAATGTTCTGATCCTATCTGACTTCTGACCTGTAATGCTGCCTAGATCATAATCATACACTGTTCGCTCGTTGGCCAGAGGAGAACTGGCCCCCGACTGAGCCTGGGTTCTCCCAAGGTTTTTTTCTCCATTCTGTCGCCTGATGGAGTTTTGGTTCCTTGCCACTGTTGCCTTGGCTTTTGGCTTGCTTAGTTGGGGACATTTAATAATCAACAATATTATTGATCTGCCTTACTTGAGGTGGACGATGACGCAATTTTCTTCTAGAAAACTTTGTTGTATTATTTTCATGTTATCACTGTAAAGCTGCTTTGATACAATCTGTATTGTAAAAAGCGCTATATAAATAAAGGTGACTTGACTTGACATTCAATTTTGAGGAAATAAATTGGTATATTACGGTGCTGCAGCTGTCCACCTCTGAGGAGATGGATGTTCTGAGCATCAAGTTAAGGGAAATTGAAGATTCGCCATCTCAATCCCCTGTGTACAAGGAATTTTTCGAGTTTATAACCATTTCAGGGCCTTCCAGTCTTTCCCGATCTCCACTAATAAAATTCGAGATCGCGGATCAAGCCCTTTCATCTCGTTTTTTTCAGTTTTATTTTAAGAAAGACAGAAAGACAGAGCAAACACTTGCAAGCTATCAGTCCTGTCACGGCTTAAGGCTCACCTTAAGGCTTGGCATTACCCTCCAGGCCGGTTAAAACTACTATGGTGCTGGTGGGTAAGGCGTAAATGGGGGGCTGCTTGGCGGAGCAGCCCCAGCCACTAACAAACTCCTTGTACAGGATAGAGTGTTGTTTCCCGTGCTTCCCCTCAGAAAGATTGGGGACCGGGATGGCATTCTCAACCGAAGCCTTTGAAGCATAAGATGGATCTAAGGACCGTTGTTCCTGCGAAAAAGGCTTTGGCCAAAGAAAGGTCCTGACCAGGGAAAAGCCCCGGCCAGGGTGGAGCGGTGTACACCTCAGTATATGGTGCCTGCCCCACCTCGGTGCCCTCAGGTGGCCATTCTGCCAACCCCGCCACCCTTGGTGCCTCGATGCACAGCGGTCTCCAGCGAGCACACAGCTCAGTGTCACCACGGCGCTGCGTCAAACTGCCATTCTGAGGGGAGTTCAAAAACAGTCAGTTCAGTTGTTTCCTGCCATTATGCTTCAGGTCACCGAAGTGGCTGTTCCAATTTGACCAGAGGCCAGTCTCGAGAGGCTGGTACCCTTAGTAGACTATCTGATAGAATGGAAGAATCTACCAAATATATCTCAGTGGGTCCTGCAGATCATAGAGAAAGGCTACAGAATCCAGTTTGGTTCTCATCCGACATGTTACAACAGGGTGTTGCTCACATTAGTGCGTCCCGAGCAGGCTCTGGTTATGGAGCAAGAAGTGCAAACTCTATTAGCGAAGGAAACAATAGAGCAGGTGTATTTACCCGACAGAGCATCGGGTTTTTACAGGCATTACTTCATTGTTCCAAAAAAGGATGGGGGGTTGCGTCCTATACTAGATCTTCGTCAGTTGAATCGTGCAGTCAAGAAACTCAAGTTCAAAATGCTGACACTCAAACAGATCGTGACTCAAACCAGATCCGAGGACTGGCTTATCTTGATAGATCTAAAGATGCATACTTCCATGTCTCCATCCTCCCTCAGCACAGGAAGTTCCTGAGGTTTTCTTTCGGGGGCGAAGAATACCAATATCGGGTGCTTCCATTCGGTCTAGTTCTATCACCCCGCACGTTCACCAAATGCGTAGATGCAGCTATGGCACCGCTCAGGCTGCAGGGCATACGCATTTTGAACTACATAGACGACTGGCTGATTCTAGCGGAGTCAGAGCAGTTGGTGGTTCGGCATCGAGATGTCGTCCTCGCATACATGCAAAAATTGGGGTTGAGACTCAATGCCAAGAGAGTGCTTTCTCCACTACAGAGAACCACTTTCCTTGGTGTGGTTTTGAATTCGATGCGAGCCGTTCTGTCACCCGCTCGTGCAGCTGCTATCCTCACAGCCACGAAAAAGTTAAAGCTAGGCCAGTCATGCACTGTGAAACAGTTTCAGAGACTGTTAGGCCTTATGGCAGCAGCATCCAATGTGATACCCTTTGGCCTGCTGTACATGAGACCTTTGTAGTGGTGGCTCAGGACCAAAGGGTTCTCCCTGAGGAGAAACCCACTTTGTATGATCAAGATCACGCGGCGGTGTCTCCGCGCCTTGGCTATATAGAGGAAACCTTGGTTCCTATCCCAGGGTCCAGTGTTAGGAGCTCTTTGCCATCGAGTTGCTCTCTCGACAGATGCTTCCATCACTGGCTGGGGAGCGGTAATGGAAGGCCGCTCAGCTTAGGGTCTCTGAAGGAATCATAATCTTTCGTGGCACATAAATTGTCTGGAGATGATGGCAGTCTTCAGTGCGTCTAGACACTTCCTCCCAAACCAAACACATCGGTGGTCTCTTACATAAATCACCAGGGGGGTCTGCGATCACATCCACTATGCAAACTGGCGCTCCAGATTCTCTTGCGGACCCTAGGGAAGCTGCTCAGCCTGAGAGCAGTCCCGGGGCATCAGAATGTAGGAGCAGACATCCTGTTGAGGCAGGGGCTGAGCCCCGAGGAATGGAAACTTCACCCAGAGGTGGTGAAATATATATGGGAGGTATTTCAGCCAAGCGGAAGTGGATCTTTTGCGTCTCAGGATACAGCGCACTGTCCACTTTGGTTCTCCCTCACACACACAGCTCCCTTGGGGCTGGACGTTATGGTATAAAAATGGCAGAGGCTACGTCTGTAAGTTTTTCTCCGATTACTCTGCTCTCAGGAGTTATGGAGAAGGTCCGCCGGGACAGAATAAGTCTACTACTAGTAGCGCCGTACTGGCCAATCTGACTGGTTCTCGGACCTGGTGTCCCTCCTCAACGACTCTCCCTCGGACGGCTCTCCCTCCCTCGGCTCTACCTTCAGTCTCAAGTGGGAGGGGTGACCCTTCACCCCAGCCCAGAGATATGGAACCTGTGGGTTTGGCCTCTGAGGGGGCCCAACTCATAGACTCTGGTCTCTCAACTGAGGTTGTGGAGACCATACTTCACTCCAGAGCTCGCTCTATGAGGAAACTGTAAGTATTGAAGTGATGGGTTTTCACTTCATAGTGGGGAGTTCCAGTTCGGCATAGATATGCAAGCGAGAAAGCCTATGTTATGTTCAAGTTCCAGTTACTGGATAAAACGTCTCAGGTGACGACTGTAACCCTAGTTCCCTGAGAAGGGAACGAGATGCTGCGTCACTTTGCCATACTCCCTGCATTCCTGTGATCGACTTGCTTCGGCTAAATCTAAGCTGACGCCGGTCAGACCAGATGTGCTTTTATCCTTTGCTGGTCGTGACGTCACCCGCCTGTGACGTTCACTCTCGCCATTGGTCTAGTTGACACAAGTGCTTCAGACGCAATCACGCAGGGGCGTTCCCAAAGCATCATCAACGCAGCGTCTTGTTCCCTTCTCAGGGAACTAGGGTTACAGTCGTAACCTGAGACGTTTTATCCAGTTACTGGAACTTGAACTTAACGCAGGCTTTCTCCCTTGCATATCTATACCGAAAGTGTAAGCTGTGTGTTTCGGGCCTTCTCAGAGAAGTGAGAAAAGTAGAATGAGGATTTCACAAAGACTTAAAATCTGCCGTTAAAATCTGAAGGATGTAAAGCAGTGAGCTAAGAGTGTGTTTGTGAGGAGAAAGGAGTCAGCCTGTGCCTGGATTTAGCTGAAGCTATGAGTGAGGATTGTGCTAAGACTTTATATTGATTAATTTTTACCTTTTAACCTTGGTGAGAGACAGCAAAGATAGTGTCCAGAATAATGAAATCTGGACTTTTAACCTTCAAATCCCAAACAATTTACCTCAGAAAATCCTCTTCACTGCAGCAAGAACAAGAACAGTTGACAGTTGAAAGAGGGTTTGTTGGTGGACAGACTTAAAGGGATAGTTCACCCAAAAATGAAATGAAAGTGTGTCTATACAATGGAAGTAAATGGTTACCAAAACTGTTGGTTACCACATTCTTCAAAATATCTTCTTGTGTGTGAAAATGAAATAGACAATGTGAGCAATGTAAGCTGAACTGTTTGACATATGAATGGATTTAAATATTTATTTTTTCCAATTCAAATGTTAAAACGAGTACACCAGCAGCTAGAAGATTGTCAATGTCTGGAGGAATGAAACCTTTAATCTACATATTTGTATGACTAGTGCAGAAAAGGAATGTTTTGAAAATCTTGGTTTAAAAAAAAAAGCTCCTTACCTTTATACTGTTTCATTTAAAAAAATACAGTCATTGAAATGATGTCCCACTGTAATGTTAGTGTATTGGTTTGAAATAGAAGCTACACTGAAACTGTGATAAACATTTTTAGAGCTTATTTCGTCAAGGGAAAACAGGGTGACTCGAGGCAGCCTCCATTTCTGTCGTCGCTACATTTCTTTCTCCTCCCTATGTAGTGTGTAGCAGTGAATGCGCTCTGACACGTACACAAACAAATACATACTCAAAACCCATGCTAATTAGAAGTGGGGATTTTTTTCTTCATGTTTTGCTTTTAGCCTGAGAGAAAATATTCAGCAAATGACATCCAGTAAATATGTATGTCATAATACATTTAATACCTTTTTTTAATTCAATGTAATATCAAAGTAAAAGACAAGGCTTTTGACATTGCACTTAAACCTGGGTTACCAATCATATGCCAATGCTATTTTTAACCCTGGATTATGATACTCTACTCTTGATTTTGCAGTGCTAACATTGAATTACCTTGCCAAAGTTGTGCAATGTGTACTTGAATATTAAAACAGATTGTTTAGCAACACACAACCAAATTATAAACTAAATATTTCTTGCTTTATTAAACATGGGCTTTGTTCAGTCACAGAAATGTCCATGTGCTCTTTCAGGTAACCCAAAACAGGCAGAACGGATTTACATGGTGACATTTTCACAGACAGAATATCAAATTAAAGCCGGGCACGTACCTGTCGCGAGTTCAATCAATGTTATTGACCTCATAAATATGCAGATAAAAATGGTAACCCAGGGTTTACAAAAGTACAGTGTAAAAACTTGAAACCTGAATGTCCAGGATTACTAACAGTTTATTTTAAGTTGACGACGTGACACGTTACTACATACTTACTATAGTAATAACAGTAAATTATGCATAATTACATGTAACTAACCCAAAATCAAACCCTAACCGTAACTCTATAGTAAGTACATGTAGTGAATTAATATTACTCAGTACTCGTACTCAGTACAATGTAACTCCGTCACCTTAAAATAAAGTGTAATCTTAATTTGAAACCCTTGATAAATTATGGACAGTAGCTCAGTTTCCATCCAAAGTGGCGAATTTAACTTACGCACAAAATTTTTATATCGCATTTGCGAATAAAGCGCCTTTTCCATCCCTTGTGTTCAAGGGAACAAAATTTTCACTTCCTGTGAAATAAGTGCAAAATAACTGTAATAAAAAATGGAAGTTCCTGCAATATTGGATGCCACTTTGGCTCTTTTTTTGCATGCAGGCAAAACACAATAAATGTTGTCATGTTATCTTGCGTTTTGAGGCGGATGCCTGGCATTTGGGATCTCAATCGTGTGAGATAGTTCTGTCAATTTGATGACAGACTTTGGCTCAGGCATTTTATAATGACCAAGGTTGCAATTTTGAGATGTTGTGCAATGAAATTGCTCTGCTGGTTAGTCCAGTTATCCAATCATGTCCTCTGTTGAGGCAAAGTCACATGAGTTGTTTTTGCTGCACATCAAGGGAGTTATTGTGTAAATCTGTTACCATCATAGTTTATGCGCATGTCTTCTTAGATCAAAAAAAAAAGATCTGCCTCAATTTGGCACATGGGTTTTTTATGCAGATTTTGGGAATTTATGCACTCTTGGTGTTTCCACCCAGTGTATTTCTAATTCAATATCCAATATTTCAATATTAATTCAATAGTTCTAATATAAAAAAGAGAGGCATTTTGGATGTTTAATTTACAAACCATGTCCCCTTTAGGTTTAAATGTTTAAATATCATGTTTCTCCCCAATTTACATGTATCAAATTATCTCCCGTTTCTTTTATATTGGCACAATGTCTATGAACGGCATTTCTTGTCTGATGTGTTATTGTTCCCATTTATTTGTTGTCCCATATGGTATTAAATTGGAGTCTATGAACTGTTTATTTGACTTTAAGCATGGCTTCAAATGTTAAACTTGTTTTTTTTTTACAGACAATGTGTAATTGTTCCCAACATTGTTTTTAATCATTATCTACTGTTTCAGATGGACTTAGACTGGAGTCTAATGACTAATTATTTGATTGTTTAATTATGATCACAATCACCTGAAGACTTGCAGCGTTCTTTCTATATAGTCATTGAGAATAAGTGAAACTGACACACTGATGAAGGCAAATAGCCGAAACATTTGTTATGTTTATCTCCTGTTTACAATCAAAAAATCCATTTCTAATTCAATATCCCAGAATTCACATAAAAATAGGATGGATGGAAAAGCTAGTGTGAGACAAGATAACCCAAGATTACAATGTTTAGAATAGCTTGGTTAATGGTTTAAAGTGTGAAAAGCCAAGAATTGTCACATTGCTAAAGATGAATTTTATAAAATCAGATATAGTGCTCTTAATTTTTCCACATGTCTGAAACATATCTCTCTCTCTCTCTCTCTCTCTCTCTCTCTCTCTCTCTCTCTCTCTCTCTCTCTCTCTCTCTCTCTCTCTCTCTCTCTCTCTCTCTCTCTCTCTCTCTCTCTCTCTGTCTCTGCAGCCTCCATCGTGATTGGGAAGTGGTGGTGTGAAATGGAGCCGTGTCTGGAAGGAGAGGAGTGTAAGACACTACCAGACAACTCCGGCTGGATGTGTTCCTCTGGGAACAAGATCAAGACCACGAGGGTGAGGGCGCAGAGAATGCTGAACATCATTTCATACACACACACATACATACAATTTTATCTGATAAATTTAAAAAGAAAAGTAAAAAGTTACATCAAATATAAATGCAATCTTCTGTATGTTATGTAAACATAAGTTTTACTTGTTAAATGATTCAGATACAAGAAAGATTGTTTTGTTAGACCGAGGGACACATTTAACTTTGGACCTCACTAACCTGTTTATTCTTCATGATATGATGTGGCGGTAGCTCGTGTTCAGAAGACACATCTTCTTCATTTAGTCCTAATTCAGCGTTATAAAGGATGTTGTGCAGAGTTCAACTTAAGAAATAAGAAACTAAATAACAAGTTTAAGACATTAGGACACAGGTCAGACAAAAATAACCAAAACATCGTTACTCTGACAGGAAGTATGCATGACATAATATTAAAACTTTATGAGCAGATCAGTATTCCCATATGCTGATTCAATAGAGAGGTGACAGACAGCGAATCTGTGAAACAGTGAACACAAGTAGATAGTATTACAGGGGGTTTGGTCCCTCCTTGGCTTCTCCACGTGTTAAAACTATCCCAAGCCCTGCTTATGGGAATCCGATGGTGGCCAGATGATTTTCGAGATTTCCAAGGTAAGATCATGCATACAAACCTAAATAACCAGAGAAAGCCATCATTAGTGTAAAAATATCATTAAATAGATTAAATAAAATAATGTGCCCACCTATGAATGTCAAGCTTAAAGGGACAGTTCACACAAAAATTAAAATTCGTACACATTCTGGTTGTCCTAAACCCATATAATTTCGTTATACAACTCTTGCCTTACAACAATGGCCTTATAACAACTATAATTGTGGTCCATATGATACAAGTGATATATTTAGAACACTGAATCTTATATGATAGGTTTGTGAGGAACTGATAATCAGACCTTCATTATTTACTGATTATTCAAAACTCAATATTCACTGAATACTGAACTCCAAAACTCATGTCTAGCCCGTTTGCATCCATTTTTGTTTAAAATCAAATACAGCTCATCACGTTTGGTTACCACACAGACAAGAACCAGTGTCCAAAGCACTGGAATTTGGATGTGGGTTGTATGAGAAATTTGGTAATATTTGAAGTTAAACTGACTAAATGTTTGATCTGTACCTCACAAAAAAATGCATTATTATATAGAAATTGTCACAGTTATGTTCAGTTTGTTTAGTTTTCATGGACTTTTAGTTTGTATTCTCTAGTCACGTGTTCCTTTGTTTGATTTTCACGACCACTTATCTGTTACTATGGACACTAACTCTATCATCACATCTGTTTGTCTTTTAGTTAATCACCATGTGTGTTTAAGTTCCTCTTATTCAATCAGTGTTTGTCCGGTCAACATTGCATTTAGTGTGTGTTGCCCTGCCTGCCTGTCTGGCTGATATTTGCATTATTCTCATTAATCTTCGTATTGGAACGTTAATCTTCATCTTCATCTGTTTGCCTGCAACAACCTGTGACAGAAATATAGCAAACAAATCATGTGGACTACTACTTTTGTTCTTATTTGGTGCTTGGCAGTTCCTGATCTCTATGAACTGTCACTGTATGGCAATAGTTTGTGTAACAATTCTTCAAAGATTGTATTTTTGTGTTCCATGTAAAAAAAAACAATAAAAAAAAAAGGTTTTGGGACAACATGAAGGTGAGTGAATGAAAGCAGAATTGACATTTTAAGGTGAATTATTTCTTTATTTCTTATTGAAATTAATCAAAAGAAACAACCATATTTATCCATCTTTTGAAAGGTGTAAATTAGAGTACAGGTGATTGGGGAAAAAAACTGCTCCAGATATTAAACTTCCTTTTTTTCCTTCATATTTTCTTTCCCAGAACACCCAGCCATATTCAACTTTTTAGCTCTGAGGGCCGCCAAAACTGGCTCAACAGAAGCTCAGCGTCGTCCTTCTCCTCATCAAGGTTGGTGTTTCCATTTTTTTTCCAACATCTTGAGCCTTATGATTAGGCTTGCACATTTTAATCACTGCTCATCAACATCATTACACTCCCAAACATAATTATTGCTGAGTCAGTGTTTGTGTTTGTGAGCATATTTATATGCTGCGGATGATTAAAAAGCCACAAATATATGCCTCCTCCAGTGTCTATTCTCCCATCAGCGTAATTTATAAGCACGCGCATGCACTAACATAATGAAAAATGTGAACGCGGTAGTCGGTGCAGTAATTACCGAATACAAACCGATGAAGAAACAGATGCACAAGCAAACGCTCTTTGTCGTGTGCAGTCACACACCCCAAAACACACTGTGCCACTGTACTAATGCAGCATAATTGCGTGCATGCAAACACGCAGTCATCCACACCCATGCAGGGGCAGACTCAAATTAATGAGCATGCAAACACACACACTCACACACACAGCGAAAAGGGCTCAAGCGTGACCATGTAGCCTGTAATGAGTGCATAATGCTGAAATCGGTATTTAGCCTCGTCGTTTGCTTCCATTGTCTCTCGTTTTGTAAGCTCCTGGGCATGGCAAGGGTTTGATCACCATGTTTGTTTGTGGGTTTCCCGACATTATCCCATTATCTTTGAGGTGTTCAGGGTGTGTTTGTGCGTGGGTGTGTATGCACTTCCTGACTATTTGAGTAATGTGTAACCTTCTAGCCTGGAGTGTCTGATCTGCCCCACTGGAGAGTTGGTATCTGGCTTTCCGTAAACACCTTTGACCATCTTGCTGGCTCGGTCACCCTTCATCCCCCATCTCGACCCTACACACTCCCTCCCGATCTTTTTTAAAGCAATCTGGCCACGTTTGTCCATGATCAGAGCAAACAAAAAGCAAGGCTAAATGCTAAAACCATCACTTGCAGTATTTGGTTTGCTCTGAAAATTTTTACTTTGCGGTTCACGCTTACACACACAAGCTTGTTTACTCACAAACGCTGGTATGGCGTCCATTCTCTCCTTTTTCAAATTGGCATGTGAGTAAGAATAAGCCAGAGCGTGTGCCTGACACCATTTTTTCTCTTTTTTTCTTTATGTCTTGCAGAGAGGGATCCCTCCTTGCCTGTAGCTCCAGACAAGGCAGGCCTCTTTTGAGGAAGGCACACAGTGAGAGAGGCTGAGAGACACGCTCACCCTACCTGTTCCTAATGGCTATTTCATTCAGTTCCTTTATAAACAAACAAAATCAATACGTAAACAAGAAGACGAGGTTTATCCCCCAGTTTCTGTTTACCTTCATCTGCCTCATTTGAGAGGAGAGATGGGCTCAATCTGTAGCTACTGTACAGCTGGGAGTCATTCACTCCAGGCTGGATGAATCGCCTCAGCACTGGCCCCTAAAACCAGCTGGTCTCAAACATCAGAAGCTAGCACAATTTTGGCATAAGCATCAAGGTTTCATTAGTATTCATAGGAATCCATAAATGCATTTTTTTTTTTTAACAGACACTGAAGTGTACAATATGAACATATTGACAGCATCTAAAAAGTACTTATGCACAGATTTAGAAACATTAAAATCTAATTTCTTTATATTATATTTATATTATAAATATATCTGTGGAGTTGAATTTTACAATTATAGAATGCATAAAGTGGGCTTGTATAATGTGATGTAATATGAAACGAGTTGAATATGGCAACAAAAATCACACAGCAGGTTCTAAATGCATTATATAAATGTGATGATCAATCAACAATCAATATCAACAACATATCAATCAACAATCAATCAAAATAATTTCATGAATTCAATATATTAAGCTAAAAGGATTCAGAAACTGTTTGTATGTCTCTAAAGTTGTTCCATTTTAAAATGCATATGTTTTAGATGCTGTCACTATGTTCATTATGTGCACAAAAAAAATGTACATCCTAGAACCACACTTTATTGAGGCCATGAATCGAAAAGTACAGGTTATGTGAGGATTCAAATCGAACCAATTAGTAAACATTTTCTCATTTTTTTTTTTTTCTTTTTTTAAAAAAGGATTAGGTTTTGGTGCTCAATCATAAATTCTGTTATCGACACTCTTTAGTCTGCATGCTTCACGTACAAATAAATGTTTACAAGAAAACAGCATGTTCATTTCTCAGAACACTCTGAGAAAATTTAATGGCTTGCTGTTTCCTCTCGGAGACAGATTTGGTCGGCAAGTATGTCTCTGAGACACGTTCTTAACAGAAGGCTTTTTACAAGATACCTGTACTGTTCAAAGAATCCCATCTGTGTGGTTTTTCAGAGCAAAAGTAATCTGCCAAGTGATGGTTTAACATTAAATCATATGATGATCAAGTCAGTTTGTCCCAAGAGTCCTGTTGAACCCAGAGCATTGACTGTATCTGTATCTCTTTCAGCTGTCAATGTCACATTAAATTAATTCTAACACATTCATGCTGTCTGGAGTCTTGCTGTATGCTATCCTCATTTAAAAGTCACATTCAACAGCTGCATAATCTAAACCAGATTAAAAATTGTGGTATATGGTGCATGCTCAACTAAATTGAAATATCATTTTAGAATTAAAATGCAAAATGTGTACAACAAATGTCTTTGGGATGTGCTTTTAACCCTGAATCCAGCCAATCAATGGAAGTAGTAGCAGACAGTAGAGGACACCTGAGCAGAAATGGAGGAAATATGGCTGCATTTACATAGAGTCCACTATAACAAACCGCATTGGGAGAGACAGAGCCATACATTCTAGCAGACAGCAGAAGACAAATTGCATCAGGGTCACTACTGTTTCCTGCATAGTATGTGGGGGTTTGAAGTTGCACAGCACGCAAAAGCTTTTATTTTAAAGAGGAAAGACAAGGAATTTTCGGCTTAGAACAAACTAAACGCTTGGCACAAAATACTTCTGGCACAGAGCTGTAAGCGTTTACGTGTATATAAAATAAGCGTTAAGTCCAGCAAATCGGATTATTTTAAACAAAGAGATTGTTGCATCCTTTGTCAAAGAAGCAGCTGTTTTCCTTCTGTCTCATGTTGTATTGGTGAAATGCCACAGAAGTGATGTCAGCCAGGGTGCTGTGATTGGTGTGATGTCATAGGCTGGCTAACCTCTTTTGATTGGCATGAACTGGTTCCTTTCCAGAGGGGATCTGTTATGATGGACAGCTCCTCCTCCTCCTCTGCCTTGCCTTGCCTTGCCCAGGATGATCGGAGCATGTGGAGCGTAACTCTGCCGCATGATAGCTGTCTGTCTGTTGGGTTATGGGGGGCCCCAAGGGGTGCTTCTAATTTCTGTCCCCAGTCACTCTCTCTGTCTCTGTCTATGTCTCTCCCTCAATCTGTGGCTCACACCTGGTTGCCTTCCTTCGCACCAAGATGGGGAAATGTCAGCATATGCTTTATGTGCTGAGGGCGAAGCCACAGGCTTGAGCATTTAATTAGCTTCATTGCACTACTGACATCACAACTTTATGATAAAAACGCCACCTAGCTCTGAGTCACATGGATTGCTTGATGGATGGATGGATGGATGAATGGATGCTTTGGAAATATTGTCTAATAAACTAGTTTATATATATAGATATATACTGATACTGTAGATATATACTGTAAATAGATACTGATACTGTAAATAGATACTGATACTGTAATAGATAGATAGATAGATAGATAGATAGATAGATAGATAGATAGATAGATAGATAGATAGATAGATAGATAGATAGATAGATAGATAGATAGATAGATAGATAGATAGATAGATAGATAGATAGATAGATTGGATGGATGTGCCGTGTCACAATATATGTGGCGTGTTTGTAATTCTTTTTGTATTCATGTTGGTTTAGCGACAAGCTTTCTGGGAAGCACATCAAAAGACGATTTGCACTGACATAAGGTTGGCTAATCGTTAGTGACTGTGGCTGTTATCGTGCATTTCCTCCAATATGAGGAGGGAGAGGACGGATCGTTAATAACGGTCTGAGTGAAGCACAATGTTGCATTGAGAGCAAGACACACTTACCAGACAGACTAAATAGGGGTCCCTGAAGTCACAGAGAGAGGGATAGAGGAACAGGGAGGAAGAAAAGAATCTTATTTCCCTCTTGGCAATGCTACTGAGCTCTTTTCACTGCGCAGTGTAAACATGGAACATACAGAAATATGAGATGGCAGATGGGCGACCAACTGAATGCAAATACATTCATGCACACAGTGCCAATCAGTACTAATCGGTATCCATTACCAGTATAAGGGTTTAATAGACAAATTAAAACCATCCATACATGGACAATAGCTTTAGCTCAAAGGAGCTTTCTTTGCTGATTTGAAAATCTAAAAGTCAGTAATTCCTTCTGGGAATCTTTCTTCACCTTTGTTCTAAGCGTGCATGTGTGTTTTCTCTTCCTTTTTGTCTGTTTTCAGATTCATCCCCGAACCTAACAAAGAGCTCCTTCACAAGCAGTGAATGTGGATTCTCTCTGTCAGAATGGACGAAACCATTAATTCAAAGGGGTGTTTGGCTGGATTACCTGTGACTAAACAATAAAGAATGACATTCTTGGGGATAAAGACGAGATTTGCTCATTCGGTGCCAAGGAATATGAAAAAAAAGAAATAAAGCAGGCTAATCTGTGTTTTTGGTCAGTGAGCCCAACGCTGCAGACTCCAGCGGCTGTGTCCAATTCTTTCGATTTTCTGCGTTTCTCCTGACCACCTTCCTCTAGTTCTGAACTCATACAGCTTAGGGGAGCCGTTTACTGGATTTCAAATTATATTTGAAGACTTTACCTCCCTAGGTAAACTGGACAATCCTGATGTAAGCTGCGAAACGACTGTATGAAGGATCATGATGGATAAGCATTGCTGTGTGAAAATGAGGTGGAAATCAATAGGAGATTTTTTCCCATCCCTCCATCAGTTTGTCGTTCTGCCGTCCATGCTGGCTTTGGTAATAGACTGGGAGCTTGTGAAGCCCTGCTATTTCCCTCCACTTCTGAGTTTACTGCTCACCGCTGTTGTCCACAAGCTGTTCGTTTTGGAATTCCTCCGGGTCAATGGTCACCTCACTATCTACACCTACTTGGGCCAGATATCTTTTTATTTGTCGGCATGCTCAATGTATTTTGTGGGAGCTTTGTATTGAAAGTAACTGTATATATTTATGTATATATACATATAGATACATATTAAAAGACATCATATGAAGATCTAACATGCCCTTAAACCTGTTTAGTGGGTTTGAATTGAGACTGTATTCATGGTTTTGGTTACTTGAACAAGTACAATTAATCCCTGATTTAAGGCTGTCTGTGGAAATACATATTCTCTTCATGTAATGGGCATCCTGCATTTTTTGCTTAAAATAATCATTTGTTCCAAAAAACAAAGGGAAAATTCACTAAACAGTTGCAACACTTTTGCACACGATTTGCACACTTGTTGGCGCTTGAATAGTCTTAAGCTATAAGTATTTAAGTAATTCATTTTCAGTGCAAATTATTCAGAAAACTCTATTTACCCAGTGGAATTAATGTTGTGCTACTACTGCCAGCAAAAATCAGATTGTAACTGACTTTATGTACATTTTAGTGATCATTGCAATAGTACTTCAATACATAATAATAAAATAATAGAGAAGAGCAGCTGTGCAGAGTAGTTGACCACACTTTCAGTGGTGCTGTACAGTCACAGTAAAGTGCATTGAATTATGGTAGTCCACTGTATCCTCCACAACCTAATATAGCACACACAAGCAACCAGCAAGTTCGGAAATTGCGAAGATACACAGATTTTGTGGGTGCTTTTGTTCTGTTTTCTGACTTCTCAGAAATTCTCTAGTGAATCAGGCACTTAAACACAGCAAACCGTACAAATAATTGCCTCTTTGGCAGACGCAACTCATACTTAGTGAATTTCCCAAAGATATCAGTGTGATGAAGACCAGCCCTACAAAACAAGCCACAGTCACCTATTGGAACATATATTACCATTGATAATTGCCTGTTGGCAGTTCTAACTCAGTTCTGTTCAGTCCATGATCCAGTTTGTTCTGTGATGTTCTGAGAATAGATAGGCTTCATCATGCCTGTGTAGGTTTCATAAATACAACAAAATAGAAGACATTCAGCTTGTTAAAGGTTATAATCATGATAACTTAACACTGGATCTGTGTCAATGGACAAAGACCTAATTCAGTTCAGAAAAATGAAGCCCTAGTTTGGTAGGGTCAGTGTCATAGGGTAGATGAGATGTTGTTTTCAAGAGATAAAACATAATGCTTGGCAGCTTATAATTTACAATTGCCATACCTCCACATGAATTATGAGGGATATTATCATTTAGAATGTTGCATTAAAAGGTTTTAGTTTTCTGTGTAATCTGTTTTCAAAGGCGCAAAAGGTCAGAGAAAAGGTGGGCTTCATTTCTCTTTACTGGCATCAATAGACATGCTATTACAGTAGAGCTGATTGATAAAAATGCAGCCTTATCAGAAACAAATCAATATTAAAATGGTTTTCTATACACTGTGTCTACCTTTATGTCTCGACCAGTAATGTTGTTCTCAGCTCATTAGCATGTTTTATTACTTAATTACCCTGTTGTTGTTGAGCGGGATTCAAACCGTGGTCTCCAGCATGGGAGGTGGGCGCTTTAACAAGGAGGCTACACTCTAAAAAATGCTGGGTTGTGTTAACCCAATGTTGGGTCAAATATGGACTAACCCAACGTTGGGTTAAAAATTCAATTTAAAAATGGACAAACCCAGCCGTTGGTTTACATTTTTAATGTAACCAATGCAATTTGTCCATTTTTAAATTGCATTTTTGTCCATTTTTGATTTTGTCCAAAATGCAATTTGTCCATTTTTAAATTGCATTTTTTAACCCAACGTTGGGTTAGTCCATATTTGACCCAAAATTGGGTTAACACAACCCAGCAGTTTTTAGAGTGTAAAGACCACAGACTCTAGCATTTGTCTCTAGATAGCCTCTAGAGATCAGGGGAGTAAGGTTTACATGCACAGCTCTTACTGGCCTACGACAGTTACATATGTAAACAATTCATTTTTAGTTTCTCACTTTGAGAATCATTCTTAAACTCCAGTAATTGAGTAACTTACATTTTAGACAGTATGGCCAATTACTTTGTTTATTTTTGCTGAACAGTTGCACATCTCCAAGGAACACACAGTTGTGGCTTTCCTGAATGAATCACTTGAGAGAATAATTAAATGACTCACTCTTAACAAAGTTCGTAGATTAGTTCATGAATGAATCAGGATATTTGAATGAAATGGTTGAATTAACGATTTAATGCCTCACTCAGTAACTTTTTAATGACTCTGTGTTTTTGAACAAATGAGTTGAATGATTTAATTAAGGACAGTACTTGCCACCAACTACTGGGATAACAATGTAACTCTCAGAACGAGTCACTGGAAAATCCACCACTAATGAGCAGACTGACTGCTTGAAATTAGATATGAGAGCCAAAACTAACTGTTGATAATTATGTCTTACAAAGTCTCTCCTATTTTTACAATTAGGACTGGGAACTTGAACCTGTCTTCAACAATGAAACGTTTGATTTTGTGAACAGAAAAAGATACAGAAAAAGATCATCCAGATTACATTCAATATTAAAATGTTTGCTCATGACAACAATGAGGTACTTTGTGGTTCTTGTAGTCAACTATGCCTTGAATAGTGAAACCTTTTAAACAGGAAAACATATTCACTGCAACATGTGCATCTTTGCCTACAGGGCAGTGCTTGCATTCTGTATATACAGACATAACCGGATCTTTGATTTATATAATTCCCTGTGGCAGACTGCATTTATCAGCATTGCCTATTTTGTTAACTTATTCAATTAGGATACAGATTTTCAGTTCCACGCCAAGAACACTCCCATCTGACTCCATTAATAAATCTTCCTGACTGCCATATTTCTTCAGGTTTGCTTCCTCTCCTCAACAAGTACCATATTATTAATCTTTTTTTTTTTTAACTCTGCTTTTTTTCTTTCAAGTCATTTTTTTCTATCAGCAAAGTCACAGAGGGCCTGAGATTGACAGCTACATCGATCTCCCAGCAGTTTTCCCAGAATGCTAAGCAGGGAATTACAAACAAAAAGCTGTGTTTTCTCTTCTTCAATGAGGCGTTCCCTCATTTTGTTGTTGTTTTTCTATCTAAAAGGATACAGAGCAGCTCAGAGCCTCAAGTGTGCATTTGATGCTTTATAGGAATCAGGGCCCCAACAGCAGACCTTCCTCAAGAAAGATGCCACCGCTGAGACAGAATGGTGAGATTATCGTGGAAAAAATAAAGTATGTAAATGTGAATCAAGGGATTTTTTTCCCTGTGTATTCAGGGGTTTAATGTGGATGGGTCATAAAAGGTGCTTTGGGATGGATGTGGAAGAGCTCGCAATTCTCTTTCATGCATCTGTTTTTTTCTGAGTAAGAATGCTGGTGTCTTGCTGTGAAGAGAGCCCTGCTTCTTTCTAGAGCAAGAACTGCCTTTGAATAGATAACCGAATGCATTTACCAGCACCCAATTCTTTGTTATTTTGCTGAGGAAACTTCAATCAAGTTCTAGAAGAGGCTTCTGCTTTTGGAAAATCTCATATTTATTTATAACCACCCATTGTATGATTATTTAAATGGAAAGGTTATTTTACATTACGACATCCCAGGTTATGTTTACAATGACTGCAATAATGAATGCTATTGACAATACTCTGAAAGTACAGTAAATGTAAACAGCATCTTTATATACCTTAATCCGAATATAGTCATATTTGGAATAAGCATAACTGAGTTAATTCAATAGTTAGCCAAAAATTCTGTCATCGTTTATTCACTCCCGAAACGGGATGATTTTCTTTTTTCTGTCGAACATAAAAGAAGATACTTTTTTGTATGTACAATGAATGTCAGTGGGGGTCCAGTGTCATTCTTCAAAATAGATTCTTTAAAGAAAGCCATGCAATCTTTGGAACGACATGAGGATGAGTAAATGTTTTAATGATAGAACACATCATTGATCCATCTGAAACCTCAAAAGTCTCCCAACTGTGACATCATAATCTGCCTAGAGGTAAATCTTCAATGTCAAATGATTAACAAGTTCAGGACTGTCAGAGACTATGATCATGATAATACATTTCCTCTCCGGTTTATTCCCTCCCTGCGTTCCCTCAAAACAAACTAAAGTCGAAATGCACTGGCATGAGACAGGCCAAACTGTGAAATCCATCATTTTCTTCTTGAGTGGGTCTGTGTTATACATGACAAGTCCTGTCCCTTGTGGGACACACAGAAAATTGCAGTCACTGCCTTTCACAAAATTTCAACCTTCCTTCAACCTATTAAGCTCAGAGTAATATTTCCACAGGTTTCACAGAGAATCAGTGAGATGTCTTCTGAGAGAACTGAAATTGTACAGCATACATTGAAGATGGTTAGTCGAAACTCTCCGTCAGCTTGCTGTTAAAACATCCGCTATGGCTGTCCACTGCTGACAACTATATGTCGAGCAAGTGTTGGTGTCTGAGTGTTTTATTATTGTAAGGCCCCCATACACTTGAAAAAAAATATATATATATATATATTATATATATATATATATATATATATATATATATATATATATATATATATATATATATATATATATATATATATATATATATATATATATATATATCAGTGCGCTGCTGGTCTTTCAAAGAGGGGGAGCTCATTTTCGGCCTACATCATAAAAATTGTCCATTTATTTATACGGAAATTCTACGTTCCTTCTCAAGAAAATGCTCTGTGACCCTGTCGTACCACCTAGGCGTCTTTTCCAGTGACTTGACCAGTGTCCTCTCAATGGCCAGCAGAGTTAAATATAATTGTATAAATGTAATAATATAATAAAGGTATAAATAATAATATAATAAAGAATAATAATACTACTAATAATAATAAATTATTTTAATAATTATTTTTTAATTATTACTACTAATAATATAAAAAATATAATAAGTAATAATATAAAAAAGTATAAATGTATAATTGTGTGAAATGTATTATGAAAATTGGCTAGAAATTTTGACAAGCAAATACCAAGAAATAGGTTGCAGCAGTTTGTCTTTCGACTCGAATAGCTTCAGCATCAGCGACTTTTTATTGTATGAAATCGCTGTCAATCAAAAGGAGATGCAGCCTTTCGACAGACCCCCCAATCATCACGCAGAATCCCGGAGTCCAGGCCAGCCCACCCCCAGAGATGCTGAGCGTCCGTAGGCGGGACATAATCGCAGCTATGCTCATTATAGGGGAAGCTGAGCTTCCCTTGCAGTCTTAAAGAAATCTCCACTGATATATATAAATATGTATATATATATATATATATATATATATATATATATATATATTTATTCAAGTGTATGGGGGCCTTACAATAATAAAACACTCAGACACCAACACTTGCTCGACATATAGTTGTCAGCAGTGGACAGCCATAGCGGATGCTTTAACAGCAAGCTGACGGAGAGTTTCGTTATTTGTAAATATCTAAACAATTTTAAATCAAAATACATTTACTTGAGAAGTAAAATGACATAGGATTTTGAATCATGTTCTGAAAAAAAAAACTAAATTAGGTCAGTTCCCTTTCAAGGGAACTCGCGCTGCATTGAAGACGACACAATGGGGAACGTCTCTGCTTGATAACATCTGAAGCATGTGTGAAACTAGACCAATCTTGATAGGCGCAGCATATTGACTTAGCGTGTGACGATGTGTCCATCTTGTTCGGTGAGGCAGTCCAGGCTTGTGCACCCCGCCGTTCCGGCGTCTCAGATTGTGGGGGTCACAGATGGAGCTGGCAGAGGAGTTTGAGATGGCTTCTGCCTTTTCTCATCTCTCACTTGCAGGCACCAGCGCTCCCGCTCGGGATACGGAAGTCCGCTCCTCGGCTTCTTCCGCCCAGAGCGAGAGCCCAATGTTAAGACTGTCTAGCTCTAAGGAGGCAGATGTTCTAAGCATCGAAGCTGGATATTTTGAGGACTCGCCACCTTTCATTTGAGGAGCTACTGGAGGTTGTGACTCATGTGGTGCCCAAATTAAATATCGATTGGCTATAAGAGAAGCAGGAAAAGTAAACTCGATGAGTGCTTCCTGCTGAGACATGCACATTCTCATGTTTAACAGGCCCCCATGGTGCATAATTATTCCTCCAAACTGGGCTCAAAGGAGAACGGCTCCTCGGGTTGAGGAGACACTAGCATCATATCTCTCAGCTGACATTGTGTCATCCCTCAACACCCAGACACTGCCCACCAAACCCTGTTGTAC
This sequence comes from Squalius cephalus, assembly GCF_949319135.1. Taxonomy (NCBI): domain Eukaryota; kingdom Metazoa; phylum Chordata; class Actinopteri; order Cypriniformes; family Leuciscidae; genus Squalius; species Squalius cephalus. The sequence continues at coordinate 18,175,131 of NC_137143.1, forward strand.
TACATCTAATTTGGTGGGCAATGCTTATGTGGAAAAGGTCAGGCTGGTGCGTGCCTGCACACAATGGCCATCATGTAGGCATGCCAAGCAGAACGGCTGACAGACCTAGACGAGGAGGTTGGGCCCGACAATTTTAGAGAGCTGCATCGGGCCACAGACCTGTCCCTCCGCACCATTAAGGAGATGGCCCAGGCCATCAGCTGCTTTATGGCAGCATTAGTAGTTGCGGAGAGGTATTTGTAGTATAACCTCTCGGGCATTAAGGACAGGGATAGAACTTTCCTTATTGATGCCCTGCTCTCATCTTCTGGACTTTTCGTCAACTCAATTAATTCAGTTGTCGAGAGGTTTCAGGAGGCAAAGTGCCAGTCAAACTTGGAGTTTAAGAGTTTAAGAGGTTCATCCTTTGCCGTTCTAGGTCTCTTGGGCTGCTTCCAGGGAGCTTCCCCAGTCATCAGCCTCTAGCTCCTCATCCATGCAACAGCAAAAGGATGGTATTGGCTTTCGGCAAGGTTCAGAGAGGGTTATCTCTGGCACCCTTCGAACCCATTGACTCAGTGGTGGCAAAATTCTTGACCTGTAAGATGACTTTCTTATAGCCATTACATCTCTTAAAAGACCAGGGAGATGCCCCAGCCATCCAGCTCTAGCTCCTCATAAGTGCAACAGCAAAAGGAGAGTGTTGTCTCTCGAGCCCCCCGAAGCAGCACTCTTGCCCGAAGCCTTCCAAGGAGAAAACAGATCCGAGGACTGTTATTCTTTCGAGGAAGGCTTCTGGAAAGAGGTCCTGACGCTATGCACAAGCCTCTGAGGGCAGTCCCGAGGGGGAGCGAAAAAAGTTGCTCTTCCATGGAGCCCTCAGGAAATCAAGTTCTTTCCCCATCATCTTGTATGCCTCGGGGTTTCCAGCGAACGCAAATCATAGTGTCCGCCGGAAGTCATTGCGGCCCTGCAGAGTTCGCTTCCTCTCACAAGGCCTGTAGAAAATTTAATCTCGTCATTCCTTGCCGGGCAGTCGCTTCAGGGCACCAAGCTCAGTATCTGCAAAGTACCCAAGGTCAATCTTGAGAGATTGGTCCCCTTATATACTATATAGAAGCATGGAAACTTTTACCCAATGTGTCTCAGTGGGTCCTGCTTATGGTGGAAAAAGGTTGCAGTATCCAGTTTGGGTCCTGGCCATCAAGGTTCAGCAGTATTTAAAAAAATGTTGTGGACCCTGAACAGGGTTGGGTACTAGAACAAGAAATACATTCCCTCTTGGCGAAGGATGCCATAGAGCTCATTCAACCTCCCAAATGGGAGGCTGGGTTCTACAGCCGGTACTTCATTGTTCAATAGAAGGATGGGGAGTTGTGACCTATTCTAGATCTTCAGCACTTGAATCGGTCTCTGAGGAGATTCAGATTCAAGATGTTAACAAACCCGTTGTTCCTGAGTCAAATCAACTCCGAGGACTGATTTGTCATGATAGATCTAAAGGACGCTTACTTCCACATTTCCATCCTTCCACAACACAGGAAGTTCCTGAGGTTTGCTTTTGGGGGCAAAGCGCTCCAATATCGGGTTATTCCATTCTGCCTAGCGTTATCCCCTCGCACCTTCATGAAATGCATGAACGCAGCACTGGCTCCATTGAGACTCTAGGGCATTCATGTCTTCAGTTATATAGACAATTGGTTAATTCTAGCTCAGTCGCATGAGATGACAGTTTGGCATCAAGATGTCGTCTTTGGTCATATTAGGTTCTTGGGGTTATAAGGTTCTTCATATAAGGGGGGGTATGAGACTCATCTATGATGTGGGCACAGTTGTCTCCCGCTCGTATCGAGTCTATTCTGACTGCAGTCACCAGGATCAAGCTAGGCCAGGGCATCACTCTAAAACAATTCAAGAGATTGTTGGGGCTTATGGCAGCAGCGTCCAACAAAATATATTTTGGCCTGCTGTACATGAGACCCCTGCAGTGGTGCCTCAGGACCAGGAGGTTCTTCCTTAAGGGAAACTCGTTTCCTTATTATCAAGGTTAGGCACAGATGGCTTCGTACCCTGGGTGCCATGGTACAAGAGTGGCAGAGGCTACTTTTTCCCTGATGCCGTTTCCCCGATGCCTTTTCCCCGATTGCTCTGCTCTCGGGAGTTCTAGAGAGGGTCAAGTGAGACGGGATCAGTCTACTGTTAGTAACCTGTTCTGGCTGGCCCAAGTCTGGTTCTCAGATCTCATAGCACTCCTCGAAGGTCAGCCGTGGGAAATTCCATTCAGGATGGACCTTATCTTGCAGGCCGGGGGCACGATCTACCACCCCCAGCTGGAGCTGTGGAAGCTATGGGTTTGGACCCTGAGTGGGACCATCTCTTAGGTGTTGGTCTCTCAGCTGAGGTTGTTGAGACCATCCTAAACTCTAGAGCAGTGGTTCTCAACTCCAGTCCTCGGGACCCACTGCTCTGCATATTGTGTATGTCTCCCTTATTTAACACACCTGATTCAGATCATCAGCTCGTTAGGATAGACTCCATGAACTGAACTGAGTGTGTCAGATAAGAGAGACATCCAAAATGTGCAGAGCAGTGGGTCCCGAGGACTGGAGTTGAGAACCACTGCTCTAGAGCTCCCTCCACAAGGAAACTATATGCCTTAAAGTGCAATGTGTTCACTTTATGGTGCAGAGAGAATCAGTTTGACCCATTTAACTGCCCAGTGGCTTCAGAGCTGGAGCCCCTTCAGGATTGTTTCTCTGGGCTGTTTTCCCCATCCATGCTTAAGGTCTACATGACAGCCATAGCTGCCTTCCATGTACTGTTAAGTGATGGACCTTTGGGGAGGCACTACTTGGTTGTAAGTTTCCTTCATAGCGCTTTGAAGATAAGGCCTGCAGCTCATTTCAGGGTCCCAGCTTAGGACCTGTCTGTTGTTCTGGAAGGGTTATTCCGGGCACACTTCGAACCCATTAACTCAGTGGCGGCAAAATTCTTGACCTTTAAGATGGCTTTCCTATTGCAATTACGCCCCTTAAGTGACTGGGGGACTTGCAGGCCCTTTCTATCTCTCCTTCCTGTCTGGAGTATGCTCCCGGTAGGGTGAAAGCCATTCTCCACCCTGGACTAGGCTATGTGCCTAAGGTGCCAACTAACGTGGCTCGGTCTATAGTCCTGCAGTCCTTTCATCCTCCACCTCATGTGTCAGTGGACCAGAGGAAACTGCATTTATTGTGCCCTGTCAGGGCTCTAGAGGGCTATATGTATAGGTCCTCTTGATGAAGGAAGTTGGACCAGCAATTAGTTTGTTTCAGGTCACCAATGAATGGATCTCCAGCCTCAATGCAGACAATCAGTAAATGGATTGTTGAGGCAATATCTACTGCTTACAAGGTATGTGGTTCGCCTTCACCTCTGCCAATTAGGACACATTCTACTAGGAGTATGGCATCTTCTAAAGCCCAGTGATATGGCAGGCTGGGCCTACCCACACACATTTATAAGATTTTACAGTCTGGACCTTCATTCCACTCCAGGATCACAAGTGGTTGAACTATCACTTCTACCTCTAAAGATTGCTTTATAAATAATCCTCAGCATCACAGATAGCTTAGAAGAATTCGATGTCGCAACAGAAACTATTGACTCTCTCTTTTCCAGCACATTAGACACAGTTGCTCCTTTGCACTTAAAGAAGATTAAGGAAAATAGTCCAACGCCGACGTACAAGAGAGCAGCCTGAAAAATGGAGTGCAATTTGAAGAAAGCCAAACTAGAGGTTTTTCGATTTTCGTAGAAAGAAAGCATTATTGCATACAGAAAGGCCTTAAAACTGCTAGATCTGCTTATTTTTTGACTCTCTTGGAAGAAAACAAACACAACCCTAGGTATTTATTTGATACAGTGGCTAAATAAATAAAAAAAAGCTTCAAATTCTGACGTTTCCAAACAGTGGAACTTCCAAGATTGATAATATTAGAAAGAAATTATAACCACGCAACCGACTACTTACAGTATTGCATGAGACAGTGCATTGTAGTGTCCCTGAGGAAAATTTCCATTCATTCATTGCTGTAGGAGAGGAAGAATTGTCTAAACTCGTTAAACTATCTAAATCAACAACATGTATGTTAGACCCTATACCGACTAAGCTACTGAAAGAAATGCTTCCAGAGGTCATAGATCCTCTTCTTAACATCAATAATTCATCTTTGTCATTGGGATATGTGCCTAAAACTTTTAAATAGGCTATTATTAAACCGCTTATTAAAAAAAACGCAACTTCATCCTAGAGAATGTCAATTAGAGGCCAATCTCGAATCTACCCTTTCTGTCAAAAATACTAGAAAAGGTAGTATCCTCACAACTACATGTATGTTCTTTTTTAGGGGGAAAATGGTATCTGCGAGGATTTCCAGTCAGGATTTAGACCATATCATAGTACTGAGACTGCTCTTATTAGAGTTATAAATTATTTGCTCTTATCATCCAATAGTGGTTGTTTCTCTCTATTAGTGTTACTGGATCCTAGTGTGGCATTTGATACCATCGACTTGAAAATTATGTTGCCATTAATGGAATTGCATTGGCATGGTTTAAAAAAGAATTATCTGACCATTATCAGTTTGTAGCAGTAAATTAAGAGTTGTCATACCAATCACAAGTTCAGCATGGAGAACCACAAGGCAGACCTGCACCTAGACATGACCACAACGCAGCCCTAAAGTGCCAGCGGAGATTGTGTCAACCAGACTCTCCCCTGTGAAGGCCTCATCGACACGACAGCCAGTGACACAGATCCTCAACAAACCCGTCTCCATACCACCGTGATGAATCCGATCTTCAATAAAATGCAACTGGATAAATATTTAGCATGTTCCGATCCAATCTGATTTCTGACCTGTAATGGCTGAAGAGAACTGGCCCCCTGACTGAGCCTGGTTTCTCCCAAAGTTTTTTTTCTTCTCCATGTTGTCACCTGATTTGATGGTTTCTTGCCACTGTTGCCTATGGCTTGCTTTGTTGGGGATACTGAATAATCAACAATATTATTGATCTGCCTGCATTGACACCATTGTATGTGAATCTGTGGATGGTGGACAATGACACTATTTTCTTCTAGATATGCTGTACAGCCAAAACAAACTTTGTTGCATTATTTTCCTGTTATCACTGTAAAGCTGCTTTGTAACAATCTGTATTGTAAAACACGCTATGTAAATAAAGGTGACTTGACTTGGATTATCGTTGGGTTAACCGGTTGGAACAATAAAGCCTGTTAACCTTCATCATTGTCTTCGTCTTCTTCGTGTGTTTAGTATCTCCCTCACAACCCATGACAGTAACTATAAAAAAACATTTCATTTTTAATAGGTTGCATGTTGTTTTGACAAGTTAAATAGGTTTTTATTGAAGGTCTTATTGAAGTATTTTGATCAAAAGACAAGCCTCACCGATGGGAGAGCAGTTATGGATTTCATTATAATAGTCTTTTCATGTTACTTCATAACGTCTTTGTTCATCAAACATTAATTCTCATTCACTCCCTACAATCCTCATCGGATCTTCTTGATGTTTTTCTTGGAACATAGGTTATTTATCTGGCACTTGGCTGGTTTAATACACACACAAAAACTCAGCTTGTTTCTTCATATAATTATTCATACAGTTGTTTATGTTTCTGAACATTGATTTTTGTACTCTTTTTTTTCCAAATCAAGATTTAATATGGAATATTTAATCAACATCTAGGAGCTAAATGTTACGCTTGAGAATAGCCTGCAAAAAAATGTCAAATTTAAAAATGCTGCAATAACAGTGTTACTGTATATACATATAACTGTACTGCTTTCATAAATAAAAAATGAAAATAGCTTCTTCCAGGTGGACGGTCCCAGTGGACAATTGTAGTGTTGTGCATGCAAATATTCATAGAATGTGCCCAGCAAACAAAGGAGCCAAACCCTTCAATTTCCTTAGAGCCTGTCATTTTTAACACAGAATATATGCTGAATATGAATCAACAATGTCTGTATGGCCAGACTGTCTGAAAGCGATGAACATGTCCAAAACCCTGCTCTACGCCACTATACAATCCCACTATGCCAGACCTTAAGATCAATAAAATCCAGGTTAACATTGCACTCCTGCTGTGTGATCAGATTCACTCTTGACAACAGGCCAAAGACTTCACTACAGTAAGTACAGGAAGTCCAGGCTTCAAGCACAACTCTGTTTACTTGCTCATTTTTTTTTAAATTTTTTTTTACTGGTCCCTTTTCCACCCATTTTTTTCAGCTATTCAATTCAAAGGTAGAAAGTGATCATGCTCTAGGCAAAGGCAATTGATTCCCATTCTATATTCTATGAAGAGAAGCTTTCTCCTCAAACTGTGCTGACTGACCCATTTAAATGGGCTCCGGTGGTAAGCTGTAATGCTTTTATTCATGTTCAATTTCATTCATTTGCAAATGTGCTGCAACTTTAAACTAATAAATATAATGTAAAAAAATAATTCATAAAAATGAATTCATCATGTTTAATGTGTGTTTCCTCTTTTTTGTGTTGTCATTTGTGAGTGTGAAAAGCAAGGGAAGAGTTCATTCCTCTGGGGTCATTGCTGGATCAAGGATGTTCCTTTAATCATAAGTAAGTAGAACAGCATATTTTCTAAATTTAGTTTCAGATTCACAATGAACTGGTTTGAAGGACACTCTCAAGCTCTGGAGAAATCAATCAGGGTCAGTGGTTTGTTTTGATAACAGCACTGAGATTTTTACTGTTCATATCACTCTGCTTGTCTGTCTGTGCATTTCAGACAGACTCTGTGGTGAGGATTTTTCATTGGTAACCTTCTGCAGGTTACCTTGTTATGCCTGTAGGTGGCTGTAAAAGTCTTTATGAGTAAAATCCGGTTAACAGCAAGAACGGAAACTATAAAGAAAACTATAACAATAACTATATTAGCATCCACACCAACGAACGACATCATTTTGTTTATTATAAGCGTGCACTGCTCGAGCTTTTTAAAGAAGGATGTATTCTGATTGGCTGTCAGTGTTTTTATCATAAGCTGGAGAAATTGTTTTTAAGTGATTCCAGCTATAGTGTTCCTCTGTGCCGTTATCGTTATATCTGCTGCAGTTTTCTTTTTAAATTTAAAAAGATTTTTAAAACTTTCATTATTATCATTATCATTATCGTACTTGGTGTGAACGGGCCTTAAATCATTGGATCATTCATTCAAACAATTCCAAGTGATCCGAGAACACATTATTCAAGAACACTGAAGCACTGATGTGGCTTCATCCAAAAGTTTTTCCGGCAGGTGAGCAAATATAGGCAAAGTAACTGGCAATATTGTGTCTAAAATGTAAGTTACTTGTAGGGTAGGCAATTTCGGAGAGGCTAGCAATAGCAAGCTAGCTTTGAAAGGATGAGATCACATCCTCCCTTCAGAGCGTCTCCAAAGCCACGCCTCCTTCAAAACACATGAACGCACACAGCAGAGTCTGCAAAGCGTCACAAGACGAGAAACGTCATTAAATTACCTCATGTCTCAAAGCACATTACATTACAATGATAATGAAAGTAAACAATGGAAATATATATGTTGACAGACAGGTAGGACATCTTATCATTGCTTTCGGACCAAATGCAATGATTGGACAAACTTATTTTGGTCCCGAGACTTCCACAGAAGATATATATATATATACGTTCCAATATTTAGATCGCTTCTAATATTGATTGCTATCAGGATGTTTCAACCAGTATAACAAAAAGCGTTTATAAAAATGTTTGCCTATACCTTTAACTATTCGAATTGTTAGCAATATCATACTCACAATCATGTTATTTTTCAATTATCTACATCACTCTTGTTTGTGTGATAGGTCTTAATTACAGTATGTTTATCCGTATATCTATCTGTATGTTTTACATTTGTTTGGTAGCATCTAACTAATGTCCCACCTAACACCTGCCTCACTTCCCCCATGTGCTTTAAAACATTAATCCAATTCATTGCAGCTAATCTCCTTACGTTTTTGCATTTACTTTGTACAAATAGTTTGCATAGCCGACTCAAAAGTGCAAGAGTCAAAGAAAGCTGTAATTAACGCAGACGACTGTGACTCCTAATAAGAGATCTAATTAAGAAAATGAATAAGGTGTCAAGCCCTTTTCAGAGTCGGTTCGACGGGAAGATTAATCGCTCGCTGGGCTAATTTGATTTGTGACAACGAACAGGATGACCTGGTGAGTTGTTTTAAAAAGATTCTATACCCATGAGCATATGACATTAATAAAACATGAATGGATTGGTCTAGAGGAGGGAAAGACCCCCCTTTTCACTTCAAAAGCTCAATGGATCACCTTTTTTAGCCGTTTAAGAAAGAAACAATTCACTGAAGAGCTAAAAGGCAATGGGAAGCCTGTGAGGACTCTTATTACTGTACAGTATATGCTACCGAAAGAAATGACCACATAGTCTAAATCCTGACCTATTTGTTTTGATCCTATATTTGATAGTTTCTTCAACTTTTATTTCACTGAGGTTGATTTATAAAAACTATTTGAATCATATAATGTAATGTATATACTGTTGAACATTGTTAAAGTGTGTTTTACATTGTCCAAAGGTCCACAGGGCTAAAAGGATCCATAAATGAAGCAACAGACATTACTGTCAGACAAAATGCATTCTCCTAATGCACTGAAATGTATGTATAAGAATGTGAAAATGCTCTAGAGATAAGTCTTAATGCTCTACACGAAGGTCTGCATAAATGCACAGGAGTCAAACTGATAAAATTATAGCTGACACTAATAACTGTGTGATTAATGTAGACTACAGAAGAGGAGACATATGTGGGTGGTTCCTTTGCTTATAGGGAAGACCATGGATGAAAGTAAAACCTTTTGTTTGAGCATCTGTAACTTAGTGGTTGTTTGTGCTATATCTCTCAAGATTTGATACATGGTGGCTACATTTGTCTGCTACAAATATAACCCACTTTGAACGTGTACAACACAATCACAGATAATGTGAGTTAATGTGTAGCATCTGGACCAATCAGACACACACAAATTATTCATTATATTTAATGAATAATCCAGCAAACTCACTCTCCCAACAAAGGTCTATGAAACTTCCCCCAAAACTAACATCACAAATGAATCGAACACACTGGCAAAACTCGGTGTCCTCTTACAGGACACATTAAAACTGATAAGAAGTTTTACGACCCCAAAAGGAATTTCCAGAGAGTTGTGACTCTCACTTAATTCTTGCTGAGAAATAAAAACCTGTTAATCCTATATATTCTATATATAACCACTTGAGAAATGTATAAACATGTATCTAATTTTTCCATCTCATGATTTTCCTTTTATGTGGTTTGGCCTATGTATTCTTGTAAACTCTATTGGGTTAATGTTTCAGACTTTGCATACTATGGTTTACCAAAATCATATGTGTGGCATGTTCTGTCTCTATAAACTCCAATCTTCGTCCCCAATTTGTTAATTTACATTACATTTTGGTAACTTTGTGACGCATTAGTATTGTAAGAATCTTGAAGATTCTTTTTTTAAACACCCAATGAAATTACATATTCAAATGCCCTGCTAGAACACAATGGGTCATAAAAAAAATCCCTCCAAAGGGAAAACTTCTCATTGGCTCATCATCTCTTCTCGCTTTAAAAATCACTGATCACAAGATCAGCTCTCTTACGATCTTAGTCTTTTTCTGGAATCCTGATGTGAAGATGATGCTGAACTAGAAGTTTTCTAAAGACCCCCAAGCTTGTGCCAGGCTGTGGCCATGTCTTTCCTCACCAAAGATCCTCTGATTCCTACTGGTTCTCTCTCATCAAGACATCAACAAAGATCAACTGGAGCCTCAACAAATTGCATCAGGACAGTTTAATTCAAATGGGCGAGACATGCAAGTATCGAACTTAGTCTCATTATTTGATACATTAAGTATCCTTACCCCTTTTAAAGAAGAGTGTGTTAGAACTAAACTGATGGTTTGCTCAAGGCTGTTGATCTGCTGAATTTCAAACAATGTTATAACTTCTTGCGTTCCTGTATTCTGCTTCAGCTCTCTTCCACTTGGTAAACTGTATGCATGTATGTATGTGTATGTTAGTGTAGTTTAAGTTAATAAAATCTTGTTCATGTCACACGTAAAGTTGTCCGTGTCTCAAGCTCATATCTGGAGTCTCTAATCATAGATCTTGACTACTTGCGCTTAGTAGTACTGTAAAGTAAGAAAGACATTTCCCATGCCGCGGAAAAGTACATTTCTTAGAATTAATAAACAAATAACACTGAGTGTTCACGGGACAAACAGGTTAATTGTTTGTAATATAAAATTTACAACATTAAGTTAATTATATTAACTGTTCCAAATATTCATAATCAAAAAACGCTGGATGGAAATGGAAAATTTGCATAAATTTTAAAAATGTGCATACACACACACACACACAAAAAACATATGTGCTCAATTTAGGCATATAATGTCTTTATCTAAGAAGACATGCGCATAAACTATGATGTAAACATATTTAATACATAAATTCCTCAATGCACCACAAAAAACTCACATGAATTTGTCTTAACAGGGAATGTGATTGATAACTGGAATCATCATAAGGGGTTGGTTGTAACATTTTAATGAACTGTTACAGCTATCCCCACCCCTAACAGCCATAACTTAGCTAACTGTTTTAGCATGTGTGTTCGAAGTTAGCATGAATGTGTAGCAGGGAGGGCGATTTTGGTTTCGTCATTGTTATTTGCCATTCCAGCCTATTATCTGCGCTCCTGGGCTATAAATACAGTAACGTATGTGCTGCCTGTTATGCGTCACTTTTTGTGAACTGCTGCGTCGTTTACGCGTTTCCGTCACTGCTTTCTGGAAACCGGATGCGAGCACCCGAGCCGAGAGCTGATTTGTTTTGGAGAGCGTGCTTCCTTCTTCCGCTGTACGAGCTTGTTACTGTGTTATCGCTGTTTGCACAAACTGGATGTGGACACTGGAGAAGGTAGAGAGAATTTGTTGTTAATCTTTTGCTAATCATTCTTAGTGGTATGAGGTGCGCGTTCTCGAAGCGCTGGTCTGTATTTAAGAGCGTTGCCTAATCTATTCCCTTTCTCAGTTGTGAGAACCTGATGCAGTAATTGGATTGCTGTCGGATTGCTCTGCTCTGGTAGCCTGGCAAGCCAGACCTACATCAAGATGTTAGGTCTGACAACTTACCATAGACACGGCTCAATCCGAGGGGCGGGATAAACAGCTGTCTTTCAAATTCCCTCTGCACGCAATAGGACAGCGCTTCAATCAACCAGAGCGTTTTCCCAACAGCAGAGCTAACGTTAGTTGATAGATTCAACTTTTGGCCAGCAAAACTACGAACACATCTTCCTTTTTTAAGAATGACTTAAGTGCCGTTCTTTGTTCTTTTCTCAAAGAAAAGCTTAACTCCAAGTCCTCCAGAGTCGCGGCCAAAGCCGATTCGAAAGACCGCTGTTCGTCATCAGCCATTCTTTGTTTTCAAGTAGCAGGGAATTCACACAGAACCGTCACAACTCTGTCGTCATTATGTTAAGCCCGCCCACCGACTCTATACATGATGTGATTGGCCTGACCAGAGTTTGGTTTTTCCAGCTCGAGAGTCAACGGAGAGTTGCTAGACTACCCTGGAAGCAAAATAAATTTTGCTGACGCTAGGGTGCATCTAGATTTCTAGGCTATTGCTCTGGTCCTCGCCAGATAAAGCTACGGTTTCGCTGTCTCTTGATATAGCATTGACTCTCTCGACGATCAGTATATATTAGTTTTACCTGTACATGCATTAGGTTAGGAGAGAACGAATCTAGCAGAGTCTCATTTTGTTTAGGTTTGTGAAGGATCATAACTGCATTCCAGTCGGGGTGCTTCACGTTCATTCATGGCTGCAGTGCTGTTCTGTTTCCAAAATAATGGGTTTTCAGTTAATTGTGTCGATGCTTTTTGTTTTTCGACTGTTATATTGTTTTTGATTTGTAATGGTCTTTTTGACTTTTAGGATCATTCTAAAGATCTAAAGTCTTAATTGTCTATTGCTTTTTCCTTCATTCTAATTATCTTTCTTTGTGGTTTTCTTTAGTTTTATTTTACCTGCTCTTTCCAGTTGCATTAGATTTGTTTGTTTGATAAGTCATTTTGTTTAAGTTTGTTTTGTTAAAGGTGCTCTAAGCAATGTTGGGTGAAGTCACTTCTTGTTGACGTTCAAAGTATTGTCAAACAAAACGGAGGCTAGCTCGACCCTCCCTCCTCCTCATCCCATCCCCTCCCCTCCCCCTCCCGTCCGTGCTTCCTGAAACAGTCATGAACCATTTAGAAAAACCAAACTGGATTTACCCACCTGTCCAGCAAAAACAGAGCCACCTGAATTTCGGATTGGAAGCCCTTCTGCCGGCGGAGTTCTCACCACCTTTTGAACGCTTTTCTGATGTAAATTCGGGACTTCGCCCGTTCCTTCTTCTTTTCCCTCTTCTTTGTTATTTGTTCATCGGAACGTCGTCTCTTTGGTCGTGTGTCGGTCATATCAAAATTCTCAAGAATATACCATTTTAACGTTAGTCGTTGTTAGGACATCTCTCCTCTAGCTAACTTCCCTCTTCATGCTTCTCTCTCCTCCACTCCCTACACCCCCCTTCATGTGCACGCGCACTAACCCCCCAACCCCCACCCCCAAATCTAGGGATGTCCCGATCCGATCACGTGATCGGAAATCGGGCCCGATCACGTGTTTTCAGACTCGATCGGAATCGGACGTTACCTCCCGATCAGGACTCGGATATATATGTATATATATTCTCATTATTTTTGAACACATCTATAGTTATGCGGTGGCACAGAGTTACGCCGGTTTCACACTGCACGTGTTAGCAGAGCGTAAGCAGTGCAGGAGCAGTGCGTATGGTGAGCAGGAGCAGGACACGCGCGTTTTGCTTTCACGTTGTCACGCGTGGCTGAACCGCGGCGTGTGTACAGACAGAGTACCCTATAATGGATAAGTTGGCATTGCTTTATTTCGTTTTCAAATACATTGAAGAGAAAAGACTTGTCAAGAAGCTTATTTTATTAATAATTTAATTTATAGGCTATAACTTTTGGTTCATCTTTGTTTTTATTGTTATGGCAACAAGTTTGTTTTTGGACATTTGTTTTATTTTTAAATTGCTGTTGGTCATTTGATTGACTGTTTAAAACACAATAGATATCATTAATGCACTTTTTGGATAAAACTGCGGTGTATTTTGGCCATGATCAATGCATTGTCACTTTAATTCAGCGTAAGCGGCGCAGCAAAAATAGACTCGGCGCCGAAACGATCGCGGCACTGCTGCTCTGCTCTGCTACGCACTACCGCGCCACCTCTGCGTGCGGTGTGAATGCTCTAATAATCTGTTAACATGGGCGGTGAAAAAAATACGCGCTGCACGCTCTGCTAACGCGTGCATGTGTGAAACCGGCGTAAGAGTTAGTAGTGCAGTTCCAAAAAGCACATTACTGGCTTTGCAAACACTGTGGCACTTTTATTTTTTTATTTGTTTACATGCCTGCCGGGTATTTTAAGTTGAGGTGCTATTTTTTTATTTACTGTTGCACTAAAGTCCAAAAGTGAAGAATTTATGTTATTTATTACTTGATTGTTCAAGCTACCTCACAGAAGTGCTCTGTTTGTTAACAGAGTTGTTGAATGTTAAAATAAGGTGAATTAAATAAAAAATAAGGAACATCCTGGATCTGTTTTTTCGCTCTTATTTATTCTTTTTTATGTATTATAGAAGTATCGGATCGGGACTCGGTATCGGTAGATACTCAAAATCAAATGACTCGGACTCGGACTCGAGGGCAAAAAAACCTGATCGGGACATCCCTACCCAAATCATTCTTGTCGGTTATTGGCTGGAACACCGTTCGTTATGTTTCGTGGTCCAGGCTGGGCCAGTTTGTTTTTCTTGCCATTTGTGGAGCCTGGGGTGTGTACAGAGATCGTGTTTTTTTACAGTGTGTTCAGGGGACAGGCAGCTAGCGGATAGTGAGGAGATGTTTGCTGTATGTGACAAAATAAAATTGGCCTAAAAAATGCATGGCATCGCTTAGCACCTTTAACTTTATTGATTTATCTTTTGAAATATATTTGTTTGTATTTTGTTGACATTTGTCTTTGCTCTAAGTAACTGTTTATTTACTGACTCATTAGTTGCAACATTTATTTTTATTTATTTTAAGTTGATTGAATTTATACTCAATCCCATTTACGATTAATTTGATGTACATATTTGTGTATGTGTTGGCAGGGCCTGAGCACCAGGGGCAGAGGACTGGCTTATTTGGGTGGTGGCATCTTCCTCACCATGTGTGTGTGTGTGTGTGTGTGTGTGTGTGTGTGTGTGCGTGTGTGTGTGTGTGTGTGTGTGTGTGTGTGTGTGTGTGTGTGTGTGTGTGTGGTGAAGTGAAGTGCAGTGATCCTTCATCTGCGGGTGGCATGGTCTGATTTTCAGCTCTGTTGGTAAGCTCTCGTCCCTGGCCTTGACTGTCCTAAACCCTTAGTGGCCTGTTGAATTGGAACAAAGTGCTCCATATCCATTTTAACATTGTCTTCATTTTCCAAGTTTATTTTTGTACAATGACCCATGCCTCTGACTCTTATCGGTGATACGAACCTGTGTATACCTTTTTGTAGGGGCTCATTCTAATCCTTTGGGAGAAATTCCCAGGGTGGCGTAGTCATCTTGTTCATTTATTATAATTCATTAAGATAAACCCTTTTTTGCCCTTGTACCCCCGCCACAAATGCAAAGCATCAAATTAAAAAGAGAAATAGATACTTTAGATTATGCAAGTCAAATAACTGTATCTACAATTCAATGATTATAGACAAAAAAATTATCTTGATAACTTTTTTTACTTTCCTTCCTGAAAATATTTGTTTTATTCATAAAATGTACAATGTTGCTCACAGTAACATGCCACTTCTCCTGTGAGCTCAAAAAGAGGCATACATATTGATGGCATCACCATTGCTCTTTTCTGACTTGTCAAACTGACAGTGTTACAACTGACCCTGTGTTACAACACTCCGGTCTCCCTGTGTGCATAAATTCTGTTCAGCATCAGTGTGTCGTGTGTCATTGGATCAAAGACTTTGAAAGCAGACCATTGTTGCTGAGACTCATCAATCATGGTGGTTCCTACCTCTGAATGAGCAAGCACCCAAAAGATCACATTCAGAATATTCGTCTGGGTGGCGACATGAAGTCCCACAGTAAACATGGCAGATTTAATACACAAGTCTTGAAGGCTCATCTGATTGTAATTTGAATTACTTGCTATAAAGACTGTCAGCGGTACATGACAGGCCGACTTGATGAATAGGACCTACACCATCGTACGGACTACCATACTTGTCTTTTAGCTTCTCAGCCAAACTTCAATCTAAAAGTAAAATTGATTTTCCATTCCACTCCTTTAACCATGAAAGGCAATCTGTCCTCCACCATCAGTCAGAACGTTTACGCCAGGGACGTTTTCTCCGAGCAGAGAAAATAACTGGCAGTACAGAAATTAAAAATAAAGAATTACTAAAAAAAAAAATGACATCTAACAGTATGTAAATCACTGTTCAACAGCAAGGCCAGTGGATAAAGGTTGAAGGCATGAGAAGTGTATCTAAGGTGGATGTCTGAGAAATAGCATAAAAAAGCATTTTAAATATAAATATTATAGTATTATAAATAGTATAGTATCAGTTGCTTAAAATGTAAAGTAAAATGATTTTCAAAATGTCTTTAATTTAGAATTTGAATTAATGTTGGACTAAAAAAATATAATGTGTGTAAATATGACGCATGGGCCAATTTATTCCATGCTACCCTTTTTTTTTTTTTTTTTTGGAATTTTTAAAGAACACATCCAATCTCTTTCTACTTCAATTATTCACTGGTCATCGGTTTACTTTGTCCAAGGGTGCCAGGTATTAGTAGAATAAATCATCTAAAATAGAATATAAGGTCAAACTGTGTGCCAGGTTGTTTGGGACAGTCTGAGTAGATGGCACTGAATGCATTGAGTTGAGCTGAGTAGATTAATCACAACTCACCCTGTATTTCAGTGGGCAAGTTGGCACTCACTTTCTTCATCTTTATCTTTGTATGGGCGAAAGTGCTTTTCAATTCTATTCCTATTCCTAATTCTTAATGATGAAGCTGAATAAAAGATCATGGAGGAAGGAAGGCCCGTTTTGACAGGTTGAGACATTATTCAAAGCCTTATCTAATATTATCACCACATCCTGCTCATGTGAAGTCTAAAGTACAGCACGTATTATACATGCATTAATGCCAATACAAGCATATGTTGTTGGCACACACTTGTAGAAGAACCAACCCGTGAGGATCAGCCATGTAACACGTGCACAAGTGTTTGAGAGAAGATTGACGTACTGGCAAACAGAAAGAAAACTGTGTGTGACAAGACCGTGCGAAAAACAGCTGTGAGTGCTGCATCCTTTAGGACTGCCGGTGCTAAAAGGAAGTTCTCTCATAAATATCATACAATATTTCCTTGTATACCCTTGTGAAAAGTATTGTACTTAATTGTATTTAATGTGTATTGTTATTATACTTCAAATCTTAAAATTCAACTTTTTTAAAAAATGTACTTGCAGATAATACACTCACCTAAAGGATTATTAGGAACACCTGTTCAATTTCTCATTAATGCAATTATCTAATCAACCAATCACATGGCAGTTGCTTCAATGCATTTAGGGGTATGGTCCTGGTCAAGACAATCTCCTGAACTCCAAACTGAATGTCAGAATGGGAAAGAAAGGTGATTTAAGCAATTTTGAGCATGGCATGGTTGTTGGTGCCAGACGGGCCGGTCTGAGTATTTCACAATCTGCTCAGTTACTGGGATTTTCACGCACAACCATTTCTAGGGTTTACAAAGAATGGTGTGAAAAGGGAAAAACATCCAGTATGCGGCAGTCCTGTGGGCGAAAATGCCTTGTTGATGCTAGAGGTCAGAGGAGAATGGGCCGACTGATTCAAGCTGATAGAAGAGCAACTTTGACTAAAATAACCACTCATTGCAACCGAGGTATGCAGCAAAGCATCTGTGAAGCCACAACATGCACAACCTTGAGGCGGATGGGCTACAACAGCAGAAGACCCCACCGGGTACCACTCATCTCCACTACAAATAGGAAAAAGAGGCTACAATTTGCACAAGCTCACCAAAATTGGACAGTTGAAGACTGGACAAATGTTGCCTGGTCTGATGAGTCTCGATTTCTGTTGAGACATTCAGATGGTAGAGTCAGAATTTGGCGTAAACAGAATGAGAACATGGATCCATCATGCCTTGTTACCACTGTGCAGGCTGGTGGTGGTGGTGTAATGGTGTGGAGGATGTTTTCTTGGCACACTTTAGGCCTCTTAGTGCCAATTGGGCATCGTTTAAATGCCACAGCCTACCTGAGCATTGTTTCTGACCATGTCCATCCCTTTATGACCACCATGTACCCATCCTCTGATGGCTACTTCCAGCAGGATAATGCACCATGTCACAAAGCTCGAATCATTTCAAATTGGTTTCTTGAACATGACAATGAGTTCACTGTACTAAAATGGCCCCCACAGTCACCAGATCTCAACCCAATAGAGCATCTTTGGGATGTGGTGGAACGGGAGCTTCGTGCCCTGGATGTGCATCCCACAAATCTCCATCAACTGCAAGATGTTATCCTATCAATATGGGCCAACATTTCTAAAGAATGCTTTCAGCACCTTGTTGAATCAATGCCATGTAGAATTAAGGCAGTTCTGAAGGCGAAAGGGGGTCAAACACAGTATTAGTATGGTGTTCCTAATAATCCTTTAGGTGAGTGTATATTACTACACTGTAAAAAATTATATGATCAATACGTTATGACAACATATGTTTTAATTGCTTTAACTCATCAAAATAAGTTTTTTTTTATAAATTATACAATAATCAACTAATTTAAGTCAGTTTTATGTAGGCCTAAGTTGAAAAGACTTATACATCCAAGTTGATTGTACTTAAAAATTGGAGACAGCAACTTTTTTTTACAGTGTAAAATTAAAGTGTTCTTATAGAGAGTACGCGTTAATAAAATAAAAAAATGTACTTTGCAATAAGTACATTTACATTTGGCAGACGCTTTCATCCAAAGCAACTTACATTGCTTTTCAACACATTTACATTCTTATCAGTTCTTCCTTTCCCTGGGAATCAAACCCATGACTGTTTGAGCTACAGGAAAACATTTTAAGTTGTTATGATTTTGTAATACTTTAAAGAAGTACACTTATTTTTATGTATTGACTAGTATACTAAAGCACATGTATATCTAATTTCAACTGAAGTGTGTTGTCCAAAATTATATTTGTTGGTGCATTTTAAATGTGTTTAGTGAATAATATATCATTTGTACTATTATATACTGTGTGCATTAATGCACTTGAAATGTATTTTTCTTCTAAACTTCAATAATTGCTTATACAGCATTCTCCAGTACTTGGTTAAAAGTTGGTTGTTTTCCCACAGAAACCCTTTTGAGCTATGTGATGTAAAAGAAAACGGGACTCATCGGACCAGACGGCCTTCTTCACTTCTCCAAGGTCCATTTCTGACGCTCGCATGGCCATTGTAGGTGCTTTTGGCGGTGGACAGGGGTCGTCTACGCAGCAGAGTGCGATGCGCTGTGTATTGTGACACATTCCTCCCATAACCATGTTGTTTAACTTGTGCCACAGTAGATCTCCTGTTGACTCGGACCAGACGAGAAAGCCTTTGTTGTCCTCGTGCATCGATGAGCCTTTCGCCGGTTTGTGGTTTGTCCCTCCTCGGACCACTGTTTGTAAATTCTCACCACTGCTGACCAGGAGCAACACACAAGCTTTGCCATTTCAGAGATTATCTAACAAGGATTATATTATTATGGCAAGGTGAATAAGTCTAAGGGCCCTATTATACATCCGGCCCAATGCAGCGCCAGGTGCGACACAAGTGATTTTTGCTATATTCAGCCCAACGCAGTTATCATTTTCACATCCTACGCCACATTGTTTAAATAGCAAATGCATTTGCGCCCATTTGTGTGCCCATGGGTGTGCTGGTGTAGGATTGAAAAATAATCCAAGACATTTGCTTGATTGTTTTTCTACCCCCTCTTTCCACCACAAGGACCATTTGGAGTTCCCAAAGACACAGATAGTGATCAAAGCCTGTAGGCCAATATGTGTGTACTTTGGGGGTCTATGAATTGTCACACCTTTAGTACAATGGGGGAAGTTGGAATTATCTGATTGGTCAGTTAGAATGTCTCACATTTCTTTAGTCACACGGTCAGGGAAAGGATAAAAGAAGATTGTAACTCTTGCTCTGTCTCTTTTTATGCTCTGGCTCTCTGATTCTCTAGGTCCCTTTTTTGGGGCTCTCTTCCTTTACCTCTTTTCTTTGTCTCTTACTCTCTCTCTCTCTCTCTCTCTCTCTCTCAGGTAACATTTTACATGCTGGGTAAGATTAATGGTATAATTCATCATCATCTCATACATCTTTTTTGTAACTATTTTAAGTGTAACCATAACCATATTTTGTCATTAAACCGTTTCAATTAAAAATAATGTGCTAACTATTTTTGATTTGGTATTGACTTTGAAGTGTTACATATTGCAATACAATATTGTCACTCTCTATAGCAACACTCTCCCACATATTAAGCTATTGTAACTGCACTTATTTTCATCATTGGTATAAGTGGCAGTGGGTGGAATAGACAAGAAATGTACAGTTTTCTATCATCTTGCTAATAACGTTTCTTTAGTCATTCGGCAGTCTTGCAGTCTTGGTCTGAAAACGATGTGTGTTCAGGCGTATTGTTGGCACGTTGCTTATTTTCAGGCAACTGAAAAAGACTGCAATCTTTTTTTTTTTTTTAAAGAGAGCGTTAGTAATGTGCGCCTTTAGGCGGGTCCACAACGCGTGTACACTTTGTCCCGTAGATGGTCTGCTCACTTTAACCTTGAGCAGATCCGTTTCCTCGCTAGAGAAGCGTTCAGTTTTTCCACTTGCAAATTCCGCCGTGTAAATAGCGAATTGGCCATGGCGCGAGCGCAACTGGCTTTTAAAGGGAATGGGAGATGAGACTCTGATTGGTTTATTGCATGTTACGCCCAAAACACACCCCTTACTCATTAAGAGAAAAGGAACAACCCTTTTAGACCATGCGCTGGGTGCGCCGACCATTTTTCCCGTCGTTAAATAACAAAAGTGGATTCGGACATGCAAGTGCATTTGCACTTTGCGCATTAGACCATGCGCTTAGATCCTTAAAATAGGGCCCAAAGTCACTCAGATCTTTATTCCTGCTCATTTCTCCCGCATCCAACATGTTGATTATATTTTGAGAACTGATTATTTGCTAACCATTTAATCTACCCAGACCCTAAAATGTGGCCTTGTTAGGAAATGTTCAACGTTATTCGCTTCCCCTGTGACTGGTCATAATGTGTTGGCTCCTCAGTGTAGATTTAAATCATGCAAAACACTTAAATTCAAAACCACAGTAAAAAAGAAGAAGAAAGGCCCACAAAAATAATAAAATCATAGCTTAACAACAGCCCAATCTGCAAATGATAAAAAGCCTTTAAGTTTACAAGATAGTGACATTTGTAATATGGACTTCAAATTCTTACCAGCGCCAACAGAACATGAGTTCTTTAAATGTGGGACACAATATATCTCTTGCTGAACATTGGCTCATCCCAGTTAAATTGTAGATGTCAGTGTTAACTTCCATGTTAATAATTTTTAAAAAATGTATGCCAACATAATCCCTGGAGGTACAGTATTATCCCTTTAGTGCTATATCTGCAGATAACATGCTAAAAGTACTGCCCTCTGGGTAACAGCCTAACCGTGAACCACTTGGCAAGACTTTTTGCAATTAACATGAACAGCAGTTAAAAATAGAGTAGAATAGAACCATGTGTCCCAACCCTGATGGCAGCATGCAAACAGTTCATGTTTTCGAACTCTTCCGAATCAAAACACACCAGATAAACCTCATCAGCTCTATAGTAAAGACTTCATATTTAAAGACCTAATATTCAACAATAATATTGAATTGGCTGCACTGACACTGTTGGAAGAGAACTGAATAATTCTCCTGTTATCACTGTAAAGCTACTTTGAAACAATCTGTTTTGTATAAAACGCTAAATAAATAAAGGTGGCTTGACGGCTTCAAAATATGAGAATAGAATAGAATAGAAGTGTTTTGCATTATAGATAACATGAGTATCTTGTACATTCAGATTAATCTTTTAACCTGGTTTAGATGGGTTCATGTATTACACTTCATCAACTTGGATTATATGCAATGAAACTCTTTAGTCAGGACTAATTCGATAATTAACTGATTAGTATGCAGTGACATGCTGGACTGTCCTGATACATGATAGTATGCCGTTTCACACCATTATACTCACAGTTTGTTAGCACAATCTTACATTATGGAATTGCTGATGATATCAACTCTGTAATAACCTATTAGCTGATGACTGTGTTCCCAATGCTTTTGTTATATTAAAAGGCTATTAATTATTGACAATGTAATTATCATAGCATTGTTCCTAATGTAATTAAAGTGTCACTAATGGATCTTGGGACCTAATTGATCCCCATAACCTCTTTATTTGACACTTATTTATTTTAATGGCAGCTCTATTTTTCAAAAACAATACGATTCATCCCTGCTGGGGTTTCACTCGAAAACACTCTATGCAGATTGCTTTCCTCTGTGGTCTGATAATCTGCGCACGCACACACACACATACACACATTATGAAATACACTGTCTAAATAAATGAATTCACTCTGAATTTCACTGCCATGCTCTATAAAAGATATCATTTTAGATGCCACCTGCTAAAGGTATCCACAAGCCTCCCTAGGTTTCGTTCTCCAAAATTTTGTACAATGGCAAAACTGTAATTTCCAAAATTTCATAATTACCTATGGCAGTAATTGGCAATCTGCATGACAATTTCTTTTATTGGAATTGTGTTTGATTTGTCCCTGACTGAAAGGAAGGTTATTGTGTGTAGATGTTAAGCACATCATAATGTAGTCATGTTGTTGTGATTGTCGGAGAGACCTACGACACAAGCATATTGGCGAGACTAGAATCCTGCAGCGTGCTGGGTAACATGTCATTTCCATCGCAGTGTGAAATCTGGGTAGGATGAGTAAACAAGCTAGGATGTACCAGCTACAGTGTGTGGCAAACAGTGAGAAGAAGGCTAACATCTGCAGGCTAAGATGTCGTTAAATTTAAATGCACCATAAAACGAAAATTGCCCCTATTTTTGTTCTTATTACACATCCTGGTTTTATTGTTAATTATTCAGTGCGCAGTCTTCCAAAATAATGTTTTGTCTTTGTACACCATCAAAATGTAATAACTTGCTCCATCTCTGAAACGTACATCACCAAGACCTACTATTTTTAACCCCTCTCGTCCAATAAACTGTCGCATAGGGACACTTATCGCACAGTCTTGTTCATTTGTGTAGACACTGAAACCTGGGCTGTAACCACAACAGACATAGAATCACAAAATGTTTTCAAGCACAACGTTTCAGTTTTTATGAAAGAGTGCGAGGTATAATAGGTAACTGAAGATTTAATATTGGTTTATGATAGAAATGTTAAATGACCAACAGTATTGTCCAGTGATCCAAACTATACTTTATTTTACAGTGTCTTTGTTACATATGTTACATGTACTTACCATAGCAATAACAGTAAATTATGCATAATTGTATGCAACTAACCCTAAACCAAATCATAATCCTACCCTAACCCTATAGTAAGTGCATGTTGTTAATTAATATTGTATAATGTATAATTACATTGTATAATTACACTGTAACAATGACACCTTAAAATGTAAAAGTGTAACCACAATTTGTTTTCATTTTTAAATTTAAATTTAAATTTTTAAATTTTAAATTTATTTACGTGATTCAGGAAATGTAATTAATAATTTACTTTATAAGTAAATTAATATTACTCAGTACTTGTGTAATTACACTGTAACAACGTTACCCTAAAATAAAGTGTAAACAAATCATTGTCCTTGACGATATACATTTATCTGCCTATTACGTTTTTTATATTGTTGAGAAGTTTAGGGTAAAGGTGAGGTTAATGGCTTAAAAATATCTATAGAATAGTAAAAATTAGCTATACAAATATGTTAGAAATGCACCAATATTAAATTCCTCAGCTGATACCTATAGCTAATTATTCAGAATGATATCTGTTTGATTTTCTTAAGAAAAAGAAAATCTCTTCCAACTAATGCTGTAAACTATACAGGGAACTATACTTTACTATAATATTATAGGTTTAAGTTAACAACAGATCCCAAACTATTATATTCAACTGCTATTTATTTTTTATAAATATTTCTTACTTTTCTAAAGCTGTGCACATTTAAATACTTTTCCGTTTTAAAAAGTTATCAGTACGCTCATATTACCCACATATAAATAGGTAAATGTAAATATTAGACATGAATACTAATGAGATGAGACTGAACCAACGATGCTTAAGCGCATTAGTCACGTTGCAAGATGTGCAAGAATACACAGATACAGACAGAGAATTCTGATTAACTGAAACTTTGCACGTCTCTAACAACCCTCCCCTGACCTGAGATATCTCTGTAGGTCAGCACGTCAACATGGTGTCTTTGACCCACCCCTCCTTCGGCTGACACGTTCGCCTTAGCACTCCGGGCTCCTGACAGAGCAGGGACTGACCCTCGGTTGCTGCCCTTGCCTAATAACTCCTGGAGACAGTCAAAGGTCACAACGGGGTGGCAGCAGACGGCACTCCACAGATGGAGGACGACTAGTGTTGTGCTCCTGTCACATCAGCAAGCGGTGGTCTCCTCCTGAGGGAGTGAGGGAGATGAGATGAGAGGGAGAGCGAGCGAGGAGACAGAGAGAGCCCCCCTGCCCCAGGCCTTAGTCAGTGGTAATGAAAGGACACAGGGGCAGGATGGGAAACATGTGAATCAGTGGTGTGCCGCAGAATGCCCTGAGGCACCTTGGCATTCACAGGCAGCTAGCAGGTGGCAGAGAGTCAGACAAAGTCTGTGCACAACACACACATACCCACGCGCTCCATCTATCCCTGTCTGAATGTCACAAGCTGGGAACGCAGCCAAGAGAAATCCGGGTATTTGTGGGATTGGAGCATGTCTATGTAAGTATGAGGGAAAAAGGAAATAACTTATTATAGTTCAAAAGGGGAAGACTTCAAAAGCCTAAGGGACATACACAACAAACGTTTGCTTGCTCGACATCATGTCCGTGATCTGCTCACTGAAGACATCGGCGACATGCTCGATCAAACAATATGTACACACAATAATGTTTACAAATTTTAGAAAATCATTATTATAAAAAGAAATTATATATGAAAATTCTTTATTTAAAAATCAAGCACATCATGTATTAACCAAGATTATTTCGAAATTCTATACAAAATTCTAACATAAATAACACAAATGAGAGATTCAGGGGAAAAAAATTCAAACAACATTCCATCCATCCATCCATGTATGGATGTATTGGATGGTTCTTTAGAATGTAATTTCCTTTATTAAAAATGACATTATATTATAATAATATATTTTAATAATTATAATAAAAATATTTAATATTTTGTTGTTATTATTAATAATAATAATAAGAAGAATTATATAAATAAGTAAACATTTAAATATAAAATAATATACATTTTATTAGTAGTTGTCTTGGATGCTCTCCATCTGCCCATCTTCAACAGTCCAGTCATCTAGGCTGCGTCCGTAAACTGATAAATGCTGCCTTCGGAGGATGCATTCCAAGGTCGGAAGGCATCAAGGCACGTCCGAATGCAATGTTAGTTTCACTTACTGTCTCCTGAGATACCTTCATTTGATCGATTTTTGAAGGCAGCATATATCTATCCTTCGCTGCCTTTGATATTCCACAATCCTGTGCTTTCCATTCTGTGACAGTTGAGCTATAAAATAAAGATGGCATCTGAAAGTTGCGGCTGGTGGTCAGTTTGTGTGTAACTGTACGTTTTTGATAAACATTTTCCACTTATGATGTCATTTCTAGTGAGAAATTACTATTGTAGTCATTAAATATTCACATATAATATTCTTTTTCAGTCAGATGAAGTACAGTCGGTAGAAAACATGGGTTTCCTGCATTAGATTTCTGTTGTATTTCTATGTTTTTTCTAGTACCTGGGAGGCTTAAAGTGTAAATGATATAATAACGTTATATTAATAATCTATTCTAAATCAACGATTGAGAGAAAAAGCACATGATGCATGGTACACATTAGTTGTAGAAAATAATAAGTTGAATATTTATTCACAATGCAATTCCTTGATAATACAGGAGAGTTACATTGCATTTAAGATACAGCTGGTACAATCTTTGTTCCTGTTCAGATGCTCAGGTCATCGTTTAGCCATAGAAACAGGTAGATGGAGTAAAACAAATGGCAGAGAGAATCTGTAACTATTGTAAGCTAACTTTGAATACCTCTGTGATAGAAGACGAGAAGCATTTCTTGTATGACTGTTCTTTGTATGTGGATCTTGGTAAGAAATATTTGGGTGATCTCGCACTTGCATGAAGATTGACATAGTATATATATATATCATGGAATGAAGAAAAGAGCATCTGTCATGATATTGTGATTTTGTAGAACTATGGGCCAAGAGGCCATGTATTCCTGATATAAATTGAAAAAGCTTGCTCTATTTTGCTGTTGATCATTAAACCGTTATGCTGCCTCAGAAGTCCAAAATCAGTTTTGTGAGGTACCTTCGTGCACAGACGCTGCCTGCAAAGGCATTGCCTGTTAGGGCAGTGAGTCAAAAAGTCAGCTGCCTTTCGGACGCAGCCCTAGTAAAAAATTACATTTTCCGGCATTCCTCCTGTTCTTCACCTGCACTCACTCAGCCACCACTGAGTTTCCCATCAGCAATCCAATCTGCACCATGATAAGAGCACACACCTCACAGTTACTCTTTGTCTGGTCTCAACTATGGATTACAGACTACGTATCCTTTCTACTTACTTATTGGGTCTCCTAGTGATTGTCCAGCAAGCAACTGTTTGGAGTATTATACATACCTGTCTACTCGCCATAATCACGTGAAGAGATGTGTGCTCTCTCTACTATCATGCTTCAGTCATCATTGCTCTGCTGGTACCCTAAAGGACAAGAGACTCAGTTAGTTCCTATTCATCTGCTCATCATTATTGTGACTGTGCCATTACTCAACTGCTTTCTGTTTAATTCATCACTTTGGTTGAGTTTAACTTAATCTCTGTCTCTGAGTCTGGTATTCCATTACAGTAGTACTGTATAGCATTATATAAAATAAATTAATATAATAACCGTTGTTGTTGTGCCTTCATGAGGCCTGAAAAAATAGTTGGTTTGGATATTGTGGGATCTGTGATGTCACACAGGCAAATACATTTGCATATGACTTCAACAAATAGTTTTACATCATCACACCAAAGGCCCCGCCCACTGGTGTTCAGTTGCTTAAAAACTGACACCTGTCTACACCAGACACGTCAACAGACTGTCTACACAAGTCAAAAGCAAATTATAATGCTTTTAATTTGACTGACGCCTTCTACACTAGATACAGTACACAAATGCCTGTTCAGTTTCTGACAGACTCTGCGCTCTTGAGTCTGTTGACAACAGGGCAAATGGAAGAGTAAAAGAACGTTCTCTTTGACATGTCCTGTTTAAATAGTTTGTTTGCATCTCTGTACAGATTTAGAAGGATCCTGTAACAACTGGATGGCTTATTTTAAATGGCATGGATTATATGTTTGTTTGGAGCATTTGACTGCAGTTTAGTTTAGTAAACAAGGCACAGTGTAATAGAAAGTTTGTAAAAAAAAACTTTTGTTGAAATGGTATAGAAGGAGAGATGAAAATGGAAGTAAGAAAGGAAGCAGACAACTATGTCTGACAGCAACATCGCAAACTGTCAGTAAACAATGCTTTGTCTGTAAATGACAGTTTCATAATTATGAACATTTTCAAAACGCTTATTCACATGCAACAGGGAGGTGCCATTGATACTTTTTCCTATGCAATGACATTAGCAAATCATAGCATGCATAAAGTAGGAGAGAGGCCGCACTATGCATAAATATACTTTTATTTGCACAGGCGCGTTTCGGCGCATGCCTTCTTCAGTGTGCAACCAATTATCCAGGCCAGCACTCTTAAAGTTTAATAATATATGCATTGAGTGAAGCCTGCTCCTATCCTCACTTACAAATCATAGCATGGCCATGGAGTTTAGATTGACTTTGTGCTTTGTTGTGTTTTTCAAAAAACATCACTTAGTATGATTTAAAAGCTGTTTTCATCATGGGGATCAAACGAATTCCCCAGAAGGTCAATGATTTTGGATATTGTCATCTTTGTGGCAACATTTTGTCCCCAAAACGTCTTGGTTGCGTATGTAACCTTCGTTCCTTGAAGGAGGGAACGGAGACATAGTCGACGTCGACTGAATGGGATCACGCTTAGGGAGCCAGTCATCTTCGAGTACAATTGAAACGAGCCAATGGAATTGCCGTGCGTGATTCGCATCACACACTCCGCCCCCGTGGCGCAGCATAAATACGGAAGTGGATGCACGCACTAGTTGCTTTTTTTGCTGAGGAGCCTAGCATAACTCGGAGTCAGCGGTGGTCGTTCCCTTTCAGTCGTTCACGGTCGACATAGTCAATGTCAACTGAATGGGATCCCCCATTGAAAATGCCACTAGAGCTGCCACCTTCCAGTGCCTAGACAAAAGCCTCCTGACCCTCTGCAATTTGAGGTGGAGAAGGGACAGGGCTTAGGCCAGGGAAGTCACTGCTGTTCCACAGGACCACTGGGGAAGCGTGCCCTATCAATGGAAGGAAGGGACAGGAAGGGAAGCCACATCCTGCCCAGAGGGAGGTAACGTGGAGAATACACATATGGACTGGGCGGAGGACTGGGCAGTACAGCATATGAAGACACGGGCTCACGGCAGGGAGCTGTACCATGGAAGAATACACATATGGGACCACCGTATGGATCACAACATTTGGACCCAGCCTAACACAGGTTCGATCAGTGCAAACGAGTGATAGGCCTGGCTTCGGACGTTCCGCAACATCCGTTGCTGAAGGGTATGGAGGAACTCGACAGGGTTCAGCTAACAAGGGGAACTCTACTGGAGCAAGAATTGCGCACTTATCCAGTCAATAGGAGAGGAATGGCGCAGCAAGTCGACACTTCGAACCGGGCTTACAGTGAACTGGCTTCATGTGAAGGGAGCCGACGGAAAGTAGTGGTTCGACACATAGGTTAGTTCTCTAGCGAATGTGATAGGTGTTGCCCAGCTCCCAACTCTTAAATCTGTTCAGCGAGGCACTCTGTGTCAATGCCTAGGTGGGAGCAATACTCTCACTTAGGAGGAGCTCACCACCCAGGTGGGCACGTGCACCTTGTGAAAACTTTCTCACCAAGATGAAGGCAACCACATGTAGTGGGCCAACCTCTGCTTGGAAACAGCCTTCCCTTCTGCTGGTCTCCGTAACAGACAAGAGCTGGTCTGAGGTCCAGGCTTTGCATTCTGAGCATGTATAACCGCAATGGAGCGTACGGACAGAGAAAAGCCAGGGCTGGGTCTGCCTCCTCCGGGGCAGCGCTTGCAGTCTCACCACCTGGTCCTGTAGGAGAGGTAGGAACCTTGGGCACATATCCAGGCCGGGGTCTCAGATTTCTTGAGAGTCAGCCGGCCCAAATTCCAGGCACTATTCGTTGACCGAAAATGCGTGCAAGTCCCTACCCTCTAGATAGAGACCGATCAAGCAGGAGAATTGGGCCATATAACGGGCAACTAGCAAGACCTGCTCCATCTCCTCCCTGACTTTAGCACAGTTATGTGCAAGAAGGCTCAAGGGGAACGCATTTCTGCTGGGGCCCCGGGGTCAGCTGTGGCCAGAGTTTTTTCTGAGTTGAAGGGTGTCCACTCAGACAGGAGAAAACCAAAACTGGTGGAGGACGAGTCCGGAGGGGCAACAGATATAACTGTGTGGCCCCGGAGTGGTCCCCAAACAGCTGGACCGCCTGGGGACAGAGTCTCCACTCTCCCTGGGCCACAAGCTGTTGTGAGGCTCATCAGCAGCACGATTGAGCAGGCCAGCAGTAATAAGTGGAAGAAGCGACCTCAGAAGCTTCTGACTCCGAGGAGGAGGTGGCGGGTGAGTTGCAACATGCAAGGGGAGCGTAGCTCAACGGTCGCAATGTTGTCTTTTCAGACCAGTACATGCTTGCTGAGCAGCGGTGTCTCAAAGTGAGATGAACTGCAAGCAACTCGAGGCAATGGATGCCAATGCAGTCGGAGGGCCGCCCAGACCTCTTTTACTGCATGCCCTTTATACGTGACCCCTAAGCCGGTATTAGTGGACACTCATTCTAGGAGCCGTTGGCCCGGAGAAACAAAAGGTCTGTTTACGGGCTGAGGGTTTGGCGACAGGTCAGGGTGTTTATCACACGGAGCGTGCCGCTCTGCCACGGCCACCT
Source organism: Squalius cephalus (assembly GCF_949319135.1). Lineage (NCBI taxonomy): Eukaryota > Metazoa > Chordata > Actinopteri > Cypriniformes > Leuciscidae > Squalius > Squalius cephalus. The sequence goes on from NC_137143.1 coordinate 18,204,886, forward strand.
CGGGACTCGGCCGTGAAGCCAGTGCTGAAGCGGTCTTCATATGGAGGAAGCCGTGTGGCTGCATCTGCCATATGCCCCAGGAGCCTCTGAAAAAGTTTCAGTGGGACCCTTTCTCACTTCTTGAATAGCACTGACCTGACACACCTCCTTCTAAGAGATGCACTGGACCGAGACCATCTCCATACTAGAAAAGAGATCCTCAACCGTTGGGCGAGTTTACTCTTTCCCAGTTGACCTGAAGACCCAACTGGCTATGGAGAAGGGTAGGACCTTGTACTGATACTTTGTACCTTCGAACGCAAGAACACAGGAGGCCTGTGGAGCGGAAGGATAGAGATCTGAAGTACATGTCTTTCAGGTCGAATGCTGCAGACCAACCTTGGGGACGGAGCATTTGGAAATGCGTCTGTGTTTAGCAACTGAACAGAGGCTTTCGAAAAAGGGCCCGTTTCAGTTAACACAGGTCTAAGATGGTCATAACCCACTACATATTTAGGGTACAATGAAGTACGGGCTTGTGGAAGCCAGTCTTCATATTGGCTGGAGAGAGCGGCTACATCGCGTCCTTCGCCAGTAGGACTGCGACATGCACAGACAGGACAGGAGCACTGCCCAACACCTAGGTGTGATGAATCTCACAAATTTTTAGGAGCATCTCTTCTCAACACCTAGGTATTATGAATATCACTGAGCCTGGGCGGAAACCGAGCGAAATGAAGTCGCAAGCTGAGTCTGATCAATTTGGGGCCAGCTGGATTGGTTGGGAAGCATTTTAGGCTTCCACAAACCGGGCCAGGGGCCAGGGGACCACAGACGTGCCCGAGGTGGGAGAGCGAGGTGGAGGACAGGGACCCAGCCCAGGAGGCCCGAAGGCGGCCCGAAGTGGGGTTTGAGTGTGCAATGCAACACTAAGTGGCAGGGGATGTGTGAGAAGGTGGATGACCAGGTCCTCAAACCGCACCCAGCTGCCGGCTGGCGAATAAGAGGGGACTGAAGGGTGCAAGGCTTTACAGGGTCACACACCGCCAGACTAACCCTCTTAGGACCCAGGAACAGAGAAATTGCTCTTTTTTTGAGTATGTGGGTACTGCTGGCTCCGATTTCCTGGGAGCCAGCGGCTGAAGAGACACACACATAAAACAAAAAACAGTGGAGTGGATCGGTGACCATCTCCTAAGAGCATTCATCCATCCCTGGGTGGCCCGCTCAGGAACGCTTTCGCTGTCGCTTGCCATCTGGCTTGGCAGCACCTGAGGTGGGCAGGGCGCCCCGTCTGCGGCCGGCTCCACGCTGAGACCTGGGTGGAGGCTGCTGCGGCGGTCCAGCGGGAGTGGAGGTGGCTGCAGACGGGCACCCTCGACGTCGAGCAGGCGATCTGCCGCCGGCGGGCGGGTGGAGGCAGCAGCAGGTCGCCGGGGCAGGATGTGCCGAATGGCCTCCGTCTGCTTCTGGGCGGCAGAGAACTACTGGGTGAAATTCGCTACCGCATCGCCGAATAATCCAACCTGTGAAATCGAACCTTGTCCACTTCTCTCATGTCAGTCAGGTTGAGCCAGAGATGGTCGGTTCCAGTGCGGAGCTCACCCATGAGCTCACGGTCTGGGCTACCCTCGTGCATATTCATGAGTGCCTGGGCCTGATGGACCTGAAGCAACGCCATGGCATGCAGTGAGGAAGTGGCTTGCCCACAGGCTTTGTAAGCTTTGCCTGTCAGAACGGATGAAAACTTACAGGCCTTAGAGGGGAGACAAGGATCCCCCTTCCACGAGGTAGCGGTCGCTGGACACAGCTGCATTGCAACAGACCGCTCCAATGGAGGGATCACCTCGTAACCCTTTGCTGCTCCGCCATCAAGCGTAGTGAGGGGGGAGGAGCTACTCAGGCGATTTATGGTACAGAAAGGTGCCGTCCATGCCTTTTTCAACTCCTCGTGCACTTCAGGAAAGAAAGGTACCGAAGCAGCGGCCTAAAAACCAGACCGTCACGCTCCGAGAAACCAATCATCCAACCGAGACGGTTCGGGACACGGTGGTTTGTTCCACTCAAGCCCTACCGCCTCGGCGGCCTTTTTAAGCATAGCTGGCATCTCTGGATCCGGCTCGGGCAACGCTGGTCTCCCAGAGGGAGGCAGCTCAGCCGAGTCGTCATCTCCAGAGCCCAGCTCACCCTCCGATGCTGCAATGGACATTCTGTTCTCTGGAGGGGCCCTGAATGAAATGGCTGGTCGGTCCACTACAGAGGAACCAGCACGCTCATTGGGGAGCTCCACCGGCTGCGGTGCGAAAGAGGAGTGAGGGACCCACCGGGCGGATTATCCCTCACTGTAATCCTCAGGTCACCCAGCCCAGACAGCACTCCAGGCCTCTTCTGGGAAGGTAGCCCAGAAGAAACACTAGAGCGGGGCCTGGAGATGGGGACTCCACCCTCGCGAATGAAGGCGAGTCTCGACCTCAACACCGAGATGGTCATATTCCCGCAATGAGAACATGACTCATCCACAAGAGCTGCTTCAGCGTGCTTTAAGCCCAGACACGTGATGCGACCGTCAGAGGGGGACAGAGCCCTACCGCACCCAAAAACACATGGATGGAATGGCATCTTGAAAGAGACGCAAACGCACCCGTGTTGCTCTTTTAGAAAATGGGACCCGTCACCAGTGCCGGAGCACACAGGGAATGACCGCGGCAACACTTATTTCAGCGAACTGAAAAAGTGAAGCACTCACTTTTCCACCCTCAACCAACCATCAAAGACGATCGGCTCCGAAGCAAAAAGCAACTAGTGCGTGCATCCACTTCCGTATTTATGCCGCGCCGCGAGGGCAGAGTGTGTGATGCGAATCACGCACGCCAATTCCATTGGCTCGTTTCAATAGTACTCGAAGATGACTGGCTCCCTAAGTGTGATCCCATTCAGTCGACTACGTCGAACGAGAATGACTGAAAGGGAACTTAGGGTTTATGTTTACCTGAGAGACACACACACACACACACACACACACACACACACACACACACACACACACAGCTCTTCCACACTATAGTTTTGACTAGAGACCTTACAACTTCAGAATTCCCTTTAATCTCTTGGCACAGTTGGGGCTGTTGACTCTCGGGAATATTTCTACTGGAGACTGGCATATAAACCATCTCCTGAAGAAGTCATCCTCATAGCAAAAATGAGGAATGGATGTCATATATGTCAGAGGAGAAGATACCATGTCAATATTTATACTGATAGACTGACACACACAGGGTGAGGCACTATCCTAATTTATCAAACATCTGTGTGACAGCTCACTGATGTTATGTTTTCACCCCAGATGAACTTGCCAATTTGGTATCTAAATATTTTAACAGTCCCTTTCTGTAATATGCAATTTAATCATCTTTACTGTATTATAAGAGAGATCTGACTAATTAAATGCTATAACTAGTGTATCACTGTTCACTGCAATATAACGTTAATATCAAAATATATATGCATCAATGTGTTTAATTGTCTTGTATCTCTGTAATACCAAATAAACCTTTTGCAAGCTGAACTGAATGGGACATGGTTCAAACAGTTCATTCCCGAATCAAATCAATTCACTGACTCAGTGATTTGGTCATTCTCAAGTTAACAGCTCACTGGAGGGGAATATTATACAGTAAATGAACAGTAACTTCAGTTTACTTCTCACACAACGATATAGTATACAGTAGGTCTAGAAGATTTAGGAATAAAGTGCACAAGTTGGATAGACTACTTTTATAATGCTTGTTTGGTGTTATTTTTCTTATTTTATTGTTTGTGTTTCTCTAACCTCAAGAAAACACTGGTCCACCTCATCACCCCCAAACCACTGTGACTTCTGAGAAGACACGACTGCATGTCATATTTCATTCAGTCGATCAGTTGTTCAGTTATGTAAGCACACACAGAGTTCAGACACAGGTCTCCACTCCTGTGCACTTTGACACTGTACCCAGTACAGGATCTTTATCTTGATCGCACCCTGCGATCTTAAATACACTTCTTCTGCTAGGAGACATTAAACGTGACAAGCCTGCCAACACTTTCAGAGATGGAGAAAGAGAATGATAAGAGAGAGACGCAGACACACATAAATACACGCCACAGAATTACTCTCTAGAGAAATGAGAACTGGGGCAGAAAATGTCATGAACAATTAGTGAGAACCCCATTTATGAGATAAATGCAAGCATCCATGATAATTAAACATGCAATAATTAATATAGAGAAACAGTATAAGACTTTCTCTTCTAATTCTGCCTATTCCAAGAGGACCTGGGACAACATGACTGGGAGAAATAAGTCTGTATTGGGATTTAAAACACAGCCAGGCAAATAATAGAAAACATCTGCCTCTCTCTCTCTCTCTCTCTCTCTCTCTGCAGTACGAACATCCAGTGTTCTTTAAGGAAGGAAAAAACTTAGGCAGGAGGGAAAAGGTGATAAGGAAGGAAGGAAGGAAGGAAGGAAGGAAGGAAGGAAGGAAGGAAGGAAGGAAGGAAGGAAGGAAGGAAGGAAGGAAGGAAGGAAGGAAGGAAGGAAGGAACAGAACGGAGAACAATGGATGCAAGAAAGTAAGGAAGGAAAAACTAAACAATTGAAGGAGGGTGGAAAAAAGTAATGAAAAAAGGTAGGAAAAAGGAAAGGAAGTAATACCTATGAAGAAATGAGGAAAATACGGAAGGGAAAACAGAAGGAAAAAGGAAGGTAAAATGGCTGAAAGAAATTAAGAAAAAGGAAAGCAAGGTAGGAAAAGGGAAATTAAACAAGTAAAAATAAGGAACAAGGAATGGAAATAAAAGAAGAAAGGAATGAAGCACATTAGGCAGTACGTTAGAAAATACTCAAGATACATGTTAGTTATTCACAGACAATATTAATTGTTTCACTTTGAACAGAAATATGTTCATTTTATGCTCCAAACTCCACATAATTTCCACGCTTTTCCCCTCTCCCACCCATGAAATCAGACACAATTTTTCAAGTAAACAAGCTATTAATCTTTTAAACGGTTAAAAATCCTGCATTCTGGGCATGAATGATGAATTATGTATGATAAATATAAGGGGGGGAAAAACGCCACTAACAACAAACATTTCAACACTTGTTCTGTGCCAGAGAAAACAACATTTTCTCGGGCGGTTGTTTAGCACTGTACCCAAATGTTGCCGTGGGTCGTTTTCTGACTGCTGTTTCTAAATCTTATCCTACACGCTCCCTTCTTGACAGTAATTAAGAAAGGCAGTAAATCATATTTCCACTATTTTTGAGGGCAAAGTTCTTTAAATAACTCTTTAAAAAGACATTCCCAGGCTGTGTTAGGCAACATGTCATTCATATCCAATCAGATCATATTACATAGTTTTGCAAAGGTTTTGTAAGTCTCTATGCGTATCGGGGTCTGTTTGTGTGATTTATGAAGTGTTGTTTGGCAGTCTATGATTATACTGTATGTGAGGATGAGAAATCTGTCTATCTTGTCACGATACCACCGGGAGGAAGGGAGACTGAAAGAGCAGCTTGGTTACAAGCCTCAGAGGTGATATCACTTACACGCCTGCATGGATGTATGTATGCTAAGACACAATTGAATGCTGTGATATCACGTATGCATAGGTTTTATCACTGACAAGCACATTTTGATCCTTTTACACACAGTATGTGCGACAATATCCAGTATCATACATATATAGATCACATTATAGCTTAAAAACGCTCATGCCGCGTATACCCTCAGCACTGTTTGTTTCACTCTCCGGGTTCCTCCATTACTAAGGCTCTCCTTCAAAGCACACAGATGTAACGAATGTCCCAATATCTGCTGCTTCAATCCCATCCGACACACTAGCGGTGCCATGACAATGTGCCTGCAGCTCCAGAACCCTGGCCATGAGTGAAAGTGGGTGCCCACAGGCGTCTATGTTATCAGGCTCGTTCACATTGGCACCTCCCTTGGCACACATTAGTGAAAAGCAGGGTGGTATCTGAGGATAATGAATCAGGGATGTTCCTGAACCCCATATTCAGAGCAAACGCTGTGGTCAACATAGAATGCTAGAGTGGTTAATTGGTTTTGGGAGATAACGGATTTGGATTATTGCAGCATGAAGAGACAAACAAAGCTAATGGTTTCAGGGTCACGGGCTGTGTCTCATCGACCCCCAACACAAATTTTCTCAGGTTCTCTTATGAAACACTTGCATTATATTTAGCCTTTGGATGTGGAGGTGGTCTGCAACCCCTTCAGCTGTGATTTTTATTATAACTGTGATGTATTCACAATACTATGGAAGCTTGTTTCCGCCACAAAATAAAACATTTTAAAAGATAATTGCGACTTTTTATCTCACAATTGCGAGTTTACATCTCGCAATTCTGACTTTATTTCTCAGAATTGCGAGATATAAAGTCAGAATTGCGTGAAATAAAGTCGCAATTGCATGTTATAAAGTCAGAATTGCGAGATATAAAGTCAGAATTGAGTGAAATAAAGTCGCAATTGCGTGTTATAAAGTCAGAATTGCGAGATATAAACTTGCAATTGCGTGTTATAAATTCAGAATTGCGTGTTATAAAGTCAGAATTCTGACTTTGTTTCTCGCAATTGCGACTTTATATCACGCAATTCTGACTTTATAACACATAATTGCGAGTTTATATCTCGCAATTCTGACATCTTTTCTCAAGCACATTAAGCATGTGCTTGAAAAGAACTCAAGATGGTGATTGGACGGTTAATGCAACAGATACACTTTAACTATTTTACTAAAACATAAAAATTACAAGCAACTCGCATTGCCAGCGTGTTCACACATTACAATAATGATTTTGACCAAAGCCGACGAGCTTCTTGCAGCATGCAGATCATAGGGTGCCTCACATCCACATTCAGTTCTGCTGTGTGGATTATGATCAAAACAAATAACTTGCAGGTATTTTTTAAGTTTGAACCAGCTATGGCACACCCTAACTGCGCAAAGGACGCCAGTCTGTCTGTAGTTGATATTAAAAGTTAGCTAGCCAGTGAAAACTACAGTCCATGCAAAACTACGTGTTCACAATACAACTACGATTAGCGAAAGTGGCTTACCGGAAAACTAACACATTAAATTTAAAAAATGGCGGCGCCCGCCCTTGCGTGAAAAATAAGATGGATAACATTGAAAATATGAATTGTTCGGAAAAACCCAAAAATGGCGAGGAAGCAATGTGTCATAAATGACCGAAAATCTCCTCAATCGATCATTAATGGAATTTTCAGGCTTTCTGTGTTTTCACAGTTATATGGTAGGGGGCGCTATTATGCAACATTCTAAAGGGTACAGAATATCATGATCAATACACATGCCTAAAAAAAAGTGATTAAAACTGGGAGGAAAAAGACGATTTTCTCAGCTTTTTTATAAAACTTATCTACATTCAAGTGTCAAAACTTACCCACATTCAAAAATATGGTGCTCAACTTTAAAAAAACATGCCTCTATGCTTTTGTTTGTGCATAAATTGTGCAGTTCACTTTTCTGTCCATGTCTTTTTATCTAGAACATCTTTAAATATTCAAACCACAAGAATTATTACATACAGTACAGTATGTCAAAAAAAAACAATGTCTTCAGACAGAACTGCAGTGTCATTTATTTTTGAAAAACCTGTCCCATGTGTCCTCAAAATCCAAGTTTTATGTCTCCTTGCAAATGTCCGGAACAGCAATGGTACTTTCTGAGTGCATCATAGCTGGTAGTCATATCCATTAATTAATTTCAGCTGTCAAAGCAAGCAGAACATCACTCTAATTCAAAGACTAGCTGAGATGTCATTTGCTTTTCATACTTGCTTTTCATTATTTCATAGTCTAGTATCCATAAATTATTCAATCTAAGCATTTTACATCATAGATTATTTATGCTTTGTAGCACTTTGACAAATTGTATTGTGACAGCGTTGCCAATGGAGAATTCTTGAGAACTGGATATGAAGGGAATGTCATTCAAATTCATTCAGGGTTTGGGGATGATTCAGCATGTGTGCTGTTTTCTGTAATAAACATTCCCCAGTCCCAGTGTTTTCAACGGTTCCCTCATAGCACATGATAATCAATTGTTTATATCAAGGTTTCAATTCACTTTCTTCACAAACACAGCCGTAAGAAATTTTCATTCCGAGCGAATATAAATTGAACTCGACAACGGGTGACAGCCGAGTAGAAATAGCACTGTTTATGTTTATCTTTGCTTTAGGTTTTGTTTCTTTTCATTGCAGAGGAGAATGCTGGGTACGTGCCACCCCATTGAGCGAGCCAGTGCTTAAGTGGGCTCCTGGGACGCCGAGAGATTTGAGCACAAACAGAAAACTCTCTTATGAAATCTGCCTGCAATCTTACACTCATTTCTTTCTTTATTTTCATGAGAGGCTCGTCCTGAGGTCACCCGGCAGTAAAAAACATTGATCCGCCAATCGAAGATGTGGGTCGTGCACGGCATGTCTCCTCCCAGGATGTAAAGCACTTAGAGGCGGGTTGTGTATAGAAAATAGTGGGAGTATGTATACATTATTTGAGTATTATGGACTTGAATGTGTGTTTATTCTGCCAATACCACTCAAACACATCCACAAATGCAGTGCTGCTGTTCTTTGAAATAATACTGACCTATTGGTGATTCTCATCTCATTTTTCTTCTCTCAGCGACAAGTCGGATCTGCAATGGCAGGCCGTGGCCACTAGGGAGTAACAAAAAATTGTTTTCAAATATTGATTCTTAAACCCAAAGTGATGTTGGGTCAGACTATGTATCAGGTTCATCCTCAGAGCACGGCAGCCTCTCGGGAGGACATGGGCTGACAAGTGAAGAGTCTTCATTCGGTGTCGGCATCCAGATTTAGCATCTTTCTGCTTTCCAGGAGAGCGTTGCGAGACATCAAAGCCTTTTTAGATGGATCTGTAGATCCATCTAAACATATGGCACTGATGCAAACATGCACACCTTTGCAGAAAAAGATGACAAAATATTCACAGTCTACATATGTGTCTTCCAGACTTAAAAATACAACCAGCCCATCCCAGGAGAGGGCTCGTGGTATCCTGGGCTTTAGTAATGAGAATTCAAGATGGCACTCAACCCCATGTCCCAAAGCTCAACACTGGAATCACAGTGGTTCTGATACATTCATCACAGCTCACAAAGCAGACGGCTGGAGTCTGAAGGGGCTTTGAAGCCTGGAAGACGTCTGGGCAGGCCCAGAGCGAGCCTAGCGTACAGGGCTGTCTTGAAAAGAGAAAATCTCATTCAACACTTCTCAAGCCACCAGAGCCCTAAGAAAGACATACAATTGAAAGGTACAATGGGCAGCGTCTTTTTTGCAAGTTCGATCCAACCCAGGAAAAGGTAAAGCTCAGCAAGAGTGAATAAAAGGGCCGATTGAGTTCAGAATTCAAGTTTAGGTTAAATTGTGGAGTCTGTGGAGGAACTCATTGAGATTAGAAAATCAATGATGAATAGTGGAGCTGATTCTATTTCAAACTTTATTACATGAGTTATGCCTCTTCACATCGGAGCTTATCTTTAAACATGTTCATAATCTCAGTCAGCACATTGCTAGCCTGTTTTCAGAACTTCACAAAGTACTTTTGAGAGCATCACAGTTCAAAAAAAAAAAAAAAAATAGAAAGTTAAAAACAAGGTAGTTCCTTGTTTAAAAGTGCACTAAGTAACTTACTGGTTATGTTTCACTAGCAGATACAACAATGGCCTTGGACTTTATACTGACACCTAGCGGCGTGGATGTCTTTGTTTTTTTTATGCAGATGTATTTGTCACCCTGTTATTAGTTTATTCTGAAACCAACAGTGTCTGGTAATGGCGGGTTGCCAATTGGTGTGTTCAACTTGATGCGGCGCAGTGCAGACCGATAGGTGTATGACATCAAAGTACCGCAAGAGCGATTAGAGAGTAGATGGCTCTGTATGCTTTATAATCGCTCTCACTGTATTTTGATGTCATACACAGGATCGGTCTGTGAATCGCTTCAAGTTGAACACACCTAATTAGTTGTATTCAAAGAGTCATGTGATCTCGACATGATGGTCCCCATGAGGCTCAGATCTGCCAAAGACCTTATTAAGTCATTGCCATTTTAAACACATTTGTCAGTTGTTGTTTTTTATTTAGATGTTAAATCTAGTATAAAAAACTTAGTGCACTTTTAAGTGGTTTGTAGATCTTTTTACAGAGTAACAGATGTTTTTAGCCAGCTGTTAGTTTTAAAAGATTTTGAAGGGAATTGCATCTGTAAAGCTCACATTACGTAACATTTTTACAGCTAGAAAGAGCTGTATTTTTACTGTAGTTTACCATTGTTTTACTGATGTCTACTTCACTTGCATTTCTACTTTGCATTTGTGGAAGGAAGCTTTATAAATGTTTCTCTCTTAAATTCCATCTTACAGCAACAGTAAAAGACTAGAAAACAAAAAATGTCTCCATATAATCTTATATAGTGCAACAACAAAAAAATTCGCCCATTAATTTTTCATTTTTTGTTATGATCCTATTCAGAAACCCTAATTAGAAGTGGAAAAATTACTTAAAGGGTTAGCTCACCCAAAAATTAAAATTCTTTCATTACTCACCCTCCCTCCATTCCAAACACGACTTAATGACTTTCGCTAATATTCGTAACAAATGAAGTTCTTTTTGATGAAATCTGAGAGCTTTCTGTCCCTCGATTGACAGCTACGCAACTACCAGTTTGACGCTTCAAAAAGTTCATAAAGAGATTGTAAAACTAATCCATATGAATTGAGTGGTTTAGTCAACATTTTCTGAAGAGACTCGACCGCTTTATATGATGAACAGATTGAATTTAGGCTTTTATTCACATATAAACATTCATCAACTCACACATCAGTGGTAAATGGAAGCTCAAGAATGTTTGCTTGATGTGTGAGAACCAATGAGGTTCGATCGAGCTTCTGTTTATGTTCGCTGATATGTGAATAAAAGAGTAAGGGACCGTTCGGTATTTATGGAAAGGACCACCGGAGGAAAATAGGGGAGGGTCATGTCTTTTTATTCTTTGTTGAGGGGAGGGTCATCCAACTTTTTTTAGTCTAGGGGAAGGGTCACCCAACTTTTATATTCATGAAAACAGCAACATTTCAAAGTGGCTTGTTTGCTGCATATCTTTTACATGTAGCTCCATGTTGCTCTCGCGGTATCAGCCCCCCATCTATATCAGATGGGTCTGACCCAACACAAATCCAGTTTGGCGCTGTTTGACAGTGCGCGCACTTCTGTACGCGCTCAGAAAAAGTGCATCATGTCAGAACTGAACGCCAATGAAATGTTTACCCGGCAAAGCTTTAAAGCACGAGCAAATAATGAACTTTTGTGATTGCGAATAAGTGCACAGTGTCCTGTGAGTGTAACTCTACCGCTGCATTAACATGTGTGATGTGAATGTACGTAGAGTTTTACAGTATTGGGACTGAGGCGCCAGAACTGCAGCTGATAGAATGTGCGCTGTTGCGCGATACTAGTTTCCATCCTTATTTTGTTTCCACAATAATGTTAGTGAGTAAATCTACTGAAATTGCCAGCATAACAGTGGAGTGTGATGTGTAAGATGTAGGGCTACCACATCATTAAATTACTTAGTATTATTTAAGTTAACATAATAAAATACGTAGACCTACACCAAAAAACTAGTTGAGGATAAATTCGTTAAAATTGGGCAATTCCAGCGTTATGGACGTGACATTTGCAGTCAAAACTTGAAATATAAATTCTCAGAAAATGCATTTAATACCAATATATTGAAACGTCTGTTAATATATCCATACTCCCTTAATAAAGGAGTCAAGACATTAGAAAAATATCAGTCTACACATGCGTTTTATATTTAATATGAGGGAAATACACATTTGACGTGACACAAAAAATCTTTAACTTTTAGGTGGCAAAAATATTTTTTAGTAATTCTATGAATTACACTGCGCAAACCCAACGATGTATAGGCTACCCACCGGATGAAGAAGGGTCGGCCTCCACAGAACATAACATTTATTTTATTTTTCGTGTTCGCATTTATGTAAAAAAAAAAAAAAAAAAAACTATGTTAAGGGCGTGACATGACTTCTCCAGTTCTCCATTACGGACATGACTGCTCTGAAAGCGACTTTAAAAAAATCACACAGACCTCAAACAGAAAGCACAAAGCCTGTCTTTAAAGTGAATTTCGTTTTTTATTAATTGTATCTTAATTTTAATCAATGTTTCATCAACCAATTGCCTGGATTTAATAAATAAGAAGTATAGTATAAATATAGTAGAAAATAGATAATCATGACACGGAGGCACCGGCGAGTGAACTGGACTCTCGTCTCATAAATGAACCGAAACTCAGCGTAAGGTAGGCTACTTGCCTCACAGACCTGAGAAATATATAGAAAGCTTGAAATGTCTACTTTTAAACAGAGCAATTCAAAACGAAAGAAAACAGACTGCTCTCTTATCCGTATGAAATGTGCATTTCTCTCTGGCGCGTTTTGCGAAGATCATGACGCATCGTCAACTTCATCTTTGCAGTCGACACAGAAAACACTTGTTTATTAATAAACAATTAAAATGTCTCCTTGCTATATTTGACATATTCATAATCATTACTTTTGCTGGTTCTTTATGACAGCTTTTAGATGCTTTATTGGCAGCGCCACCCACATGTTGAACGCGTCACACCGCATCAGCACCGAAAACATGATTTTTTTCAAAAACCGAATCGTAGGTTTGGTCTATCGTTACAGCCCTAGTAAGATAAGAAAGCAAGAGTTTATGGTTGTAAAAAAAAAAACCAATGGCTATCTGAACATCTTTGCCAAGCACAAACCAGTACAGAAATAAGTATGCCTTTTTTCACAATCATTTTGGAGGGTCATAGAAAAATGTATTGCTGGCGAAGGGAGGGTCATGTATTTTTTGACTACAGATCTCAAAACTCCTCCAGTGGCCCCTTAAATAAAAAACGAACAGTCCCTAAATTCAATCTGTTTATCATATAAAGTGATCGTGTCTCTTCAGAAAATTAGGACTAAACTGCTCAATTCATATGGATTAGTTTTACGATCTCTTTATGAACTTCTTGAAGCGTCAAACTGTCAGTTGCGTAGCTGTCAATGGAGGGACAAAAAGCTTATCTTTTTATCTTTTAAAAGAAAATATCTTAATTTGTGTTCCAAAGATTAGCGAAAGTCTTACAGTTTTGGAACAACATGAGGATGAGTAATTAATGACAGAATTTTCATTTTTGGGTGAATTAACCCTTCAACATTTTCAGGGTAATGACCTGACCCAGAGGAGCAAATTGACAATAATTTGTGAATCGCACATTCAGAGCAATCCTCTCCCTACTCATGAATATAAAGTTCGCTGTGTGCTGGAAAGCAGATAAACAGTGTTAAACTACTGTCTCATTGTCATCAACCTGACTAACTTGCACACAGACACACAAGCTCCCAGCCAGGTCGGAACTGTCCACAGTTTGTCCTTCAAGTCTCACATACTATAATCTCTCTCACACATGCACACACATACACACTAGAGCCGATGGAAATCCAGAAATTCACTTTCAGCTGATGGATTCAGTCTCTCACATGAGCACCTGTGTGTCCAGCATCTTCAGTCGAACCTCAGGTTTATATAGAGATCCTTGTCCATCCTTATTATCTTCTGTCAAAACAAGGCAGCCATCTATAGTCTACAATAAGTTTGTCCATCTTTTGCTTGAACGGAATCATCCTTAATGTCAGTGTCTTAAACAAGATGGTCTCCTTTTCCATTAGGGGTTGTTGAGGCATCTTGGGCCTCTTGGTAAGGCAGCCATGTTCTTGCTATCGTGTGACCTACGAATAAAAAGAGAGGTAGATTAAGGAACGCTGTGGCACAATCACTAGAATAGTAAAACTTTGCTTTGAGATGTTTGAGAGGCCTGTTAGAGCCATAACGTATAATATATATATTACGCCATAGCGCAATCCTTTTGGAAAAGAAGGAAGGGTTGGTGCTAGACAGTCTTTTGACTGTGGAAAAGGCTAGAATTCATGTTTGTGTAAAATAGTTACTTGACAAAAAAGAAGTGAAGCTTTACAAGACAAGTTATGGATTCATGAGTCAAATCCTTTGTGCTACACCCTTTTAGAATGGCGATGAACGGTGACTCGGATTATTCACAGCAACAAAAATCATTTTCTTAAATCAATAATATCTGTGCATTAACTAATGTTAACAGATACAAATTTTGATCTTAATAATGTATTAGTAAATGTTGAGATTAACATTGATTATAAGTGCTTTAGAAGTATTGTTCATGTTAACTGATGAGTTAAAGCTGCAGTCCGTAGTTTTTCCTCTTTGTCGCCATCTCTGTTCGAAATCTGCAATTGCAGTTATTCGCAGAATTATCAACTTTACGTGGGTTGTGCCTCGGCAGGGCACAGATGAATCCAATGTTTTGAGGAGAATGTCCGGCTGTCATTTGCAATCACAGATTCTACTTTTTGGAACATGAAACATCCACTTTTGTTCTGACCAACTAAGGCAAAAAAAGCATTGCAGTAAATCGCGCTGATTAAATCTAACGATCGCTTACCATATCACGTCAAACCGTGCAAATTATACTTTGTTCTCAAATTGTTCATGTTTAACATGTTTATCCTTGTTTTCGCATGGGCCCGGTTGCAGTCTCTTCTTTTCTGTAGCCACTCCGAAGTCCGAAGTCTTTTGAATTTTACAACGGTTGAATCTCCAGTTGTCACTGTCGTTTTGAACCTTTCTGGATCCGCCATCAAATTGATAAGTTTAATTATATCAAGTGCTGTGAGAAAAGGCTATAAATCTCCACCTCCAACATCCTCACACGCAATATATCTTTATGTTTACAGATGTGGCATAATGACGCAAAAACATGCTCGAATTTCCCGCGGAAATCCACCAGTACCACTGGAATTAAAAACATTATTACAAGCTTACCGTTTTGAATCAAGCTAAAGCAAGCTAAAATAATTTTTGGAGCAAGTACATAACCAGCCAGTGTTCAAAACTAGATAAAAGAAAAAAAGAAAAAATATATATTTTGGATAATTTTTAACCCAAAAAAGTTACGGACTGCAGCTTTAAATGTAACAAATGAAATCTAATTATAATGTGTTACCATAAGTTCCATATATTTGAAGCATGCACACTTAGTTACTTTAGTGTTAGAAAGGAAAATGAAGCTGTATGGCAGGCATCTGTTCCACAGAAAGGCAGACAGTGGAGAAGGATAATAAAAACAAAAAGGAGAGATATTAAGCAGAGGGTACAGGAGGTGAATCTAAAGATATAAGAAGGCAGATGGAAAGAGACAAAGAGAGAACGCAATATGTAACCTGGCGCATCGCCACAATCTCCTGTGACAAGTGCACTGAAGCCTGCTGGTTACTGTTCCATTTCCACCTCTATTAAATACAGAATTAATGCTCACTGGAGTAAGATACTCCCTCCCGCCTCCCATCTGTGCCTCAACGCAGTCCATTGGCCTCCTGAGGGGGCAGTAGGCGGGGCTTAGCCAACTGACAGTCAGCTCAGCCAATAATGGACTCAACAAAGAGAGTCATTAATCCTGAGTGAAAGACCCAGAGCCGTCATTCATTTCTCGTCTCTCCCTCTTACCAATTTAATTAGGACTCTTAATTTGAAAGCCTCGGTGGAGCTCATTGCCATAATGCATTTTAATGAACACAACAGATGTTCTGCTGTTACTTTATAACTCTGAGCAATTATTCTTATGGTAGTTGTGTGTTCTCAGACACCGTTATTTCTTTAATACTTCACCTGTATGTCACACCTGCACGAAACAGCCGTCACCCCGAAACAAACCTCATCTCACCAATCTCAAATTCATTTACATTTTTAACTTGAATATAGACATTTTGAGGCGTTGAACCATGGGTTTAGATATGAAGATGACCTGGTGCACAAAATGTAGTCAATTTTAAAGTTTGCTTTCATGCCTTTTTCAAGTCAAAGCTAGCATGGTCCCTGCATGTTTGTCTAGGCTCGTTTTTTTAAAATTCTCCTTTGTCCTTTGAACGTTTTTTCTGTGCTACTGAAGTCTTCAGGGATTTATTCTCTGAGCCACAAATTCTGTGGAGTCACTCTGAAATTTTATTTATCTCCAAGCTTTGCTCATTCTTTAATAAGTCTCTTTTAGAAAGTTTGAGAGATGTGTCTGCCTATAACTTTCAGTAAAAAAGTGCTTTTTGAGAAGTCAATATTGTGCCCATAAAACAAGTGAACATTCGAAAAGGTATGTTTTGTTGTTTTACATATCTTAAATATGACAATTTTATCTCATAACATACCACTTCTTGTACTCTTCATACTCTCGCTTCAGAGAACCCTCTTACAAAAGTAAGGCCTCAACAAAATGCTGCTTTGAAGAACGGTTTGCCTGAGAAAAAAGCTTTGGGAGAAGGGCTCCTCAAAGAAACGCCTTCTGAGAATACTCCCGGGGAGTGTTTTGATGGCATATATAGTAGCTCTTAGAAAGGTCTGTTTAAAAGGTACTTTTATGGCAAAATGTTCTCAGATGCCCCTCTTACCATGGGCAAAAGACACTTTCGGTGCCAACCTGGGTCTGCACGTGTCAGAATGTAACCAGCCTTGAAAAGGATAGTTTACCTGAACATTCAATTCTGTCATCATTTGCTCACCCTCATGACGTTCCAAACCAAGACTTTGGTTAATCTTCAAAACACAGATATTTTCGATGAAACTTGAGAGATTTCTGTCCCTCCATTGAAAGTCCAGGTAACCAAAACTTACCAGAAGGGCTGTGGGTTTAATGGAAATCGTAATAAAATCACAATGTGAGAATGCAAGATTTCTAAACCGCAGAAAGGACTATTTTTACGCCAATCTGAATGCAGCGAGCCTAAACCTAGCACGAGAACTGAACAGAACGTGTTTACCTTTACGACATTAAAGAAGAAATCACAGAATAAGGACAACATCTGCAAGACCTGTCAAACTATCACTGTGGCAAAACGGAGTAGAGAGCACATTTTCTCAGTTAAAAACACAAGATGCAGGTCTAGAGATGCGTTTTTTAAAAGTTTTACTTTTTTTACCTTAAGCGCCATGTAAAACGGCGTGTAATGCGCAAGATGCTGCAAAAGACGTGAGACGTGAGCGCAACAGTAAAAGACGTCCATCTAGCGCAAGTTTACATAGAAAAACAATGGCACATTCAGAACCAGGTGAACAAAAATCAGTAATACAAGCATTTGCGAACTGCACAACATACGAAAAGAGGTGCCCACAAATATCAATAAAGCTGGCTTCCAAAAAAAATGTATACAGACATGTATGTGCTCAATATATGTGCATTTATACATGAATAAAAGCTTAAATTAAATTCATTATGTAAAAGGATTAGAGCTTCTCACTTCTAGGATTGATTCATATGGATTCATTTTACGATGCCTTTATGACCTTTTTCAGATCTACAAAGTTTAGGGACAGAAACCTCTCAGGTTTCATTACAAATATCGTAATTTGTGTTTCAAAGATTAAACAAAGTCTTATGTGTTTGGAATGACATGAGGATGTGTAAATAATGACAGAATTTGTATTTTTGGGTGAACTATCCCTTTAATCAGTGTGGTCCTGATTTCCTCAAGGCCCCAATAAACCACATCAGCAAAATGCAACTCTGGCTCATTCACCTTGGTGGTTTTGACTTTGTTACCGGTGCTGCAGGACCAACCAGTCAGGTCTGGAAGAACTTTACACTCCTCGCCGTCCATACATGGGTGCATTTGGCACCACCACTTCTGCAGCACGATGGAAGCTGTAAGAGAGATGGGGAAAATTATAGGTTGAACTACTTATATTGTTACTACTGATATTATTATTTTCAGAGTATCTCCTACAGTACAGTATGCATCCCTGAACATCCATTTTCTCTCATTTTTATCTACTATGACAATTTTGCCAATCCACACTGCCTTAAATTTTTAAGTACAATTAACTTGGATGTTTAATTCATTTCAACTTACATTACATTAAATTACAACTGACTTTTTAAAAATGTGTTGAATCTTGTATATGGCTTAACTTATTTTAATGAGTTAATCCAAAGTAAAAACATGTTATCATAACTTTTTTAATGTTCATCAGCTGGGGGGAAATTCTCCTGAAAGTGATTCCAGCTATTTCATTCCTTATAGTTTTAGTTGTGTTGCGGACTTTGCTATTCTCATATTAAAATTTTATTAATACTCTATCGTTATTTATCATCCTTGTTGTAAATGGCCCTTAATAATGGAAAATTTCAGGTAGGATTGTCCTGCAATGTGAAACATAACAACTAATAATTATACTAATACAGACCTCATCCACTTCCCAACTGAGATATATAGAGGAAAATATATGAAAGGTCAAGAAATAACTAGAATTTGCTCTCGAACAGACGCCTGCTGCTGAAGCACTGGTTGGATAAACCGTTATTAACACCAGAAGATCAGAAGAGTGAAACAGCTTCCTTTTTGCTACCACCTTTATGTGTCATAGCGCAGGAAGTCATGCTCCTTTATTCTCTCTGAATAGTGCTACATTGGAAACAGATTCTCCAGCATCACTACACAATGAACCCATGATGTCTTCTCGAATATACATGATTGGCACCATGTGAATAATAACTGTTTTGACTACTTGTCCGCTATTGGTCGCTCGCTCAAAATGCATGTCATTGCTTGAGCCAGTGTTACAGTGACAGCGTTCACAGTTTTTAGAGAAAATCAATTCACAAATGATTTGACTTGAATAGTCTTCACACAGTTTCCCAAACAAGGGTTTGCAAAGGAACTGCAGAGAGGTTGTGAGTTGATAAAAAGTAATTACATTTAAAAATGCAAAATACAAATTTATAACTTTAAAATAAAAAACAATAAAAGACTAAAAAAGAGTTAACATTTTATGTTTATCTGTATCTCTGTGACCATTAACCAACATCAGAGAACCATTACAGTTTTTTTTCAACTACTTACACACATTTTCAAAACGTTGACTTTTTTTCACAAATTTACACACAATTCCAAGAATTTCACACACAAAATGCTAAATGCCTCACATTTCTTGCAAAATGAAGCTCTGCATTCAAAATATCACAAACACATCTCAAAAGCAAACATTTGTCTTATGTTGCAAACACCTTTGCCATAATATTATATTTTTGGATATATCATATACACACAGTTATTCAAAACCTAAAGCACTTGTTTCATGAGCTCCTATGTACATTTCTGTAAAAGATTGAAAGTAATTGGCAGAGAGATGTTGAAAAATTGACAGTAAACATGAAAGCAAGATTGCAAACAAACAATTTTTATTTTTTGTACTGTAAGAATTTCTGGTTGTGAATACAGTATTACACAGTCCAAAAAAACTATAATTTGACCTTTGGCCTATTTATAGGCCTATTCTAAAGCCATGATTGGTTAGTTTTAAGTAAAGCAAAGAGTGTTTGCACATGTGAGGAGTTAGTGTGAGGCACTGATGAATTAGTGTGGCATTTTGATGTAAATCAGTATACTTCCTGTTTGATTTTTGTGTTACGAATTGTGTGTTGTGGTTTGCAAAAAGTTTTTTATGAAATTGAAAGTCGAAGGCTGAGAATAAGTGTATGGTTTAGCAGATGTGGTTCTAGTGTTTGAGTGTCAGGTTTCAGAAATTGTGTAAGTAAGGATTTTGTGTGTAAGCAGTTTAAAAAAAAAAAACTGTAAACAATCTGTATTGTATAATGTGCTAGAGAAATAGAGGTGACTTGACTTGTATGTATATCAGTATATCAGTATATATCAGTATATATTTACAAAAGGACCAGACATGCAAGTGTCAAAAATGTATTTGTTTCTCAAAACATTGAGTTTAGATTCCTAAGTGATCAAATTAGGTATATTTACATGATAAACAGAAATGAAAGCGGGTAAAATCATTTATTTCTTCCTGAAAACATTGAGTTTTGATTTCTAAGTGATCTGAGCTGCATTTCCCAAAACCTTCTTAACGCGTCGTTCTTAAGTTACACCCTATCATTAATACATGTTTCCCGTAACGTTCTTAGTTAAGTATACCTTCTGTAAGTCATACGTTCGGAAGGTTGGTCTGGACCACTCTTAGCTTTACCTTATCACTGCTGCAGGTCTATATGAATATAATTCTTAAGTTTTAATACACCCAGACAGTGTTCAATTAGGCGAATTCAAGTATTTTCATGCAAAGAATAAAACTGTCATTAAACTGATTGTTGTTAGATTTTTAATTATATTATCCAAAGGTACATCAGCTGGCAAACCATTAAAGGCTTAATAGACTATTTAAAGGGAATGATTGTGGTGGGGAGTTTGCTCTAACTATGACAGCGATACAGCGAATACTTGTTCTAAAAGACAACGCCGTCCGCGGAGCGCTTTCAAAGGCCAGTGAAAGCATGTCAGTTAAGTCCTATTATTACGCTAATTGTTTCTCATGGGCTCGTACGGTATTTTAAACATTTACAGGGGTAGGTCGGTGATTTAATGCCGTCGGAATCCATAATGTCAGTGTTTTTCTCACCCAACCCATGTAAAAATCCCTGGCCAAATTAATACCTACTGTTTTTTTGACAAACAGGTTATGTGGTAATTTAATTGCCGTCTGAATCCACATCTCTGAGTTTACAAGAAGAGATTAAAAATTCACTGTTTAAAAGAATTACACACCTTACATTTAGTATTAATATTTGTATCAAACCCAAAAAAAAAAAAAAAATCTTACCAACACAATACATTTGAAAACACCCTTGCTACTCTGCTTTTCAAGTCCCCTGAGCAGTCCAAGCTCTTCCGTGTCACTTTCAAACAAGCCCAGTTTACTCCAAATCCAGTTCTGAGAAGCCAATCAATAGCCTGTTCAAATGAGGCTCATTGAGATGAGTGCGACCAAAAGAAAGCCGCTCAGTAGCCCATTGTCCCCAACAATAGGAGGAGAGAGGATATACACAGCGAAAATGAGCTTTAAAAGGAATTATGCAAAAGAACACGCGCAAATCCTCTCAAGCATCATGAGTGAACGCCTTACATCGAGTGAAGACATGAAAGCAGGGGTTTGTACAGCGTGTGTGTGTGTGTGTGTGTGTGTGTGTTGATTTGATAGGAAGCCTATATAGTCAAAAGATGCTGTTCGTAAACCAACAAAATTAGCAGTTGCAAATGCAGTGACTTATAGTAGCTACTGTACTGTGTGTGCGTGCGTGCGTGTGTGTGTGTGTGTGTGTGTGTGTGTGAAGCCCACATTATAATGTCTGATTGCAGTGGTTCAGAGAATTGGTGGGAGCATAATTAGCATTAATGTGGCCATTATTAGGTATAATGGCAAACTTATGAAAGGATGTTTTCATTACCGTCGAGAGCTCTCCATAATTTGTGTGCGTGAGTGGCGTGAGACTAAACAAACAATATGAGTGTATTATTTGAGTTAGCATCCAAAAACAAGTGTTGTTATGATAAATTTTGGTCATGGGGGTCCACTTCTTGTGGAAAGCTCCCATCATGCTTTAAATTCACATTAAACACACATCTTCCTTCTTATAACAGCTCTAATGTAAACATATGCTAATGGTAAATCTGTCTTCATTTCATGACACCGGTCATAAATAAGCTATACTTTGGTGGCTCACATTGAAGCATTAGAGGCACAAACCCCATGTTTAAAATTAAATTACATTATCCTAGCATTAAAGGTAGTAGTTTTAAACACAAAATATGTGTTTCCCCCTTTAAAATGGTTATTTTGGCTTGTCTTGTATGTTTCCCAAGTTATTATAAGAAAAATGATCAAACAAATAGTTTTTTTTAATTAATGGGAAATACAAATTTAGTAGCAGCGACAAACCAACATTTGGTCCTAGAATACACACTACTGTTCAGGGCTGCGTTTCCCGAAACCTTCTTAACGCTACGTCATTCTTAAATTACACCTTAAGCTGTATATTATCGTTAATACGTGTTTCCCGAAACGTTCTTAGTTAAGTATACCTTCTGTAAGTCATTCGTTCGGAAGGTTGGTCTGGACCACTCTTAGCTTTACCTTATCACTGCTGCAGGTCTACACAAATATAATTCTGAAGTTTTAATACACCCAGACAGTGTTCAATTAGGCGAATTCAAGTGTTTTCATGCAAAGAATAAAACTGTCATTACACTGATTGTTAATTAAATTATCCAGAGGTACATCAGCTGGCAAACCATTAAAGGCTTAATAGTCTATTTAAAGGGAATGATTGTGGTGGGGAGTTTGCTCAAACTATGGCAGCGATACAGCGAATACTTGTTCTAAAAGACGACGCCGTCCGCGGAGCGCTTTCAAAGGCCAGTGAAAGCATACTGTCAGTTAAGTCCTATTCGGACGCTACTTGTTTCTCATGGGCTCGTACGGTACCCTATTTTAAACATTTACAGGGGTAAGTCATAGATTTTATTACCGTCCGAATCCATAATTGTCAGTGTTTTTTCCCTGGCCAAATTAGCCTACCTTCTGTTTTTTGACAAACAGGTCATGTGGTAATTTAATTGCCGTCTGAATCCACATCTCTGAGTTTACAAGAAGAGATTCAAAATTCACTGTTTAAATCTTTTTTGATCATTGCCGAGCACCATACGTAAGATGTACACTTTTATTACTGAAATGCTGGAAAGTATTTACAAGAACAATATTTCATCGCAGCTCCACCTCAGCGAACAAAAATGGGAAAGAGATGAAAGCACATGAAAATTCGAAATGGTTATTATGGCAGCAATATATCATACAATTTTAAAATATGTAGGCTAGGCTATTATAGTTTGGATTATTTTTATAAGTCCTCATAAATGCAATTTCAACTATTTCTGAAGTGCTTCTTTTATAAAGAACACCACTTTCTCACATAATGCAGTGAAGCAGCCCCTGCACGAGAGAATAATTGATTCTCGAGCCATCGATATCAACCAATTCAGCACCATCGCCACGGACAGCACCGGGTAACGTCGCACGTAAGAAGGTATATCTTAAGCAGCTTCCTAAGGTATGGTTCAGGGAACACGCCTAGAAATGGTATACCTTTAGTTAAGTTATACCTTAAGAGTCTTCGTAGATAATAATATTGAGTGAACGCTCTCCACACATAGTATACATTCATCAAATACTTTCACTTCAAACTCACTAAATCCCAGCCTCAGCCCATTCAGAAACGTCGGTACTTAGGTAGAAACCTATAGGAACCTGATAAAATGTTAATATTATAGAAAAACGGCAAAATGGATGCCAATAAGATTCTGTATGGAAAGTTTAATTTAAAAAAAGTGGCCAAATGGTTCAATTGACAAGACCAAAGTGATCTGTGTGTTTTGTCGCTGTGAACTGAGCTATCATCGCAGCACGTCCAGTCTGAAATACCACTTGATGGCCAAGCACACACACAGCTGATGCGAATTCTCCGCCCCCTCGTCAATATCAGGACCTCGTCAGTATTTCTTTCTCCCTTTTATTGATGGACAGTGTTACATTGTGTGAGAAATTATTTGCTCCAAGTGAGAATGTTAGTGTGAAATTGAACACTACAGTACACTCACCTAAAGGATTATTAGGAACACCATACTAATACTGTGTTTGACCCCCTTTCACCTTCAGAACTGCCTTAATTCTATGTGGCATTGATTCAACAAGGTGCTGAAAGCATTCTTTAGAAATGTTGGCCCATATTGATAGGATAGCATCTTGCAGTTGACGGAGATTTGTGGGATGCACATCCAGGGCACGAAGCTCCCGTTCCACCACATCCCAAAGATGCTCTATTGGGTTGAGATCTGGTGACTGTGGGGGCCATTTTAGTACAGTGAACTCATTGTCATGTTCAAGAAACCAATTTGAAATGATTCGAGCTTTGTGACATGGTGCATTATCCTGCTGGAAGTAGCCATCAGAAGATGGGTACATGGTGGTCATAAAGGGATGGACATGGTCAGAAACAATGCTCAGGTAGGCCGTGGCATTTAAACGATGCCCAATTGGCACAAAGGGGCCTAAAGTGTGCCAAGAAAACATCCCCCACACCATTACACCACCACCACCAGCCTGCACAGTGGTAACAAGGCATGATGGATCCATGTTCTCATTCTGTTTACGCCAAATTCTGACTCTACCATCTGAATGTCTCAACAGAAATCGAGACTCATCAGACCAGGCAACATTTTTCCAGTCTTCAACTGTCCAATTTTGGTGAGCTCGTGCAAATTGTAGCCTCTTTTTCCTATTTGTAGTGGAGATGAGTGGTACCTGGTGGGGTTTTCTGCTGTTGTAGCCCATCCGCCTCAAGGTTGTGCGTGTTGTGGCTTCACAAATGCTTTGCTGCATACCTCGGTTGTAACGAGTGGTTATTTCAGTCAAAGTTGCTCTTCTATCAGCTTGAATCAGTCGGCCCATTCTCCTCTGACCTCTAGCATCAACAAGGCATTTTCACCCACAGGAATGCCGCATACTGGATGTTTTTCCCTTTTCACACCATTCTTTGTAAACCCTAGAAATGGTTGTGCGTGAAAATCCCAGTAACTGAGCAGATTGTGAAATACTCAGACCGGCCCGTCTGGCACCAACAACCATGCCATGCTCAAAATTGCTTAAATCACCTTTCTTTCCCATTCTGACATTCAGTTTGGAGTTCAGGAGATTGTCTTGACCAGGACCACACCCCTAAATGCATTGAAGCAACTGCCATGTGATTGGATAATTAGATAATTGCATTAATGAGAAATTGAACAGGTGTTCCTAATAATCCTTTAGGTGAGTGTATATGCCAAGCATGCCGCACAAGCCCTGAAAAGTGAAGCCAAAACGTCTCGATCGCCCCCCGGTGACTGGTCCTAGTATAGGTCATAAGCCCCGCCTCCCCGTGTTATTCAACGGGACGTGAGACCAACTAAACAATTAAATTACACTTCAAATACCTTTTTTCCAAAGGTGGTTTCTTTCATTTGCTGTCGTTTTTATCATGCTGATGTAAGTTCAAGTGTCTGTTTCAAAAATAAGTTGGTTTTTAGTTAGTTACGTGATGCGGTGGTGTAACGTCATGATTGACAGCTGTGATTGACAGGTTCTCAGAGCGAAGTAGTCACTGAAGCACCAACGGACATTTTTTTGGGGATCTTCGGAGAACTGAGGAGATTGTATTTACTTTATTTTAACAAGCCTCTTGTCGTACTGCAATCAATTTTTAAAAAAGTGTGCAGAATGCACTTTCCCGGCGAGAGTGAGGGCGGAGCATTGATTTCGCGGCTTTACTTCCTGCTTACGACTGCGCAGGTCTGGTCCCGAGATCGGCTTCAGTTCTCATCAATGGAAGAGAGCGAAGGGGCGTCGTCCATCTTTTTTTACAGTCTATGGTATATGCCAATGTTGTTTTCAATAAAAAACATTTGCACAAAGCAAGCCGATCCACTTTTCCATGTTGATAGGAGCATTAAAATGAGAAAAAATAATGGGACAAAAAGAAATCAAGAGACATTTAGAATAGATAAAAATGTGTGATTAATTGCGTTTAATCGCGAGTTAACTATGACATTAATGCGATTAATCGCGATTAAATATTTTAATCGTTTGACAGCACTAATATATATATATATATATATATATATATATATATATATTCAATATATATATTTATATATTGATATATAGTTATATTTCAAATAAATCCTGTTCTTTTGAACTTTCTTAAAATTCTTAAAAAGATTAAGCAGCACAACTGTTTTCAACATTAGTAATAATAATAAATCTTTCTTGAGGAACAAATAATAATTATGAATTACAAATAAATTAAATTTTAAAGTATATTCAAATAGCAAACAATTATTTGAAGTTGTATTTTTGCTGTATTTTTGATCAAATAAATGCAGCCTTGGTAAGAGACTTCTTCCGAAAACATTAAAGAATCTTACTGAGATCTTAAGGTTAAGATCCTCAAACTGACTATTTGTTAAAAAAGAAAAAGACTTTGAAGACTCTGGTGAAAATTATTCAATATTTTACAGCACATGATAGAGCAGGTGTTTTGGTCTGAGGGCTTGAAACTTCCACCAAGAAAAAGGCCAGCTGAGCTGCTAAAGCTTTGCAGGAGTTAAATGGCTTTAGTTTTGCAGTTGTGGACACCTTTGTCTGAACCTCTTTTAAGCTTTTCCTCACCAAATCTCTCACTCCACCATTTAGGCATTTAACTGGATGGAGTTTGGCCAAAGCCCACGTACTTGGAAGGATTTTTCTCGCTTTTAGTGCTGAAGTGGCAGGGACAACTGCAAGACACTGATGGTCCTTCTATTTCCAGTCATGAAAGCCCTATCTGAGGATATGAAGACACTAATTTAAGCTTTGATTTCCAGTATAGCGCCTTGTTGGATTTAGATAGTGCCGTTGCTACAAATGTGAGAGACTATCCAGGATACAGAAATAGTTTTTGCTACCCCCATTTCTGAGGTATAAATGGGCTGTGATTGAAATACGTCTGACATCATGTGGTGGCTGAGGAAACTGCAGGAAAAGATGTCAGCCAGGAATGTTGGAGGGGGAAAAAAGAGAGAGAGGGACAGATTGAAAAAAATTGGCGAGAAGGAAAAGCAGAGAGCAAGATGGGATTAACATCTTGAGAAAGTGATACTGTCTTGACAAAATGACGCATATGTGACAATGAGAGATAACAGATAAAAACAATCAGTTTAGTGGCATTTCAACTTCTATGTGTGCTTATAATTTAAATTTGACGAAATAGATTTTCATTTGTAAAGAGTTTCATCTGTTTATAGTGAATTATAAGCATACTGTAAGCCATTTGTAGATTGATTCAAACAAAATTATCAAAACATTGCTCTTTTTACAGTAAGTCAGCATCCCGACACAACAACACTGACTTAAGCAATAGTGTGCATTTGGGGCAGGGCAATCTGTTTGTCCAACCAATGGCATGGGGGTCTGTTTGAAAACCATCATCATAGAGCACTGAGCGCTGGATTTTTGGAATGTTGCAGAAAATAAGCTTTGTGATCATCAAAAGTTCATGATTCTTACATGTTTTGTTATCTTCATATCCGAACATAACTTTTATGGCCTACAAATTACAATAGGCCTACAAAATACAATAGGCAAAAGTAAAAAGCTAAATGTAGGCTATAAATGAACAGTAGCATGACTTCAGCATCACCACTATTAAGCTTATGGCAAATCTTTTAGACTTCATTATATTAAAAAACATTGTCCCTGATAATTTGAGTTAGAATAGTGTGTAAGAGCACGATTATAACATTATTATTACACAACAAGGCTGCAAAGCGGACTAGTGAGTAGATGAGTTTACCTGTTTGGCATATTGACATTTCAAGTCCCAACAACCTCTGTAGTTCCATTTAGCCACTTCTAAAAACATTCAAAAAACCCATCAACTTCACCACGATGGAACAGGAAGTGTTGAAATGCTAACAAAAATATGCCACCCCAATAGATATGCACTCATATCATTTTTTACACTCATAGCACAAAAATTACACACTACAAATTTAATGTTTTTATGTTTCCAGAATTCAGCAGGTTTTGATGAATTAGTCAAGCTAACAAAGTTATAATAAATTTACACAGAGAATGCCAGTACACACAAAAAAAACAAAAAAAAAAACAATTGTGTGAATTTTGCAGTACCTGAGATTAATGGGACTGCTAAACAAAACTGTATAGTGTACATGCATATGCATATGTGTGTGCATTCCGACAACACACCTCACATTGTGGTTTATGCACCAGAGACTCAAAACTCCCTAGTATCAATCCAAATCCAT
Source organism: Squalius cephalus (assembly GCF_949319135.1). NCBI lineage: Eukaryota > Metazoa > Chordata > Actinopteri > Cypriniformes > Leuciscidae > Squalius > Squalius cephalus. The sequence goes on from NC_137143.1 coordinate 18,232,826, forward strand.
TTATATCTGTCTATTAGATTACCCAGCACTCTGTCTCGGCAGCACAAAGCTTGAAATGACCTAATTTACAACACTATCAGCTTAGCTACAGATTTTGCCTTTGACACACATTAATGCAGTGTATTAATTCAGTATCAGTCTCTGCCAGCTAACAGCACATTTGTCTCCTTAAGGATATGCCAGAAGAGAAGCGCAGGAAACACACCTGACCCCAACGACCTATTTATTAAACAGCAGGCATTCCAGCTCACGAATCCGACACACGACTCGCTGTGCATCAAGAAAGTCACTGTGGATTTTCATCATATCTGCCACTGCATAAATGTAACGTCAGCCTTACATTGGCACAAGATATGGAATAATGTACATGCTGGTTGTAAATTACATATAATATATGTCATTCACATTTACATATTTCTAATCTATTCCGTGCAAACACTGGTGAAACTAATCACAGTTTAAACCAATGTTTGTACAAGGACACAGCAATAACAGATGGAATCAATGCAGAACATTAAGTACATAAGAACCTGAAAGTAATTATGTTAAAGGAGATTTTATAGGCTGAACTGATAAAAAGCTACAAAGTCAAATTAAATTGGCTGACCAAGCTGGTTGAATAAGTTTACTAAGTTTGTTTGTCACTATCTATCTATCTATCTATTGTTCTATTTATCGTTCTCTATCATTCTATCATTCTATCTAGCATTCTCTCTTTCCTTCAATCATTCTATCTATTGTTCTCTCTATCATTCTATCTGTCATTCTAGCGTTCTACCGTTCTGTCTCTTTACACAAGTTAATAAAAAAATTAAAATAATTGAAACCAAATGTAAAATAAAAAAAAATTAAATTTAAGGAGTGCATAACATTTGATTCAGATTGTTTATTTGCCTGCCTGGTACTTAATGCACACAAAATGAGGGTTAATTATAAAAAATTGGACTGTAGCCTAAGGTTGTTATGATTCCTGTCTTGTGTTCCCCTTGTCTTGTGTGGACTTTTGTCATTTCCTGTCCTGTGCCATGTTTTGTAGTCCCTTGTTTTTCTTGTTTATTAGTCTCCCCAGGTGTTTCTGATTAGCCACGCCCCCTTGTTATCTTGTTTAGCTTGTTAGTCTCTGTATTTAAACCCTGTGTCTTGTTTCATTGCTTGAGGGTTCTTGACTTTGTAATGTTGTTTGTTCTGGTCCATAGTCTATGTCTGTCAAGTTCTGAGTCTGTTTAATTAAAGCTGCTGCATGTGGATCCTGCATGTGGATCCTGCTTTGTCCTTTGATTCAACCCACAGTGTAACAGAAGAACCCACCGCAAATGGATCTAGCACAGGGATGGGCAACTTTGGTCCTGGAGGGCCAATGTCCCACAGAGTTTAGCTCCAACCCTGAAAAAATCACCTGCCTGTAATTTTCTAGTAATCCTGAGGACCTTGATTAGCTTGTTCAGGTGTGTTTGATTAGGGTTGAAGCTAAACTCTGTAGGACAGTGGCCCTCCAGGACCGAAGTTGCCCATCCCTGATCTAGCAGCAGCTTTGGGGAGTCTCCAGCCAAGAAGGTGGCCATGCCTGATTCTGGTTCCCAGGATGGCAGCCGCCATGTCGCCTGGGAGTTTGCCTCCGGCCAAGATGGCTGCTGCCACGCCTGAGAGATCGTCTACGGCAAAGATGGCCGCCGCCACGCCTGAGAGATCATCTCCGGCAAAGATGGCCGCTGCCACGCCTGAACTTGAGCCCTCAGCAGAGATGGCCGCCTCCACGCTTCCTGAGCCTCTTTCTGTTCCTGAGACCGCATCTGTTCCTGAGTCTGAGCCTGTTCCTGAACCTGAGCTTCTTCACGTCATGCCTGCCGATCCGGAGACTGTTCACGTCACGTCTGCCGAGCTGGCGACAGTTCACGTCACGTCTGCCGATCCAGAGACTGTTCACGCCACGTCTGCCGATCCAGAGACTGTTCACGCCACGTCTGCCGATCCAGAGACTGTTCACGCCACGTCTGCCGATCCAGAGACTGTTCACGCCACGTCTGCCGATCCAGAGTCTCCGGACAAGATGGCCGTCACGTCTGCCGATCCAGAGTCTGTTCACGTCATGTCTGCCGAGCCAGTGTCTCCGGACAAGATGGCCGCCGCCGAGCCAGTGTCTCCAGACAAGATGGCCGCCGCCGAGCCAGTGTCTCCGGACAAGATGGCTGCCGCCGAGCCAGTGTCTGTTCCTGAGCCGATGTCTGCATAACCCCACAGCTGCCATCAAGAAAATTTTGGGAGGGGGCAGTGAGTCCCCTGAACTGTCGTCTCCGCCCTGGCCACCCGAACTGTGTGGACCACCCTGGCCACCTGAACTGCCTGGTCCACCCTGGCCGCCTGCACAGCCTGCTCCACCCTGGCCTCCCGTCCTGCCGCAGTCTCCAGGCCCTCTTCCGCTCCACGGGCCTGGCCCTCCATCCCGCCCCCGGATCCGCCTCCGCTCCACCACCCTCCTTGACTGTTTCCTGAGGAGCGTCTGGAATCCGCTCCTTAAGTGGGGTGCTCTGTTATGATTCCTGTCTTGTGTTCCCCTTGTCTTGTGTGGACTTTTGTCATTTCCTGTCCTGTGCCATGTTTTGTAGTCCCTTGTTTTTCTTGTTTATTAGTCTCCCCAGGTGTTTCTGATTAGCCACGCCCCCTTGTTATCTTGTTTAGTTTGTTAGTCTCTGTATTTAAACCCTGTGTCTTGTTTCATTGCTTGAGGGTTCTTGACTTTGTAATGTTGTTTGTTCTGGTCCATAGTCTATGTCTGTCAAGTTCTGAGTCTGTTTAATTAAAGCTGCTGCATGTGGATCCTGCTTTGTCCTTTGATTCAATCCACAGCGTTACAAAGGTGTTTGGCACTGGAAAAAATTAAGATTTCTAACTGTAATCTGAATTTAAAAAAACGTATCCTAATACCTGCAATTTGTTTGTTTATTCATTTATTTATTTTCAGTTTATTTATTTTTCAATAAATTGGCACATATATTCTTTTTATTAAAAAGACTACATTAATTTTATATATATATAAATATTCAAATATTTTTGCATAATGATGTGAACCGATGACCATCACTGGCAATCAACTTTCAACACAGATGTGCTAATTTCACGTATTTCATATCACTCTATTCCTTTCAAAAGGAGTTATTCATTGAGCTTTCTGTGGACAAATGTCTAGATGAACGAAGTGTTGGACTTAGACAGAGCCTTGAAGTTCCTGGATGTGTGGCTGAGCGCTGATTCCCAAATCACAGATGGCAGAGGCTCAGAGGGGGCTCCCCTCAATCCCCAAAGCAGAGCAGAAATCCCGGACACACAGAGGCCCTTATGCAGAGTAAAGCAGATCTCCCCACAGAGTGCCAAAGGGAATCTCTCTTCACCTTCCCTTCACTGTGCTAATGAGATTTTAATGGGCAGGTCGGCAGAGGCCTGCAGAGACTCAAGAGCTCACAGAGGAGTGACTAGATATGGTCCCAGCCAGAACAGAGACCCAAAGGACCAATACATCAGACGGCAGATATTTAATCCCTAATTTATTACCTTCTCATTGAATGAGATTTAAAGTCCAAGTTCTCAGTACATCATTGATTGAACTCTGATCGTTGATTTGCCATAAGAAGGTATAGTTCATGTCTCATCCTCTAAAGGTTTCAGTGAAGTTTCTTTCAGCTCTTCTAAGGCTCATCTGTAGCTTTTCACTGATGCTTTAATGATATGTGAATGGGTAAAGTGCCCTCTAATGGCCAAACAGAGAAACACAACACAAAACAAATCTAATAAAGCATAGGCAATCATAGCCCCTCCCCCCTCCCCCCTCCCCCCTCCCCCCTCCCCTATATTATAGGAACGTCACAATTATTCATTATTTCACATATTTATCTCTCTCTCTCTCTCAATCTTATGAAATATTATTACAATTTAAAATGACTGTTTTCTATTTCAGTATATATTAAAATGTAATTTATTCCTGTGATTAAGCTAAATTTTCAACATCATTACTCCAGTCTTCAGTGTCACATGATCCTTCAGAAATCATTCTAATATGCTAATTTTGCTGCTCAATTAACATTTCTTATTAATAAAAGTTCAAGTTGTGCAGCTTAATATTTTTGTGGAAATCATGATGCATTTTTTCATTTTTTCTTTACACACAAGGGAACTGTAGCATTGAAATGAAGTCATATAATGTGACATAAAGCAGTTTATCATGCGACACCACTAGTTGTTGGAAAAATTGCTTCTTTCTGGAAAAGCTACACAATTGCTAAGCTACTGACACTACTGAAAAATGTAGTTATAGTCGTGTCACTATATACTTCTAGTTAGCTACTCCCCAACTGTGCGCTGAGTATTAGATATTTATGAAGCCTCAGAAGCGGAGAATATGTTCTTATGTGAACTCTCTCTCAAGGGCTGTGTGGTCCTGAGGGAGAAGGTGAGACTGATAGCCTGAGGGATCTAGAGATCGAGCAGTGTTGATAGGGGAAAATGACCCTCACCGCTCTCTCCTTCACTGCAAAAAAACACAGGTCAATCCTACTGACTCGCTCTTATATAGCACAAAGCCAACACGACCTCTGATGTGAGCTCACACACGGCCACTCCAACTCTCTTTGTCATTCTGCGTATACCAATAGTATTAAAAGAAAACGAAAAAGAAACTGCATTTTGTTCCACATACAAAACAAGATTTCTTACAAAAAATTCTACTTCAAATAAATTATGATCTTTTGAACTTTCAATTGATCAAAAAACCCTGAAAAAGTGTATCACGATATCCACAAAAATATTAAGCTGCACAACTTGAAAATTCTTAATAATAAGAAATGTTTATTGAGCAGAAAAATCAGCATATTAGAATGATTTCTGAAGGATCATGTGACACTGAAGACTGGAGTAATGATGCTGAAAATTCAGCTTTGCCATTACAGGAATAAATGACATTTTAAAATATATTGAAATAGAAAACATTAATAATATCTATCATTCAATAAAAATACATATCATTATAATTGTCTTGTTAATTGGCTAAATAATGAAAGTATCCATTCACATTATTTAATCAAAGTATAAAATGTACACAATTAATCAACATCCCTTACCAAAAATGAATATGTGAATACATCCCTATGTTTGTGTATTTTATCCTTTTTTTATATAGTTTTTGGTTGTGTTTCTCTCAATTACATCAGGCTCTTTGTTCCTCCATAATACAGTCCTGTAGCCTTCTGTGGAAAATACAAAATGTGCATAGGACCCATTTTTGTCATTACATGAACTATAGTCAAAGAGAGCCATGAAAGTCATAACATGGAATACCTCCCCTGGTGCAGCCCTCCCTACTTTCTATTGGGGTCTTTTGTCTCGGGTGTCAAAGAAGACAAAGAAGAAAAATGGCTGCCAGCATTCGCCCTCTTGCCTTCATAACTAAGAGCGTACGGCAATGACCGAAGGGACACATTTAAACCTCCTTCATCACCCATACTATACTCTCTTGTCCTAAACCTTTAGCTAATAGAGAAGAGATGGAGCGGAGGACAATGTAGTCACATTTGTCACACGGCTATGATATCAAAATGTACCTATTATTTAGCAAAATCAGGTCACAGGAGACATTAATATCAGATATGAATGTAACGTGCCTGTGCAGATCACGTATGAAAGGATCACCTGAGGTGGATGATAATACCAAGGTAAATTGGGCCATTGTATTATGTCTTTGGCCACATACTGTACACACTGTAAAGTTTCAGAAGTGACAGCCATTTTTAAATAAAGGAGTTCAAAGTGAAAGACAGTAGGCCTGACTTCTAACACAACATACACAATGTTACATCTTCAACAGTATAATTAAATTACTGTACTATTCTCTCTAAAAAGTATTGGATTACTTATTACTAATTACTTTCTAAATCCCATATCAACCTGAACAATACAAGGATAGACATGAAACTGCACTTTTGATTCTTTCAAATAAACAATATACAATTGGATAATTATTCTTGAACAGACCAAAGTGTGTAAAGAGATGAAGTTACAATAAAAACAAACATTTTAACATTAAATGTTGATGTTAAATCCATTTGTTTTATATAGAATTGTTCTATATTACAGCATTTAATGCAATTAAATCAGAAGTTAACTGAGCAGTGAATGATTTTCTTTTTCATTTGTTGTTTGATTGACATTAACGTTAAAAAACAGCAGCATGTAGGCCTATTAGGGTTCTGTCACTTTAAAACCTCATGCATGGATCCAATATAATGATAATTTCGCCCAACTGTTTACTTTCTCTTTGACATAACTGACTTTGTTTACGTGAATACTCACCAAGACGGAAATTTTGACACATAAGTGTGTGTAATAGAACGTTCAAGCACAATAAGCCACAAAAGTAAACTAAATTCAACACTCGTGCGCTTCGGATCTGCACCACAGAAAGCCCTCTGCCAGTACTGGTTTATTGTGCTTTTTATAACCCACCAATAACTCAAGCACGTCTCGCAATTTCTTCTCATTCATCCATGTTTCTTTGCTTCTCTAACATGTTTCAGTAGTCCTGCATTGCACAGATATATTTACATACAGATAAACTAGAAAAAACTCTATTTATTGACATCTTCATGATTTCGCCCAGCCCAACTCTGCACCCCCCGGGGGAGGCTCACCCCTGGATTATAGTATAATTTTCATTTTATTTCAAACTTTTTCACTTTACCAAAAAGGATGAACTGTGAATAACCTATAAGAACGACAGTGTGACAAACAATGATACGTTCATTCATAATTCTGTTTACATGGAAAAGCACAACGAGTCATCCTTTGCCAATTATAACTGTGGTAACTCCATCCATGTACTTACTTATTTTAATATGCAAAACTGTTACCCAGTCATAGCAGTGGGCATTTACTTCCAAGTCTTGAATGTGGAACGCCCATCAAAAAGGAGTGTTTGGAAGAGAGGGTCAAAAACGGGATAGAAAATAGCTTATTACTTCTAAAGTAGGATTTTTTTTATGTAAAAATCTTGATAACATTATAAGTGGACCTCAGAGAACATTATAGTTCATGACCCCTTTAAATTTATTGTAAAACAACCTCATAGATAAAGAATGAACATCCACACATGAAGAGCGCTTACCCTCCACACAAGACGGCTGTGCCCGCGTTGTGCCGGCCACCTGACCTGGGAAACAGGAGCACTTGACAGTCTGTGAACGTTCCTCAATCTTGTTCTTATTACAGCACCGGTGGATGGCCACCACCTCACAGGTTCCCTGCTTCACCTGGTACGAAGCTGCAGAAAAGATAACCCTAACTGTTAATATTAATAACCCACTCAATATAAGAAACAGCATCTACAACCCCAGATCCAGAAAAGTTGGGACATTTTGTAAAATGCAATAAAATCAAGAGTCTGTGATTTGTTAATTCTCTTTCACCTTTATTTAACTGGCAAAAGCACAAAGAAAAGATTTGCAAAGATTTCACTGACGAACATAAGTGTATTTTGTAAATACAAACAAATTTAGATTTTGATGGCTGTTTTGATTACAACACTCCAAAAAAAGTTGTAAGAAGGCAAAGTAAAAGTGAGAAGCTTATAGAATATCCAAGTTAAACTCCTGAAATAGTCCACAACAAGTTGGTGAATTGGTAGTAGGTGAGGGGATCGTGATTGAGTGTATAAGGAGCATCTCAGTCTTTGCAAGCAAAGATGGGTCATGGCTCATTCTAAATACAAGATTGCAAAGAATTTAGGTCTTTCATCTTCTACCATACATAACATTGTGAAAAGATTCAGGGAATCCAGTGAAATGTCAGTCTGTGTAGGGCAAGGCAGGAGGCCTCTATTGAATGAGCGTGACCTTTGAGCCCTCAGATGGCACTGCATGAGAAACCATCATGCAACTCTGTTAAATACAGCCACATGTGCTCAGGAAAACTATTGTCACTTACCATCTGCTGCTGCATCAAGAAATGCCACTTGAATCTCTGTTACTCAAGTCGAAATCTATACATCAGTTCTATGCAGAGATGGTGGTAAGATCTCTGGGCCCGAGCTCATCTCAGATGATCCCAAACACAGTGGAAATCCACATTTCAGCTTGTTTTTGGGAAAAAAGACATTGAGTTCTCAGTCCCAAAGACGAAAGGGACCATCCAGACTTTCATCAGCGACAAGTGCAAAAGCAAACATCTGTCATGACATGGAGGTGCATCAGTGGGGTGACTTGTATGGGTGTGTGACTGACGTGGAGGCGTATATTGGGATTGTAAAGAGATATTTAATGGCATCAAGATGACATCTTTCCTGGGAATCAAGACAATGCCAGGCCTCATTCTGCACATGCTAAAACAGAGTGGTTTCTAGACACTATATCGTAGAAGGGATGTGCTTGACTGCCTGTCTGCAGTCTAGATCTGTCTCTTGAAAATGTATAACCCATCATGAAAAGGAGAATCAGACAACACGACCAAACACTGTTGAGCAGCTGTCTTGTATCAGGTGAGATTGGGCAAAAATTCCACTTCACATCAACAATTTGTATCCCCAATTCCCAAACTATTAAAAAGTGTAATTAGAAGGAAAGGTGATGTGACACATTGGTAAACATGCCTCTGTCCCAACTTTTTTGGAGTGAGTTGCAGCAAAATATGTTTATATATACAAAATACACTTAAGTTGGTCAGTGAAAACTTTTGTCAGTTAAACAAAGGTTAAAGAGAATTAACAAATCATAGATTCTTGATTGTATTGCATTAGATCAAATTTCACAACTTTTCTGGATTTTGGGTTGTACAGTATATTTGATGAGTGGCAGCATCTAACAAGCATCTGAAGGACTGCCAGGTCCCTGTTTTTTCTCTTTCTCTCTCCCATTTCCATTAGCAGTACATACATAGTGAACACAGAGCTATATTCTTCTGTTCTGAGAGAGAAAAATAAATCATTTAAGCACTGGATTTTTATTTTACAGCCAGTCTAACATGAGTGTTCAATTACAGCCAAGATTTGACTTAAGAAACAAGGGCTCCTCTATGCAGTGAGGTGTGTGAGTATCAACTAATGTTTCATTGTTGCTGCAATGTGGTAATAATGCAAATTGCCAAAATGCATTATGACATGGTTAGGGCTGTTATATAACAGATGGCTGTGGAAAATAACATATCCAAATGATTTAAATCACAGTGTGGATTAAGTTTTCAAACACCATTAGCATTGCTTAAATACAAAAGTGACTAGTCACTCTGGGTTTACTGATATATGTATATGTGGCATAACCATCTGTCCTGCTGTCACGAGAGAGAGTAAACAAGTGACATGTATTTGAGGTGAACATTTATGATTTACTTGCTTCTCCTGGGACATTGCTAGCAAACATTCATTACAGAACAGAAAAAGGGGCCATAACCAAAAACTTTTTTATAGACTTTCGCATATTTACATAGAACAAAAATGGAAAAGCAATGCAGTGGAACACAAAAATGCATTCCGTATACGGCCCCTAAGGTCAATCTGAAATGTGTCTGATATTTAATAAAAGGTGAATGAAATGTCCAAGGCCTGGAAATACATTAAAAACACATTCAAGTGACACACCATGTCTTCAATACACAACAGTAAGAAATGCAAAAAGGTCATAAAATATATTGCTACTTAAGTTTAGAAGTTCCTTTTGTGATGTGATATCAAGTGATTAAGGCTGATGTGGATGTGTTGGGTAATATCATATTTCTTTAACTTTTTTCACTGGTAACACTTTAATCTGATAGTCCACTTTAGACATTCTACTAACTATAAGTAACTTTGTAACTAAATGTCAACTAGCAGTCATTAGAGTATTAGTAGACTTGGTAACTTTTTTGGTAACTTTATTTTACAGTGTCCTTGTTACATATGTTACATGCACTTACCATAGTAATAACAGTAAATTATGCATAATTACATGCAACCAACCCTCAGCTAAACTCTAGTCCTACCTTAACTCTATAGTAAGTACATGTTGTTAATTAATATTACTTATTACTTAATTGTATAATTACACTGTAACAATGACACCTTTAAATAAAGTGTAACCCTTTTTTTAAAAGGTGACGTATTACTTGTAACTACATGAACTTACTATAGTAATAACTATACACTTTATTTTGATGGTCCCCCAACATTCTACTGACTATAAGTAACTAGTTGACATGTAGCTGCAAATTAATGAGAGTTGACAAGTAGCAAAGTTACTTATAGTTACTATAATGTCTAAAGTGGACTATCGAAATAAAGTGTAACCTTTTCGGTTAGTGACAAAGCTTTTCAGTGCTAGTGCATTAATTTAATCTAAATAAGTGTCTGTGATATGTGATTTTGCATTTGAAACATTACAGTGTTGTTTTTGTAAACTACTAAAAATTGAAAAATGCTGAAATAAAATAAAACATAAATATAAGAATAAAAAAAATGACTCAAAAAAATTAAACAAAACGAAAATTAGAGATGTTGCCTTGCTTACATTGAATGAAATTGAAGTTTAACTAGAATGAAGTATGTAACGATTTTTGTATTTTGCAGCATTCACGCCATGATGTAGTTACGGTAATAAGATGACAACCAAGATGTTCTACTTGAAGCTGAATTATACATTTCTATCAACGACCAAATGAATATGCAGCAGTCACATAGTACAAGTAGGAGCTCTCAGAAAATTCCCAGTTTACAAGTTGAATATGTTGGAATCTTGTAATCACAGTAATTACGACATGTGTGAATGCACTTTTTTATCATTCTCCTGTAGCCACAAAGAATTATGGGAAGTGTAGTTTGGTTGCACAAGCCTATTAGATTGCCATACTTGATCAAACTCTTCATTGATCATACAATATTTTAGTCAAAATGCAAATTAGAAATCATTATAATCAGCACCAGTTAGCTGAGTGATTCTGCTATTGATTTGTAAATGTTCGCATTTTTCTTAGTAGTTCTTGTACTAAATGTGTTAAACATAAACAAACAAATAAATAAATAAAAATGGCATTACTGTCCATTTTTTATGGTTACTAAGTGAAATGCAATGCAATAAAGAATCATAACTAATATGAAAGCCTGTTATTCTTTTAATGTACACTTCAATTTTATGGTCTAATGCTGCATTTACAGAATTACCATAATTGCGAGATGACAAAACATGACGTTCTACTCGGAGCTGCTCACGTCCTCGGACTGGGAATTGTGCGTTCCTATGGCACATCTTGTAATTATGACATGGCGTAAACGCACCTTAATTCAGATATGACAGGTCTGCACACACACATATACACACAGGTTTCCATTTCATCAGGCCGTGAACTCCCTCTCCCGCTATGATGTGTAGTTTGTTTGACAGCTTCCTCCTGGGAAAAGTGGTGCTCCTCAGCTTAAAGAGGCCTCATTCTTTCTATACTCTACCTTCTCTTTTCATTTCCTCCTGAACTCACCTCTCTGCCTTCTCCTCTTGAGGCTTCACATGCAGCCACATTTACCCCCCTCACCCTGTCCTCTCTGTCCAACATGGACCCTGCCGACTTGGCTTTAATTAGAGGAAGCGTGTGGAGTCCAGGGGGCGAGTGCTTACAGGCTGGATGCCCGTGCGCGTGCCTCTCCAGGGTCTCTGTCAGCCCCGACATCGCAGGATAAACAACAGATAAGGGCAGATCTCTAACTGTGACTATGACTGACACCACGGGGCCTCACGTCGGATCCTGCATGGGCATCGGAGAGATAATGAATGATGGATGGTGTGTCTCTGTATTCTGGAGATGAGAGGGTGGGCAGACTTTTTGGAACCTGGAACATGTATGAATTTTATCTGAAAAAAGTGATATATGATTTTGTATCTGAAGCATTTGTATTTTCAAGCTAAAACTAAAACTTGAAAAATCGTTTTGGTAACTGAAATAAAGCTGAAATAAAGTATGCAGATATTAGATGAAAAATGTTGTATTAATATTATTAAAACTATTAATTACAGTTAAAGAAAACTAAAACTTATAAAAATGACAAAAGCACATAACTAAATTACTAAAACTAATAGGAAAAATTTAAATATTAAGAAATATTTTACAATATTAATGCATTATATAATACTAAAATAACAAAGCATTAAAAAGCCTGCTGAAATGAGTCTTTTTAATTAGCTAAACTATAAAAATTGAGGATATTCAATGGTTCTTTAAAGCGAGTTTGGTTTTGTTTTGGGTTTATTTTTAGATTACAAGTTTTTCAAGTTACTGTTATTCAGATCAGTGGTTTCTTGGTTCTTTAAAGCAGTGATTCTCAAATGGTTCAAGACCCAGATTTTACATTGGACATTGACCCACACAAAATCACTGTGATCAAAGTGTCCTTTAGGGTGTCGTGGAGGGGTGAGGTGTCTAAGACCCAACATCTAGCTACTGGGGTGCCTCAGGGCTCAGTGCTTGGACCACTTCTCTTCTCCATCTACATGACATCAAGAGGATATGTGATTCAGAAACATGGCTTTTCCTATCACTGCTACACTGATGACACACAACTCTACCTCTCATTCCAGCCTGATGATCAGACGGTAGCTGCTCGCATCTCAGCCTGCCTGACAGACATTTCTGGCTGGATGAAGGACCACCACCTTGAACTAAACCTTGCGGAGACAGAGCTGCTTGTGGTCCCGGCCAACCCAACACTTCACCACAACTTCTCCATTCAGCTAAGTTCATCATCCATAACTCCATCAAGGTCAGCCAGAAACCTTGGAGTTGTGATTGATGATCAATTGAACTTTACAGAACACATTGCTAGAACTGCTAGTCCTGCAGATTTGCCTTATACAACTTTAGGAGGATCAGGCTCTTCCTATCAGAGCATGCTACACAACTCCTTGTCCAAGCACTTGTTCTATCCAGACTGGACTATTGTAATGCTCTCCCGGCAGGTCTTCCAGCTTGCACTATTAAACCTCTGCAACTGATCCAAAATTCTGCAGCTAGAGTGGTCTTTAACGAGCCGAAAAGAGCACACGTCACTCCACTCCTCACTAAATTGCACTGGTTGCTAGTTGCCGCTCGGATCAAATTCAAGTCATTGACGTTTGCCTACAGAACAACCACTCTGCTCCCTCCTACCTAAACTCATTACTTCAGACTTACGTGCCATCCAGAAACTTGCGCTCTGCAAGTGAATGCCGTCTTGTGGTGCCATCTCAGAGGCACAAAATCTCTTTCTCGGACCTTTACCTTGACTGTTCCCTGCTGGTGGAATGACCTGCCCAACTCAACCAGAGCAGCTGAGTCCGTGTCCATTTTCAAGAAACTGCTGAAGATGCATCTTTTTCGACAACACTTGATCCATTAATACTAACACTTTCTCTTCTATTCTTTATCTATTATCTTTATTAAAAAAAAAAAAACTGGAACTGTAACCTGTTAGATTAAACTGGAAGGGTCATAGCACTTGCATATTGTTGTCTATTGTTAGTTTAACTGTTTCTATTGTTCTCATTCGTAAGTCGCTTTGGATAAAAGCGTCAGCTAAATGAATAAATGTAAATGAACATCAGCTAAAGGTAGCCTGGGTCATATTTGCTTGTTTTTTTACTTTTTACTTGTAATTTTGTTCTTGGTTTTCAAGAAATGAGAACCTGTCCACTTCTGTGAAATGAATTTGCACCAAAATACCAGTTTGACTGGATACAACAATGACTGGATCAACAGCAAAAGATATGGGAAGATTATCCCTTGTTAAAATCAATTTATCAGAATTCTCGTTTTTCAAACAGTAGCATTTGGAGTGAAGTCATGGGTTCAACTCCCTGGGACTGCAAGAACTGATAGTTTTTCTTTATTAATACCTTTATTCAGCAAGGATGCATAATATTTGTCAAAAGTGACAGTAAAGATATTTCTATTGTAACAAAAAATCTATTTCAAATAAATCAGCATATTACGGAGCCCCTAGGGGGACATGGTGATGGAAAAAAATATGAGATGGAAGGAAAAAAACATATTTCAGTGCTTTGCATTCGCTTGCAAAGAACACAAACATTTTGCAAGCTAAAGCAAGGTTTCTCAGTGGAACACAAAACATTTGCGAGAACGCAAAAGTGTTGACATATCATTTTACCTCCCATCACATTTTCTTTTTACTTCATCATGTTCCTTTAGTGGCTCCATATCATATTAGAATGATTTCTGAAGGATCATGTGACACTGACTGACAGAAGACTGGATTAATGGCTACTGCAAATTCAGCTTTACCATTAAGAGAATACATTACATTTTTAAAATACATTAAAATAGACAGCATTTCTTTTAAATTCTAATAATATTTCATAATATTGCTGTTTTTACAGGATTTTCGATCAAATAAATGAAGCCTTAGTGCCTTAAATGAAGCCTTAATAAAATACTTTCCTTTCCAACGCCAACGCCAACATTTTAAAAGTGTATATTCAAAAAAGCATTAGTGACCAATTGAGATCTACTGCTATAAAGCACCTGTATAGATAATGTTCTGAAAACAAGAGTTAATTAGTAAATTAGTATAAGAGCTCATATCAATTCAGTCACTAAAACCCTTTTAATGCTAATTGGAACTTATATTTAAGAGTGGTTAAATGTAATTTTAAGTGTATTCAGTGAATATCTGAATAATAAATATAAAAAAGTTGTGCTTATAAAGATATATATATATAAAGATAAAGATAACTTGTATGTGTGTATGTGGGTTGTGTGTGCCTTGTTAGTGTGCAGAGAAGCAAGTTGGAGGCTCAGCACTCATGGGAAGACTTCCCATCATCACCAAACCCCAAGAACAAAGGCCATACTGCCTCCTACTGGCATAATAGGCTCACAGGAAAGACATGAGCAATCCCTTCCTTCATAAGTAGCACTGGCACACAACAACTCTTTATCTACCATTAACAGTCATTTACAGTCAAATTGATGAGCAATTCCCTGGATTTAACAAAAATACTGTCTGGAGAAATCATGCAGCCAACCAGAGGATGAAGGTCTCACACTATCACTCATGTCTTACACCATTCTCACACACAGGCAGGCGTCACATCTTGGACACTCAGGTGACATCATCTGACACATCTCCAGCCCTGGAGACTACAGCAACAAACAAGCCACAAAATGAGATCTCAGACAGTGGAAAAGATTGCTTGTAAACGTTGCATTATAAGCTAATAACGACCAAACAGGCGTGCAAAATGTGTGCTGTGTGAACAGCTTAAATGCATCTGAATAAGCCTTTTTCTGTATGTGGATCTTTTTACACACTTGGCAGCAGAAGTCATTAGTAAAATTCTCCGCCGCACCATTAAGCACAGGGAGCAGACTCCGCGGATAATCGTGAGATTTTTTCCGCGGCTTCTCCTCCAGGACCGCAACACTAGAATTAACCGCTCAGCGTTCCACCATAGCCATCTTGTTCTGGATTTTAAAGCGCTGTTATGATGGTCTCAGAGTAATAAATCTCAGATCAGCCTGAAATCAAATAAGATTTCAAGCATGGCTAACTGTCTCTATCCCTGTGGCGGACGCATCTGGGTGTCGAGCTAAACGCCATTACCTTGAGCTGATGGGGCAGCCAGGCGATTGATATATTCTGACAGCGCGAGGCGAGTGAGCCGTTGTGCGATTTATCAAGAAGCATGTCTTTCTGCTGTCAATAGCTGACTGGCGTGTCAGTACCAAAAGGGCAGACATTTTGTGACTCTGAGGGAACTCGGTTGATTGCGACGACAATGAGTGCACTGAGGGTAGGCCTGTCAATGTAACGTGTTCATTTTGTGAGATGAATTATATTTAAAACAATATGCGCTAAAAATAAAGCAATTAATCCTGCCCTCTGACCCAGAAGTAAAATCTTTTACAGGATTTTTTACAGAGAGCAACAGCATGAATATGTGGCTCTTTTTTCTTTCTTTTTTTTTTTTAAATTGGAAGCCACACAATATTCAATGCTTTTTGTCTGTCACAATAACGTAATGCCATAAATTATTATAATTTGCATGTATTTAATTATTTATTTACATTAATAATCTAGTCACAACAGTCTATATATATGTGTGTGTATATATAGAATGATATATATATATATTATGTGTCATATAGAATATGACACTGTATGTAAATAGGAATATATATATATATTCTATACTTGTATCAGTGCTCCGTGTATCATTCTAATATGCTGATTTGCAGCTCAAGTAACATTTCTTATTATTATCAATGTTGAAAACAGTTGTGCTGCTTAAAATTTTTGTGAAAAATGTGATAACTTTTCCGCCAGGATTCTTTGATGAATATAAAGTTTATATAATCTTTTGTAACATCATAAATATCTTTACTGTCACTTTTGATCAATTTAATGCATCCTTGCAGAATAAAAATGATTAATTTTTATTAAGAACCCAAAAGAACCCAAAAATTTCACAAAAATAGTGTATAGGGTTCAGACAAGCTAAAATAGATCATGCAATATTATAATAATACTAATACTGATCATTTGAAATGAGTTAGAACAAAGTTTCAAGATCATAACAGCATTCACTGTAAAAAGTGAACAGTTGGATCAATTTTAAAAAATTACTTCAATTGGTAACGTTTTTCATGATAAAACATGATAATTTAAGTTGAGAAAACTTAATTCCTTTAGGTGTTACCAATTGAAGTAATTTTTTTAAGTTGATCCAACTATTCACTTTTTACAGAAGCACTATGCAGAAATGTTTTCTTCCTAGTTGCTGACTGTATTGCACCTTGTTTTCAGTCTGTCCATCCATAGTTTTTTCCTATAATTTAAAATAAATCTTCTGCATGCGAGTTTCACAAAATAACACCTCAGGTTCAGCGTTCAACAAAGAATATGCAGTAACAGACGAATGTCTATGTCCGTGACAGAAGAAAATGTGCAGCGTGACAAAATGAAACTAACAAGCTTTCTAACAAGAACACCCAGTATCTGAGGCCAGCTGACATGTTCCACACACACCTCCTTTACTCAGGCCAGGTAATAAATAGCTCCGGGTTAGCTGTTGTTTTTAATTGGATGTGTCAAATGTCATCACAAGCTTGAACAATGTTGCATGGACGTTTTAACTTGTGTGTTTAATCTTCATGTCATGAGTGTAAGACAAACCAAAGGACAGCTCACATAACACAAATGAGGTCTCAGAGTGGGTGGCCTTTGGCTCCAGGCGACTCACTTTGACACACTGCACTATATGGAGGCTGAATCAATGTGTCGAAAATGGCCACAAATGGCTCGTGTAGGCATGCAGGTGTGTTGGCGAATGTGTGTGTACTCATTAAATGAAACGCGCATTGGGACTTTGCTGGCCTTCGGTGTTGGCTATATAAGGGCCTATTACAGCAGACATGAACAAAGACAGCCGCTTGCACGCTATTGTCTCTATTTACCTGCAAGCATGGGCAAGCATGACAGGACACACAAGACAAGAAAAAGTGGTTGTTAGTTATAGTGTCTGGTTTCAGTGTCAACCATCAGTCAACGGCCCTTGCCTCGTTTGGGTGAGATTCAGACCATCCATTCCCATTAGTGTCCATGTTTCCGTGGGAGAACTTTACAAATGACCCATTACTGCTTCTCATTCAGACACATGAGGGGTTATTCCTGTGAATGCATTTATAGAGCTTCAGAGCCACCATGTGGCCACAAGTGGCACTGCAATGAAGAACTTGCTTTTCAAGGTAAAAATGTGGCAGAAATCCCAAAGTTATTAAGATACTATTTACACACACACACACACACACACACACACACACACACACACACACACACACACATATAAATATATTTAAAGTGTAGTATAATATGTGACCCTGGATCGCAAAACGCACAGGTATATTTGTGGCAATAGCCAACAATACATTGTATGGGTCAAAATTCTTGCTTTTTCTTTTATGTCAAAAATCATTAGGATATTAAGTAAAGATCATGTTCCATGAAGATATTTTGTAAATTTCCTACGGTAAATATATAAAACATTTATTTTTGTGAGTGAATGCAGCACAATCGTGAACATAAATGGACAACTTTAAAGGTGATTTTCTCAATGTTTGGATTTTTTGCACCCTCAGATTTCAGATTTTCAAATAGTTTTATCTCGGCAAAAATATTGTCCTATCCTAACAAACCATACATCAATGGAAAGCTTATTTATTTTAGCTTTTATATGATGTATAAATCTCAATTTCAAAAAATTTACCCATGTGACCCATGTGGTTTTGTGGTCACATATGTAATATTATAATGTACATATAGCATAATATGTTTGTTTATATAATCAAATACATCAAAATATATAAAAAAAATAAAAACTTCATATCTTTCAACAGTTATTACATCAGTCTGCTGTGTCACGTGACACGTGACAAAACTATAATAAATTCAAATATTATCTATAATATTATGCAATATTTAAATATACAACATATAGTGTATTTAGAGCTTTTTTATTACTAGAGTTTTTATTGGCTATGGTCACCTGTGCAAAAACTCCAGGCCACTTCGATAACATTAAAATCACAAATATGTTTTATTAAAAAAAAAAAAAAAATAGTTACACCATGTGACCAGTCAGTGCAAAAAGTCACTCTGAAACTTGCCCTGACAAAGGCAATGAATCGGCAATACAATTTTGTGCATTTTTGCCAACATTTCTCCCTTTTTGCATTTGTTTTCCTCAAAATATTCAATTTCAATATTCAACAACAAACAATTTTTCCTCAATTAGCAAAAGTCTCTCTTCGAATTAAGGATAGGGCTGAAACCAGCGATGACATCCACTTATGAAATGTGAAAACTTTGGTGACCTTCACAACACACTTCTGCTGTAATTAGCACAGTGCTGATTAAAAACACCTCCGTTAGAAAAGTAACCTCTTCTCCCCATCAAAATGAAAAGTAACATCATCAGTCAGAGCGGCTCGAGATGCTGGTGGCATTTCTGTCTCAGCCGAAAGGTCACCTTGCATTACAGTAGCAACAACTAAACAAAGAGAAGCCGTAATTAAAGAAAGTGTGATAATTATCGGGAGCAACGCTGACATTGGGGAAGGACTTTGCATAATATGAATGATTCAGCAAAGAGCCTGGAGTCTGACCTTTTGGCATGCTAAAATATTTATGTACTGCTGGTCACTTCTTCACCATGAGGGAAGCTTTCATGAATTATGCAAATCAGAATTAGTTAGCTCGTGGGTGTCAATTAGCGTGGGGAAGTGGACATAATTTTAGTTACCCTCCCTCTTTTCTCCCCACGAAGACGGGTACGTCTTTGTGTGTGTGTGTGTGTGTGTGTGTGTGTACAGAGGCATGCAGAGGTGTAACGAGCTTATTACCTGACCATTTAAGATTAATACAGTCATTACTAAATTGTCCCTTCGCTTAAAACTCTTTACTGCAGAGGCATGAACTCTAATGAAGAAAGTGACTTTGCTGCTGTCCGTTTTAATGTCACTGCAGGGCAGGAGCACTATCATATAAATATGATACGGATGCAAACGACCCGCTTTTAATCTCCTGAACAGGACAGCACCGGAAATAACTGTAATTATGTGTTTGTATTAGAGGTCAAGCTTTGTTAAATGTCTTTTATGGGCTGAAAAAGGGTTCACTGACATCCTCTGTGGTTTACACTCACTGGGTGGACGGAATCTGAAGACTTTTTTTTTCTACACTAATTGCGGAAAAAAGAAAATTGTGCAATGGATTTAAACATGATGAAATGTGCTGCATTCTCACTGGGACTGTAGCTGAAAGCATCATCAAATTAGCAAAAATATTTAAAGGAATATTTCGATTCAGATTAAGCTTAATCACCAACATTAGTGGCATTATGTTGATTATCACAAAAAAAAAAAAAAAAATCAAAATGAAGCACTTACTATGGAAGTGACTTGCGGCCCAGTTTTTGAAGATTTAAAAGCAGAAATCTGAAGCTTATATGATTTTATAAAAGCACTTACAATTATTTGTCTCTTAAAACATATGTATTAAATGAGCTGTAAATTTGTTCTTGTCATTTTTATGACTGTTTTAAGATGTGGTTTGACTCTTTAATATATATATGCTCATGGAACTGTACCTTTGACCCCGACAACATACACATACAACTTATTCCACTGTAAAAAATGATATGATTAAAAAGTTATGACAACATATGTTTTTACATTGCTTCAACTCATCATACATATTACAAGTTATACAAGATTCAACTCATTTTTTAAGTCAGTTTAATGTAATTTGAGTTGAAATGACTTTAACATCCAAGTTGACTGTACTTAAAAATGTAAGGATCAACTTTTTTTTACGGTACAATGAGTACATCCATAATAGAGAAAAATAAAGGAAAAAAACATGAATATCAACAATTATTGACATTATATTATTAGCATTCTAAGCATTATTTCAGTACTTTGAAACAATGTATTGTGAAAAGTATTATACAAATAAACTTGAATTTAATTTAATTATTTAATAAACCAATCAACATATATATTATTCATTATATATTTTTCATTGCTCTATGTGCCATGCTTCCAGATGTCAAGTTTTCAAATTCATAAAAAAAAATTATGAGAAGAATAATTTACTATCATTGTTTTTTGTGGCATTCCATCATGGCAACGAAATTGTAAAATTGCTTATAACTTTACACAGAAAAGGTTAGTAAGTTATTTTCATTCACACTAAATTCATCTTAACATGCATATTATTTACATATTGTGAATATACTTTAAACAGTGAGTATTTTAATATTTACGAATTGGCCCTATTCACATTCATTGTAAGTGCCTCACTGTAAGCTTTTTTAAAGAAAATGAGGGACAAGTGGAAATCCATTTTTGTGCTTATCAACATTATGCTACAAATGCTGTGTTTAATCAACAAAAACACAAGTGGCATGAGATGAACTTGTGAATGATAGTCTTCTGAGTATCAATGATCAGTCTGCTTTGGACTTGCAGTGGTTAACCAAATGGTCTGCCATGTGTTCATAAATACATATTCTCCTGTAATTAAGCCAATGGGACATTGGCATACCTGTGTGTCCCCGCAGACTCCGTGTGCCCGCAGAAGCCGACTGGCACGAGCACATTACCAAGGTGACGAAGAGTGCAACCTGCAACTGCCACACTGACCGCCCCCACAGCTGCATCTACAGAGACCAGCACAGAGAGAGAGAGAGAGAGAGAGAGAGAGAGAGAGAGAGAGAGAGAGAGAGAGAGAGAGCATTGAAAAGTCTACACATGAGTCACAGTCTGACTCAAGGTTGTGAGAATACGTCAACAGTGTTACCTTTCTGTCCTGTGTTCTCTGATCACTCTCTTCCCTGTAAGCCAGCCATGTCTCCTCCTCTGTCTTCACTTGCTTCCTCAAACAATGTTAGATCCTGAGAAGACAGAAGACAGAAGGAAGAGGGATGAGGTCAAGTGAAGAAAGAAGCAGTACATGGGTTTCTTCAACAATGGGCACTTCTGGTCTTCTGGGTATTGCGATTTGAAACTCCTCTGAAATTCACTTTCAAACTCACTAGTTCGTTTAATTTGTCTACTAATAATGGATGTACTGTACATGCATGACAAGAGAACTATGTCATTTTGAAGGGGTATTTTTTCATAATGAGAAAATGTAATTTCCTCCACGTCTTAAATCACTGACACAAATGGTTGACACTAACCGCATTTCCATACCCTTCAAATTGCAAAATTGAAATCGCGAATTGAAAATACGCCCAATGGAAACACGTCAATTTCGCAAAAACTCCCATTTATCGCAAAAAAGTTTTTACGCTCACATGAGGTGTTTTTTACTTACTTTATGATTTTACTTATCGCGAGAGGAAAAAATAAGTTTTAGTCGCATAACATTGGTTAATAGAAACGCCGTCATTTCACAATCGTTTTTTGTCTACATTTAGAAAAAATCACGAAAGTTTTGCGCAAATCTGTAATGGAAACGCGCCTATATGTTGTTTTGCTAACACTAATTTCATAGATAAAATGTTATTCATCGTAAATACAAACAATTGGATAATATTGTCATACCTTTTTACATAATTTAACAAAATCAAATGACAAAATATTTTGTTGACCAGTGATATTTACCTTGATTTTTCTTTGTATCCTTCAGACATCAAATATAATTTAACATTGATATTTTTGATATTTTATATCATGCCCTTCAGTCACATTGTTGTCTATTTAAGTACACTAACTTCTGATGTAACTTACACCGTAACTGAGAAACAGTTGTAATTTGTGGGGAAAAAATTATGTAAGGGATAATGTAAAGAGAGGCAGTCGTTATAGCGAATAACAACCCCGACAGGCTGAACAGGACCCCAACGCGAAGCGGAGGGGTCTTGAATCAGCCTGAAGGGGTTGTTATTCGCTATAACGACCGCCTCTCTATACATTATCCCGCTTATTACATGGCTACCTACAAAATAAATAAACAATTTGCCACGAATTATTGATTTAAAAAGGAGTTTATTGATTTAAAAATGATTGTATTGCTTCCGCCAAAGAAAATAGTCCGTTCCGCGTCCATAGCAACGCGCTGTTTTTCATGCAACGGTCTGTTATAGCTCGCAGCGGTCTGTTATCAAGAAATAACAGACCGCATTCTACATTGGAATTCAACCAAGCCATGTAATACATTTATTTATTATTATTATATTTTCTTCATTATATTTTTTTTCTCTCCATTTTTGTGTTTGGTGTAAAACTATGCCCTATAAATGTAATTGTTTGTTTGTCAGTGAATGTGGTTAACATGTTTGGAAAATTATATTGTACAGTATGGTAAATTGTTGATGAATGATACTTAATTGAAAATGTATGTTTTGTGATTTTAGATATCAAACATGTTTAATATTTAGCATTGATCAAACTTGATTGATTATGATGTCAACATAGAATTAATTGTTTAAATAGTGTATGGAGATTTTGGATTGCCTCAGAGAATCTAAATGTGTTTTTCCTCTGTGTGTAAAATAAAATAACAAAAAATAATAATAATTCTGATTGTGAATCACAGTTGAATTTGTGGAAAGAAAAATATGTATTTATTTTAAAATAAATGGGCCACATAAGAGCAGAACTGATATACAGTTGTAATTTGTTTTTGTTTTTTAAAAAAGTATGAATGGAAATGTTTTATGATTGTCTCACTTTGTAACTAACATAAATGTAATAAAGTATTAATATCCATCATAAAAATATTAAGGCTGCAAGTGTGTGTCTAGGGTATAACATCTACACATAAAAAGCATTTGAAAGTAGCAAAAAAATCATTTTAAGAGCATAATATGTTATGAGACCTTCATATAACAAAAAGAAAAATGTATTTGCTAGTTTTAATTAAAAGCAAACCCTAGGACCTAAAAGCTCCCTTTGTTAAAGAAATAACATATATGTGAGAAAATAAAAACAAGAATATGATAATAGAACAGCGCTGATGAAATGTGAGATTGAAAGGAAAGAAATAAAAAAGACCTGAGATGAGGTGTAAGGTCTGAGGACAGAAAGGGAGAGAGGAATAAAAGTACTGATGGAGCGGAGCAACAGAGAAACAGAGATGGGATGAGCAAAAGAAGGGCAGCTTCAGAGAGGGATATCCATCCACCCTCAGGGCCCGATGCAACCCCTGTTCTTCAAAGGCAACCCCGCACACACACACACACACACACACAGGCGCTGAGGCCACAGAGATGGGACTGATATATTGTTTACTGTAGTTCACCTACCCCCGGGCTCAAAGTGATCTAACAACCTCATCACACACTCACAGAGACCACCGATCTTGCAAGTTCAATCACATACACATGCATTCATTTTCTCTTTTTCTCTGCTTCTTTCATATAAGTATAGACATGCCAATACACAGATGCACATGCGCAGTGAATGTGTCCATAAATAAAAGTTGCTAAGAGCAAAACCAACCAGGTCAAAGTCCTGTTTGACTCTTTTACCTTGATAATCCGAAGAGAATTACAAAATGAATACTGTTCAAATAACAATTACACACTTCTCCCAGCTCCTATTACCTATTATATATGTGTTTGTGTGTGCACGCATGCGTGTGTGTGTGCTTAGTTGTCATAAAAATATGTTTATTACTATTATTATTATTACTTGCATATGAATTGTAATTGTTTTCTAGAGATTTCCCCCCATAGATCTAAATGAGGTCACTCTGTCCCCTTGTGGATACACTGAGAATTGCTTTGAATGAAAATGAACCCATGAAAGGAGACCTCTTCCAGCATTTGCGCGTGTGTGTGTGTGACTGATGATTAGACATGCTAAGCCACAGGCAACAGCACATTGTCCATTCTCTTTACACAGACAGCCACACAACAGCATTACTAACAGCTTTGTATTCTGATACATTCATTAGCGAAACCCATAACAGAGTGCATTAGGATACACACAAAAGCTGACTACGCACCTTTACACACATACATAAACTGCCGTCCACAGTCATGACATAGTACATCATCCTGTTATCTTCACACCATTCTTCAGCACAACAACTCTAATTGCCCTAAACTCATGCAAATGCACCTGTATTTTGCACACAGGCGAAAGTGTGTGTGTGGTATTTATTAGTGTATTAACTGAAGGACTCTTCACCAGAACAGACCGAGGTGATCATTAAGTGAAGTGGGGCGGTCTGCGTAGGAAGGTCTGTCAGGAGATTGCTTTGATTTGCATTTGGCTTAACCTTAATGACAAACACAAAGCCATGCACACACTCAGACGCGCACAACCGCGCTTCATTGACATGCAGAGGCTCAAAAACACCTCTGACTAAGATAAAGAACTGTGCCCTGCATTTAATGTCCACATCTCCAGCCCGGATTTCAGCATTAAGTATAAACACACATGCAGGTGAAGTGACACGTTGGGGCACACATCCCAAGGTGGAATACTTGACCCATTTTCCTGTTTCCCGACTGTACCTGCTAGACGGAGTCTTTTAAATTTACCAGTGAATTGTGAATTGAGTTTCCGAGTCTCTCAAAAATAGGGTGCACTAAAATGAAATGGACTCCAATATTTACATGCCTGGCTGGCTGATGATAATAAAATCCTTTTAAAACTTCTTGACATTTGAACTATTGGTTTGTTGATAACTGCTTGTTTACCTATTACTAATGTGACAAGCAAATTGGAAGGAAAGAGTCAAATCGGGTTAAAAATAACTATTTGGGATGTTAAACTGGCTGACTTTTCTGTAGAATTTAATTTCAACAAAAAGACATTAGTTATGCTAGATAGCATATTTAATTGTATGCTAATGAAAACTAACAGCCTGTTCAATGATTTGTGCTTTCTTTAAAGAGATAGTTCACACAAAAATTATAATTCTGTCATTTACTCACCCTCGTGTTGTTCCAAACCTGTATTACTTTCTTTCTTCTGATATTTTAAAGAATGTTGGTAACTAAACAGTTTTGGTGACCATTGACTTCCATTGTATGGACAAAAAACAACAACAACAACAACACTAAGAGATATATCAAAATATCTCCTTTTAGTTCCACAGAAGACAGATAGTCATAAAGTTTTAGAACGACATGAGGGTGTGTAAATGATGATACCATTTCACATCTAATTTTCTAACGCATCTTATAGTTTTTCAGATATGTTGTACTAGCTGTTTGATCAATAGACCTTAGTCAGATAGACTTAGTCAATTTTACACGGATGGAAAAGAGGCTGTGAGGGATAAACTTATGGCCTTTACAATTCCATGCACTGTATAAAGGTCTAGATCATAAGTCATTTTTAAACCTCAACTTTTTTGTTTTATGGAGTTTTTGTCTTCTAAAAGGCATTTAGAAAGATATTTTGTCAGCTGAACAATTGGCACCCTGACTAAAGGGGCACATTAGCAACATGGTCTGTTGTCTCAATAGTGTAGTGACGTATGAAGCACAGCTCGCACCAAAGTCACTTTCAAACCAACCCTATTTCTGTTGGTCAGCATGGAGAATTCATGTGACCAACTTGAACATGCTGTGACATCTTTCACCCTCATGCAAAACTCTTAATCAATTCACCATGCAGTGGTAATTGTGACCACACTTTAAGGTCTATAGCAAAGTAGATAACAGTATAACACTATATGACACTATATATATATATATATATATATATATATATATACTCACCTAAAGGATTATTAGGAACACCATACTAATACTGTGTTTGACCCCCTTTCGCCTTCAGAACTGCCTTAATACGTGGCATTGATTCAACAAGGTGCTGAAAGCATTCTTTAGAAAGGTTGGCCCATATTGATAGGATAGCATCTTGCAGTTGATGGAGATTTGTGGGATGCACATCCAGGGCACGAAGCTCCCGTTCCACCACACCCCAAAGATGCTCTATTGGGTTGAGATCTGGTGACTGTGGGGGCCATTTTAGTACAGTGAAATCATTGTCATGTTCAAGAAACCAATTTGAAATGATTCGAGCTTTGTGACATGGTGCATTATCCTGCTGGAAGTAGCCATCAGAGGATGGGTACATGGTGGTCATAAAGGGATGGACATGGTCAGAAACAATGCTCAGGTAGGCCGTGGCATTTAAACGATGCCCAATTGGCACTAAGGGGCCTAAAGTGTGCCAAGAAAACATCCCCCACACCATTACACCACCACCACCAGCCTGCACAGTGGTAACAAGGCATGATGGATCCATGTTCTCATTCTGTTTACGCCAAATTCTGACTCTACCATCTGAATGTCTCAACAGAAATCGAGACTCATCAGACCAGGCAACATTTTTCCAGTCTTCAACTGTCCAATTTTGGTGAGCTCGTGCAAATTGTAGCCTCTTTTTCCTATTTGTAGTGGAGATGAGTGGTACCCAGTGGGGTCTTCTGCTGTTGTAGCCCATCCGCCTCAAGGCTGTGCGTGTTGTGGCTTCACAAATGCTTTGCTGCATACCTCGGTTGTAACGAGTGGTTATTTCAGTCAAAGTTGACTGACCTCTAGCATCAACAAGGCATTTTCGCCCACAGGACTGCCGCATACTGGATGTTTTTCCCTTTTCACACCATTCTTTGTAAACCCTAGAAATGGTTGTGCGTGAAAATCCCAGTAACTGAGCAGATTGTGAAATACTCAGACCGGCCCGTCTGGCACCAACAACCATGCCACGCTCAAAATTGCTTAAATCACCTTTCTTTCCCATTCTGACATTCAGTTTGGAGTTCAGGAGATTGTCTTGACCAGGACCACACCCCTAAATGCATTGAAGCAACTGTCATGTGATTGGTTGATTAGATAATTGCATTAATGAGAAATAGAACAGGTGTTCCTAATAATCCTTTAGGTGAGTGTATATATATATATATATATATATATATATATACGGACAAAAAGATGGATACACCCCAAATATAGGAAAAAATGAAAATACTATCATCATTACCTTTCCCTCATATCCTTCCAAACCTATATTGTAAACTCAATGCAATGGCAATACTTTGTAACTCAAGAGAGTCAGCAAACAAAATTGTATGTGGCTGATTGATAATTTTCAAATTGCTTCAATGATTTTTGGTGAAAGTCTTTGCTCTACTGTGCTCTGTCAGCCAATGCTTTATACTCCATTACAGTAGGTAGCAAAAATACACCTATACATTAATTTGCCAAAAGCCTTTAAAACACTAGAAAAAGCAAGTACAATTTTCTACCATTTCTGCCGCCTACTGGACAGGTGTATAAAGTGCGCATTTCTTTATAAGTGAATATTTAATAAATGACCTCCCTTCGTGTGCAGAAGAAATAATGTCATAAGGCTTCAGAAAGACATTGCAAATTAAGACAGATTTTTCTTTTTTGAGTGAACTATTTCTTTAAGCTGTATAGAATAAAGTATGACACCCTTTGGCTTTAACTAATTGACTTTTTGCCCTACTTTAAACAAACATTATAATCTAGTATTACAATCTTATTTTGAATTTTTTAACTTCACCCAAATGTAACATTTTCCTGTACCCAAATGAACAACGTACATATGTAAATGGATTAAGATTATGCTATTCCTTCCACTATATTGTCTTATTTTATGCCACAGGGTAATACTGTACATGTGTAAGTTGGACCTGGAGATACAATGTGTTTTAAAAAAGTCATCAACTTCCTTTGGTTCTGTCAACTTCCTCATGCCCTGTCACTCTCTCACTCATTTTTGCTCTCTCTCTTTCACAAACACACACACACACACACACACACACACACACACACACACACACACACACACAAGCCATTCGCAACAACAGACTTGATCCTAAATACACCATTTCATGCTCAGGGACTCAAACAGAGCAGAAAAATGAACCCCTGCAAAACAACTCTATCTTTCCGACGAGAGGCCCCGCCGAAAATGAGCCCAAACGGCGAGAGGGCCAACAGAAGTTCTTAAAAGCATCTCGGATTTCTGGGAAAATGCACAATATTGAAATGCGGTGGGAGGCAGGGGCCAACGGTGCATTTATCTGGCTTTTCACTGAAACATTTCCAGCCTGCTGCATTCCCACATCTCCAGGCAATATCAGTGCGTGCGTTTATGCGCACAAGCAACTGCGGGGAAGCTCGCAGTAAAGCTCCGACAGCCAATCCGAATGGACACAGGGAGCTTCCGCACTGCTGACCCTGCCGTATCAGTGTGCTTGCAGATGAGTACATCAGCTCTCACTCAGCCGATATTACTGGAGATAAACAGGCAATTTCACCACCCTGCACTATAAAGCATCTCATTTCAATATGTATTTACAAGTTGGTGTGTGTGTGTGCGTGTAGCAGTGGAGCAGTGAGAGATGTCCCTTCTAAGTTTAATCTACAAGACGACAAGATACATTTACTTTTACCATTCACCTTTAACACATTGACACATTTACCCTTTTACACACCAAAGCACACGCACATCTAGAAGAAACATCATGACCATGCAAATTGCCCAATCAGATTTTGAATGCAACTTCAAAAAATATTATTTCACAAGTTGACCCTTACATAATCGGATATATGCATATTTGGCATGCTGTCTGAAGGGAGGGCTCCGAGCTCGTAATTTGGCCAGAACCAAGAGTACTTCCCCCATCCCTGGTTGGGATAGAAAATAGTTAAGCGTGAGGAGTTGGGGTGAAGGAGGGATGCTGGAAAATTGTTGTATGTAGTATTTTGATAGTATTTTGCTAATTGTAAATTGTATAAGAGTTCATAAATTTTGAACTTGGGTCGGCTTGCACACTAAATGAACACTGTTTTGTGACTAGACTATTGAGTTTTACTTTTATGGAAATACTAATTTGTTAAAGTGGTGTTGTTTTTTTACCATGTCTCTCAGGCCTAAAACATGCATGACTCCACTGATTTTTTATGTATTTAAAAATGTATTAATGCAACTTGACTAGCTCATGCCTGGTGACAAATGCATGTGTAAGAGATGTAAGTGTTGTCTTGTGTGTTGTAACTCCTGTCTTGTGTTCCCCTGGTCATATGTGGACTTTTATGTAATTTCCTGTTTTGACTTCATGTTTTGTAGTCCTTTGTAGTTTTTCTCGTTGATTAGTCCTGATTGTTCCCAGGTGTGTCTTGTTTGCCCGTCTCCCCTTGTGTATATACTGTATACCCCAGTGTTTCTCATGGTCTTTGTCTGGTGGTGTTCTTAGTGGATGTATTGTGTGAGTCTTTTCAAATCTGTTTCCCTGTTTAGCCTCTGGTTTGGATTTACCCTTTGCCCTGTATAGGATTAATTGTGGGTTTTTTATCATTGAAGACTTTCTTACTGCCATAATTTCTGAATGACCACAAGTAACAGTAGGAAAAGACAAGATTTTCACAAATTTCACCATGTGTCTTCCCCAAAACAGTATTTGTAAGCAGGTGTGCTTCAGGTATAAAAATCTATATCTAAGCAAATCTCTACTGTCAGCTCTAGGTTTTTTTTTTTTGTTTGTTTTTTTGCTTCAAGCCCAAGGGTAATATGATGATAAGGGTACTGAGTTTAAAGTTACATAAGAATTGATCTTCATTGCACTTAAGTCCCATCCACAGCCTGTTGCTCAGACTGGATTCACAGTCCTCAAGATCCAATGACTCCGCCAGACAGTTTTTTTTCCCCCTCTCTTCCATTTCCTCACAGACCCAGCAAAAAGAAATATCTGTAACCAGAGTCTTCCAGGACTTTGTGTGTGTGTGTGCGTAGATGCTTGCCTTATAACTTTAAAAAATCACTCCTCATAAGATTTCAACACATCACATTTAAACCCTCTGAATTAGATGTGGAGTTAGTACTAAGCTGAAGTTCAGAGCTCACAGCTCATTTAGCGAGGTGCTGCTTCTCACGGCGGTGTCTTGAGACTGCCCAGACGCTCTTAACTGTCCAATTAGCTTTGCTCTGATGTACTAGCTCAATGAAGATCAGCATGATGACCTCATTTTAACTAAATGAGATGCTTCACTGCTTCATTTGTTCATTCACAAGCTGCGGCTTTTGTATTCAGCCCATATATTCATTTTAAACAAATGGTTTAATTTGCTTTTGGTTACTTTTTGTGGCAAAAATTACTGAAAAATGTCATCAGTGTCGTGTTCAGAGGCTGTTTTTGCCCTGTTTTGATCCTGCCTGAGTTCCATTGTTAGTTTTCAAGGATGTTAATTAGTTCTGATTAGTTTCCTAGGTTAGATTTCCTAGATTAGTGATTCTGTTCAGCTGTTTGTGATCAGTTACCGTTGTTTGCTCCTATTTAAGTCCCGAGTTCCTGTTTCTAGTATTATTCAATGTTGAGATGGTTTGTTTTTGTTATTCTCCAAGTTATCTCCTGGGTGTTCTTATTTATGGGATTATTAAAGAGTTATTTGTTTCAATTCTTCATTTTGTATAGGTCCTCAAAAGGAACAACGAATCACAAAAGACTAAATAATGTCTTCATTCATTTCTAAAAATACCTTTTATATGGTCTGTATTAAAACAATTATTAATTATGAACAGGAGAATGAAGTCCTCCATTAGATTTCACTGTGTGTTGAATGATAAATCTAGACAGGTTCATGTGTGCTATATGAAGGTATAGCGTGACTACTACAGCACTTACAGGCTAATAAATGTTTTGCCCCAAAGCAGTACAATCTGCTACATTACTATGCTCCTCTCAAGCATATTACACACACAAGAAAAATATTTTTACAATCGCACCATTTACCACCTGACAGCATTGTGCACCAACATCTCTCAGCCATCTGTCCGACTCTAAAAGGCCTTACCATCAGTTCAGCACACAAGGAAAAATCATCTTTGAAAAGTTACTTTACAGTGTCTGAAATTTTGTACATTGGATCCAAAATTAGACTTCACCATGACCATTAGGGCAAAAAATTATAAGAGAGATCTCTTTATTATCTTAATTGTTAGACATGTTAGACAGCAAAAAATAGTTAACTAGAAAAAAATGCAGTTTCTGTCCTACAAAAGACCCTTTTAAAAGAGATCTTAACATAATATCTTCAATATTTATCCTCAGATTCGTCCAAAATCACAATTAAAATTTTATTTTATAAAGCTCTAAACTTCTATTATAAGTCCAAAAAATTCTAAATTGTTTTGTATGAAATTTTAGGAGAAACATCTGAGACAAAGATGATGCTTAAATGAGTCAGAACTGGGAACCACTGAGCAAATAAAAGAAAAAGTTTAAGGGGACACTGAGAATCACAATAGCCGAATATCGATACAGAATGAAGACTTGACTGGGGAAAAGACCCCAAGCCAAAAATCTGTAGAAACACAAAACCATTCATGGATCTGTGGATTAGTGCAAAGTCTACTGACAGCATATCTAAAATATAACTTTTTGCCCATTCTGATCTGTCTCATAGATTTAAAAAAAAATGATTAACCACATGAAGGAAACAAAAGTCAGAAAGTGTACAAACCAAACAGTCTGTCACCATATTCTACTTGTGTCCTCTTTCTCTTTCTCTTTCTCTCTGTGATAAATGCACTGCTCTTTTTTATTGTCCCTGTGTTTGGTGACCCTTGACACTATGTCCTGTTTGGAAGTGGATTTGGACAATCAATGAGATTGGTCCGCCGCTGTCGGAGCCGGGGTCTTTCTCCTTGTCCTCATCCCTGCAAAGGCGTGCTGAGGCCGGCCACTGTCCCGATTATCTCACACCCCTCTATCGCTAATGCCCAGACTCCTGCAGGCTGCCGCGTAATTATAATAATGACTAAACGTGCCAGGCGTGCAAAGAGATCGGCCGAAGGAGAAAGGGGGAACGGAGACGGGAAAAGAAAAAAGGAGAGAAAGAGCAAGTGAGTGTGATCAATTGTTAATTTTACAAAGTCACTGAGATGTGTCAGCGGTGTCAATAAGTGAATTAATTTGTCTGTGGGGCTCTGGAGTGTAACACCGTATTGCTGTGTTCCCTCAGGAGCGCGGCCGTCTAACCCCTCGTACTTATTCTCTCTTTTACACACACTGGCTTTTATACACATCAGGACACACACACACACTCAAACCAAACTCCCAAGTTACTCGGCACAGAGAAAAATCTTTGGATTTACAGTTCTCATACAATGGTGTCATATCAGTAATATTGTTGAATATTAAGTGTCCCCAACTAAGCAACCTAGAGGCGACAGTGGCACGGAAACCAGGCTCAGCCAGTGGGACAGTTCTCCTCTGGCCAACAAACACTGCATGATTATGATTCAGGCGGCATCACAGGTCAAAAGTCAAATTGGGATCGGAACATTCAAACAATTAATCCA
The DNA here is from genome assembly GCF_949319135.1 of Squalius cephalus. Taxonomy (NCBI): domain Eukaryota; kingdom Metazoa; phylum Chordata; class Actinopteri; order Cypriniformes; family Leuciscidae; genus Squalius; species Squalius cephalus. Next base: position 18,265,673 of record NC_137143.1, read on the forward strand.
GTTCCATCTGGTTGAAGATCGGTTTCATCACGCCCGGTATGGAAATGGGTTTTGTCAGCTTTATTTCTATCGTCTCTTAGCTGTGGTATAATCAGTGTAACGCATGGCCTTGAGTGGCTTATTGCTTTAATAAATCAGACTTAATGCTTTAAACACCTTACAATGCACAAAGATGCTCTCACTCGACTGCAGTGAGCAAACCAACGTAGTTAATCACGCAGACAATAAAGCTATCCATCATTCGGATTAATCATAACCATTACAAACGCAGACACACAAAGAGGTGTAAACTTGCACACACAAACACAAACAGTTTATAGACTCTCCACCTGTGTATATATATATATAGACCCTAGGTCACACTTTATATTAGATGTCTTTAACTACTATGTACTTACATAAAAAAATGATTTTTAGATACAATGTACTTGCTGTTTTCATGTTGTATTGCAAAACACTTTTGCTGCTATTGAGGAGGGATACGGGTAAGGTTAGAGACAGGTTTGGTGGTATGACTAGGTTTATGGGTGTGTTAAGGTTTAAGGGTCAGAATTGTAATTATAGATGTGATTACAAATATGAATTACAGCTGTAATTATATGCAGGTATTTTTTTTAATATAACTACAATGTACACAATAAGTGTATTGTATCAAGTTATTAGTTTAAATGTTACATAGTAGTTAAAGACACTTAATATAGTGGGACTGTTTGTTAAATGTGTCTGGTTTTCGTGCCTCTTCATAAAAGTGCATGAATTGTTATGTATTGAAGCACATTTTAATACAGCTTGAATGGCTCAAGGTCTGTACTCTGGTGACAAATGCATGTGTCAGATGATTTTCACCATGTATTTTCATCAAAACCGCATTTGTCATCAGGTGTGCGTAAAAGCCTAGACACACGCAGTTTATAGACTCTCCACCTCTTGAGATTTCAATCCTCACAATAGGTTTGAAAGCTCATACGAGCCACTGAAAAGACAAAACGAGTTTATCGATAGAGATTGTTGTGAGCTGACTGAGAATCTGTACAATTGAAAAGCAACATTTTGGTTCCATTTGCTTGGGCCACAAAAGCACTTAAAGCCACCCACAAAACTGATGCACATTTAATAGCTTATTCTTTTCGTTCAGAGTTGTAACCTGAATACTGAAGGCATTGCTTTACCTTATGCTAACGCAACCCAATCCACTAGAGGACACAGTAAAAAATTATATGATCAATAATTTATGACAATATATGTTTTTACATTGCTTTAACTCATCAAAATAAGTTAACCAATTAGTTATAAGATTCGACTCGTTTTCAGTTTAATGTAATTTAAGTTGAAATGATTTAAATATCCAAGTTGATTATACTTAAAAATGTAAGGCAGCAACTTTTTCTTTTACAGTGTAGGGTTTGGGGTTATAATGTCATGTGTGTGTGTGTGTGTGTGTGTGTGTGTGTGTGTGTGTGTGTGTGTGTGTGTGTGTGTGTGTGTGTGTGTATTTTTTTAACACAATAGCACTGGCTTCTGGTGTGGTAACACCTCAGCATATTTTAATTTAAATCTGACAGCTCTCACTGACACTGCTCAGATCAGACTGAAGTGCATGCCTATCCGATGTATCCCATGCTAAAGCCAAAGAGCTTTTTCCTTTAGCCTGTTATTTAAAGCAAATCCCACCGAAATGGGTGTCATCCATTCTGAGTGGAATAAACCAATCCAAACCGCCACTCACTGCAGAAAAGCAGGAGGGCTTCGACGCTGTTTAATACCATCAGGACAGACAGTAAAAATTGTAAAGCTATGCCAATGGGAAAAAAATATGATTGAAGAGATAATGGATAAGATGAGCCAGTACCCTTACAAAAAAAGTATTATGGAGCGGTCAAGGTATCAGATGGTACATTTGATATAGACCATGTTACTGAATTATTATATTCATATAGTGCATACTGCAAGGTATTTCAAATAATATCATGTACAAAAATCATGGTCATGCTGTACCACCCTGAATTTATTATTATTTATGTTTCTGCAAATGTGTACGTTATGTACTATTTACTAAGGTTTTTTCAAATCTCCATATACATATACCATAAGACAAAACTTATCAAGTATTGACGTGTTTGAGAATTAACCTGCAAATAAATAACTAAATAGAAATGAAAAAGAAATTTTTATATAATATAGGCTATTATTGTAGAATTTTACCAGTATAGGTTCCTATCCTAAAAGCTGTCATCTTAAAAGTACAATATAGCCTAATGAGCAAAACAATTAACCAAGCAACAACACGAACAGTGCACAATATTAATATTAAATCTTCTGAGGTCTGAGATGCAAGATGCTGCCAGTTGCGTCTGTATGAAACAAGAAAGAGCAAGTCCACGGTGTGAACATGAAAGTGCTGGTTTCAGTTATCTGGATGAGTCTGATACAGCGTTGATATGGACAACAGTGAATTTTTGAAAATATCTGTTTCCTATGTGAATCCTAAACAAACTTTCTTTAGTATTTTATAGCTCTGATGTATTTTTGCGCTTTCAACTCTCTTTCCCTTAAACTTTTTTTTGTTGAATAATGTGCCCTCTCAGACCTCGCTTGTTTTATAAGGTTTCAGGGCCAAGTGGTGTGAAGTGACTACGTGAGAGAGGGGAAAATACGAAAGAGTCTCCCGAGGCCCGACTCCCTCCAGTCTCTCTGTTTTTCACTGTCAGCACTCGCGGAGCCCCGGTATTGAGACCTGCGTCCAGCGGAGCATTGAGTTTTGTGAGGGAAAGAAGAATGAGCGAACTGGGGGAGAAAATGGCCATCAGGGACAATCTCATTTACAGATGAGAGACTTTCCCATCACTGCCTTCTGTTCCTCATGAATCTCTCACTCTGTCTCTCCCTCCATCATTAATTTCTTTCTAACCCCTTTCGATTTATATGGCTCCCTCCTTCTCTTTAATGACCCTCCCACCATCTCTCTTTGTGTGATGCTCTCTCACTCTGCCTCTCCCCGGTCCTTGTCCGTTCTAGGAGCATCCATCCATCACGGCAGAACAGAGTGGATTGGCTAATGCCAGCTCAGAGCTCAGAGAGCAGATCTGACCAGCTGAGCTGCTCACAATCCGTGCCTTATCTATCAGAGATCCCCTCGAGCGTCCCTCGTTCCCCCTCTCCAACTCACCACACCCCTCCCTCCCTCGTATATGAACATGACTCGTCCTCCCATGCATGTACTTACTAAATGAGAACTATATATATATGTATATAGTCAAACCAAAATTTATTCAGACACCTTCAACGTTTCTCACATTAGTATAGTTTATTCGCTATAGTTTAGAAATGGTAATAAAATATGACAAGAACTTGTTCTTGTAGTTATCAAATCAATTGATATTTCACTGGTTTTGGCCATCCTTCTGTTAGACTGTCTCACAAATGAATTAGGTTGAATAGCTGTCAGCTGTTAATGTAAATGAACAATAGTGTAAAATGATTCAATTATATCTGGTGTCTGAAAATTGTTTGGTTTGACTATATATGTGTGTGTGTGTGTGTGTGTGTGTGTGTGTGTGTGTGTGTGTGTGTGTGTGTGTGTGTGTGTGTGTGTGTGTGTGTGTGTGTGTGTGTGTGTGTGTGTGTGTGTGTGTGCGCCTTATAATGTGTTTCTAAGGGTAATTATATGAAAACCTAGCCTAAATATCAAAATCAACTGCAGTTGTATTAGGGTATATTAATAAAAGATTGATGCTGGAAGTCATTTTGTTGTCATGTGAAAAGAAAAGAAAAGAAAAGAAAAGAAAAGAAAAGAAAAGAAAAGAAAAGAAAAGAAAAGAAAAGAAAAGAAAAGAAAAGAAAGCGATGCAGGTTACGAGTTAATGCTAAGACACAGAACTGACATCAAGAGGGGAAACCAATCGACTGCAGGCAGCCGCCCAGATGTGCTCTCTCTCTCTCACACACACACACACACACACACACACCCTCTTTCTCTCCTACATCTCGCTCAAAGGGAACACTGTGATTCAAGGCCCAAATGAAAGGGATGACTGTGTGCGTGACAGAGTTGGAAAAACACATGTGTAGCTCTTCTTACGCACAGGTTTCATTGAGCAATCTCCGCAAGGCTCAGCTGTGCTGCTTGGCTGTTAATGTGAGTGTCGATGACAATTAAGTCGCGTTACAATTCTCGCCCAACCTCGGTTGAACTAATGACACGACTGTCTCTGCAGCGCGCCGCGGAGGAAGCGAAACAAAGGGGGAATAATTAATCGCTCTCAATACTTATTGGACAGAACAAATGGCAGGGAAGCGGGAAAGGGGTGGAGATGAATATGAAGAGCAATTGTTACATGATGTGATGAGGTTGGTGCGTTTAGTCCAGGCGGCACTTCGCGCTTCAGCCGCGCAGCTCTATTCCTTCTCCATTGAGAGAGCATTCAAAGCGCGTTAAAAGCGCCAGATCAGCGAATCGCTGTTTCGATAGGTGCTAATAAGAAGCTCAGAAACCCAAACTGATCGCTCATTAAGTCTCCTTACGCACCATTCATACAGTGTGCGAATACAATGGCTTCAAGGTGGGGCGACTATTAAAAATAATTCAAGTAAATCATTGATTAATGTAAATGTAATTTTTCGTGCGCATCTGTCGAGGTTCATCTCACGTTGCGCAAACTGCAATCTGTACTCGCCACTAACGCGGTGTAATTATCTAAAATATTTTTTTAAGTTTATTTGTGATATGCAAATCTATTATAAAGTCATATTTGTTACGATTTATGTAAAGAAAATCGATCGCGATGGAAAGCGCGCGACGCGGGGTGTTGTTATGGTTACCTCATCTGGCAAACGCGACTTTGTTTCCGTCTGTTTAGCGAAAGGTGAAAATACGCAGTCTGGCTAACGTGTGATCTAACTTTTATCACTACTTAAATGTTTTAAACCCCTTATGCTATTTACATGAGTGGGGGGAAATTGTAGTTATACTTTTTCTTTAACTGAGAAGTAGAACTTTAAGTGCGTCGTTAAGGGTGGTTTAAGGTCCAAAGATGTTGAACAAAGGCCGAAATTATGTCCAATATCCTCAGGAGACTGTCGCCTCCAACTGTGCGCAAATACTGCCAAACATGGAAAAAGGGCATCATCTTGTAGATGCACTAAAAGTTGCGCTAAATGGCAGCGCGCGTTACGTGGATCATCATAAAGGATCTCTGTCGCTCTCACTTATTTGTTGTGCTCCTTAGGAAGGATGTATATATATTGTGTATTCATAGATCATCTGGTTTGAGGTCTAAGCCACATGCACTGCCACCATGCAACATGTGAACGCCATTTGAACAAGAAGAGGAGGAGGAGGAGGAGGAAGAACTAGTGGGAGGCGCTCATTTAGTCACACTGTACTCAAATCATTTGTTAAGAATATTGTTTTAATATAAGGCCCGCATAAAGTTATGCCTGTTCAATTTAAGATTGTCACGTGGCATGCGCAGACTGCAGAGGATCGTTTTAAATTCGATTTTTATCAATACTTTTAACAATGCTCAAGATGCATTCACACTATTTATTAAATATCCCATTGACTCGGATATACTGCAAAAACGGATACAAAAAAGATCCGTTTAAGTTGCACCCATTGGACTTAATTTACGAACGTTTTTACGTGCTACAGATAACGATGCTTTTGGGAAAGCGCGCTACTTGTGCGCGACTAACGCTCTGCTTAGCGTTAATGGAAACCCAACCAATATCAATTTGCAGCCAACAACTAATCAATGTCACAGTTTAAGCTGAAGACTGGCCCAAAATAGAGAATGAAAAGCAGTTTACCTCCGTTTATGAAAGCGAGGGCATTCTCCTTGCTTCAAATGTGACAGGAGTCTGAAGACAGATGTTTGTTTTAAACGAGCTCACTTTCTACTAACTCCAACCAAGCTCGAACTCGATAGCCGCCTGTCCATCACACGGAGAGCGAAACGGAGAGTTCATGAACCGAATTTGCCCATTATTTTGCGAATCTCTTCGCCAAACATCACCGACGGGATGAACGAGAGAGGACGAAAAAGAAAAAGCGAAAAGCACCGTCAGCGATTGAATCTCAGAAAAGAAGTGCGTAAATCCATATGGAGGTTAGTAGACTAATGGCCTTATAATGTTCCAGACATGCTTGTTAGGTTATTAACAGCTGTCTTCCTGCGGAACCGCTGGGACTGTGAGTGATGAGGAAGTCTGCGATGATAACTGCGCCTCGCACACTCCTCCCGAGCTGCGATCGATTTGACAAGAGAACTGCGAACTTGCCTTGCTTATTCCGCGCACGTGCGTCGGCTGCACCCCCGCCCCGCGCGCGCGATCTTTCAAGTATCCACGCTAACTGATGTCATAGCTTACAAGTGTTGAAGTGAGCGGCTGTATTATAACGACAGCCTGGCAAAAAAGTGAGTGGAAAGGTTTTTTAATTTTTTACACTTCCAACCTGCCCCGCTTCGAAGCGCAGTCTGGTTTTTCCCATGCGCAAGAACAGGTTAATCCTTTAAAGATCGATTTAGTCTATTTCGTTCAGTCTCATAGCCGGGGACTCTTTAGATTTCTATCATGTGGCAAATTATTTTATCAATAGCCAATCACAGCCTGACACCCCTCAAAGTTGAACCTGGCAGGTGAAATGAAATCTCCATCAACGGTTTCCATCATAAATACCAGTTCTGGATGCCCCTATATACCATATCCTACACCAAAAGGTCATTTAGAGGTTTAACATCTGATACCCCTGACATTTTTTTTTATTTTCTCATTATCGCACTACGTCTGACTTAAGAAGGGATATAAAAGTCCTGGGTTAAGCCACCTACACACCAACTATCCTTTGATATGCGTCTCCAATCCCCGGTCGTCTCGGCTAGGAAATTGGAATCTTTGTCTCCTTCATGTATAAAAAAAAAAAAAAGAGAGAGAGATAAAAGGGGTATTCGGTACAACAAGAAATATAACCCATTTGAATCCTCATTTTAAAAGTACTGCCATTGCACTCAATATTCCATGCTATTTATTTTCACCATTGAACATCCTCTTCGGCCCGGACATTTACCTAATAAAATATTAACCACAAACAACCTTGTGAAGCTCTCTAGATGTTCGCTACTTGTTTTCAAGGACCTCGGGCAAAATTGCTGGCCACTTGCACTTTTGCAGAGAGAATGTAAGGAGTCATCACATGTTGTGGCGCCATGTGCAGAATATTTAGATGTGGCTATAGGCTAGTGTACAAGTGATGAAGTGAGAGATCATCAAAGGTATATCAATTAATAAGCCTCCCATAAATGAAACTATTAAGTGCATGTGTCAAATATGTAACAGGGAATTGATAACTCCTCCACATTATTGCACTTGTCATTGCATAATATTCTGTAATTTACATCTCTATGAGGAAAGGATAAATAAAATGTAGCCTATAATCTGCAAAGCAACAAGGCAGCGACTACAATTGGACATTATGGAGTTCATTTCAGCACCATGGACAGCACACCTTGCTTTCACAATGGACTTCCTTTCGTCAGTCGAGCAAGTTGGTTGCTTCACAAGAACTGACAGCTCCAAGAATGAATGTTTTGCATATAACTTACAGCATTTAATGTACAACTGGCATATGAGAGAATACAAGTCGTAATAATGCTGACAGAGTCGAATTGGAGGAAAGGGCACAAATGTCTTTTATCAGAGAGCTTGTGTTATAGGATCCCCGCTGAGACTCCTTCCTTCTGAGATTGTTCTCTCGGAGGACTGAGCATTATGGAAATGTCTGATCATAACTTGAGGAATATTTCTTCCAACACAATCAATATTTCCACATTTATCCTCTGAAAGAGAATGTTTTCTTGCTTTGTGGGACGCCTGTAGAAGTGGGTATGTAAGATGAGCCGTTGGTAATTGATTTATTTCTGTTCAGTGGTGAGAATTTTTTCTTCTTCTTCGTGAGATGAATCAGATTAAGCCACGTTGATACACGCAGGATAATGGATATTATGCATGAAGACAATGGAAATGGGTAATGGATGATAACAAACAAATCTAATCTCGGTTCCAAAGCAGGCAAGAATGGGAGAATCATAACTGAACAGTGCCGAAGGAACATTGCGTGGCACTCTGTCGAAAGTCAGAGCGAAAATTCATTTCCTGAAATATTGACACTCAGGGAAGAAGGATAAAAGAGACTGTGTGTCATATAGAGCCAAAAGACAGCAGGGCCAGACAGGAACGTTGGGCCCACAAACAGCCAGACATATTTTGGCAATAAATATTATTTTTTCATTAAATCATGCACTGCGTTTTTTTGGGTTGTTAAAAGAGTCTCTAATGTGCAAACAGTGACAATAAAAAGCTAACACCAATGTGTTACTAAAGGCACCAACAAAAAAACATTTAATTTATTTAGTAAATAATATGGAAATAAAAAATAGTCATTTGTACTGATAAATATATTCAATATTAATACAAAATAAAAGCTATTATTTGTAATTTGTCTTTTTATATAATTTTAGATTTTATTGCACATATTCTATTTAAAAATGTTACACATTGATCCTTTTACACTGTAAAAAGTGGTAACATGCAATAACTACCATAAAGAGCTATTTCTACCTGACTTAATGCATAAAAAATTGCTTTGTTGGTATAAATCAATGTATTTATTTTTGACTTGAATAAAATCAGGTAATTTAGATGTTACCATTACCACTTTTTACTGATATACCCTTAATAAAATGATTAAATAAACTCTTCGAAGACAAGTGTTTCTTCTTTTTGTCACTAGCACTAGCTTTCCACATATTTTTAATTATAAAAACTTACATTCATTTGCATGTAAACTTAGTTGTGCAAGTCATTTCAACTTAAATTATATCAAACTGACTTGAATCTTGTATAACTTGCTACATTATTTTGATGAGTTAATGTTAAACATAATTTGCCATGACTTAGCCAACTAATCAACCTTTACAACTTACTACTGAAAGTTAGATATCTAATCAAAAATATACATATATAAAAATACAAATTCTCTTTCTAATAAACACTTTATGTGTCATGACCTTGAGCAAAAGAAAAGCTAATGACTAAATGAACTAAAGCTGTCAACCCTGTTACTTCTTAAAGGCACAGATATAAATACATTTAAAAACATTGAAATTTATCCTCAGTTGACACCACCATGCAATGTATTTACTCTTATAATAATAATATAATCATTTAAATTAAGAAATTGACTTCATAAATTACCTTTCCGAAACAGAAAAGACATACATTTCGAGGAAGGAACTTTAATAATCATTATGTTTCCTCAGAGGTAAGAGCAGCGGCGCTCATTTACATGATGCAGTGTGTATGAGGAGGATACAGTGTGTATGAGGATACAGGGTTTGGGGAGCACATTTCTTCAGCAGAAGAGAGGGGAAGGAGGGCGGTAATAATTGCTCACTCCCAAACAATTCCACCAGTGACATCCCATTACTTTAAACACGACAAAATAAGGCCACCCGCGCGCGGAGAAAGAATTCACTGAATAAGACATGAAGGGAAAAGGCTGGCGTTATTAGCTGTGTGGGGTTCATCATTAGAAAGCACTGAGACGGAGAATAATCCTTCACGCGCGCGACTATAACTCTCCTGTTACTAGCAGTAATTACAGAGCAAGTGCAGCCCGCCGTTTGTAATAAACTGTCTGTGTTCGAGCACACACTCATTTAGCCTCTCTATAACAACCGAGAGACAATGAAAGCAACGTAACTTTATCATTTACCTCTGACAAGTGCGTACACGAGGTACAAGACTGTGAAAAACTCAGTGAGAGAGCAGTGAGAAGATAATATCTGAAGTGATATATCGAAAGAATGTCCTAAATATAAATATATAACGCCATGGATGGATTTCACAAACTTTAGAGAGTTAATAATCTTTCAGGTAGGATGAATGCAGCGTGTGAGAATGAGACGGGACATCAGGGTCATGGTGGAAACTCGAAAGAAATGATACAGAATTATTAATGGTGTTGTACCGCCATCTAGCGGCCACAATATACAAGTGCAAGAGCGGGATTATTCTGTTATTCGGGACATTTATTTCATGTTTCAATCATATAATATTCATCTTAACATAATGGATAAAATATTACACTCACATTTTTTTAAGATGGAAATCTTTTTGGAAATTAATTGTTTTATTTGATCACATTTAAATAAAAATACGGGCGTTTTGTAAATAAAATTATTATTATTATTATTATTATTTGTCATGTCTCTGGCAGCTATACAACATGAAAAGCTGGCAATTTATTAAGAAATATTCCAGGTGTTTCTTAATTTTCCCCTGATTAAAATGTTTCGAATTAATATCGTTTCAACCGGTAATAATTTCATTGGTTTTTCCTGTGTCCTCAAGTCCCCGGGTTTCAGCTTTGAGGTCACAGAGATTAATGGCAGTGACAGCACATCTCAAACCAGTGCACTTTTTGTCTGTCGTATAGAGTCTTACACTATGAGAACAGCAGAAATCAAGTTCTTGTAATGACTGATTTATGATAAAGGCACAATTTTAGTGATATCCATAAATAATGTTTTATGTATTTTTCATGATTTCTCAATGTATGTGAGAAAGATGAAATCTTGTACACAAATTTTTTTTTTTTAAATAGCTTCATTTCATTTTCCAAATGCATACACATACAAAACAGATGTTTTCAAAAACAGAGTCATAAAAAATTAAATATCATCATAGGATTTCGATATACTTTGACTTCACCTCAAACCAGAACTTAAAATTATGATAATTTACAGAAACTTTTGCAACTGTTCAGAAACTTTATGAAGGGGTCTGAGGATATTAATACTGATAAAAAATATTTTATGAAATGAAGCAATACTGAACAAACATCTTAATGTGTGCAACAGGACTGCAGTAATGAATCCCTTAACATAGTTTTGCATTTACAAAATGACTACTTCAACTGGCCAAAGAAATAAAAAAGTAACTGACACTGTAATAAATATGAAGCTGAGATCATCTCCCTTGCCTAAATGTATTAAAAGGCACAAAAAAAGCTTTAAATATGGTTTGACTGTTATAAATAATGCTACCAAACTATGTGGGTAGACTCAACATTAGTTCAGTACCCAAAGCCTGATCCCCTGATTTTTTTTTTGAGGGGGGGGGGGGGGATGGGGGGGGGGTGAGTGCTGTCTAAAGATGTCTTACAAACTACATTGGAATTCAACCCATAGCCAAATAATTCACAAAGCTGCACTTAAATCAGGTTTTAAAAGTGTAGTCTCTAATAAAGCCCACATTCTGTACCTGAGAGGAGGTACAAACCACACAAAATGCGTCAAACCAATACATCTAATAAAATGTCTTTTAACAGGAGTGTAACATTCAGTGTGCAGAATGTAAAAGATGCTTTTTCTGAAAGTAAAATGTGCTTTCCCATATTAGCCATTTGCTTTTCGTTAGCATGGCTATAGGAGTATAAGAGTGCAGAGAGTTTGTTGGAGTGTGTTCCTCTATCTCCTTGCAGAAGACCACCGTGTTTTACAGGTTACAGTTCATCTCTAGCTTGTTTCGCACGCCACTCCGGGTGCCGGGTCACATGTTCAGCCGCTAGAAGGACTAACTGCATGAACTCCTCTACGTCAAAATTGTAGTTGGTAAACTTAGGATGTTCCCCAAGAGTAGGATGATGACCCTGAGACAGAACAAAATATTCGTCAATAATATACAGTAATAATATAATGTCAACATGGACCAAAACCTCTGAGGAATGTTTCCAGCACCTTGTTGAAAAATCAAGGTAGTTCTGAAGGCAAAAAGGGGTCCAACCTGGTACTAGCAAGATTTACCAAATAAAGTGGCCGGTGGGTGTATATATATTCCTATTAGAGAATTCAAATGAAATATATTATAATTCTCTAATATGTAACTAGTTTAAAGGTACTAACATTACTCACACCGAATGTGATTTTGGTAATGTATAAAGGAATACTGGAATGAAATGATATAAACTGGAATGAATCCAGGCAGAAGGTGTACAGGTTTGGCTATGTGTGTGTGTGTGTGTGTGTGCTCTCTTCACCTTATCCTGGGGGAACACTTTGTCCCTTTTCTGCCAAGTCATGTAATGGACTCCCCTCAGTCGGGCCAGATCACGGTAGCAGCTCTCATCTTGACAGTTGTACCTGTGGAATACAGAAAGAGGGATGTTTTATGTCCCAAACTTAGCAGGAAGTGGCCCACAAAGCCTCCGCAGACTCAGTTTGATGGATAACTGTTTAATTAGGCTGTATTTCACTGTCACACACACACACACAGACACAGTCAGATGCTTCCCTCCTCCGTAACACACATTAAAAAGTACATTGTACAGCACAGAAGCTTGACTGCATCCACGTGAGTGTTGGGTAGATGTATAACATGACATGGGTGTCAGATGCACAGATGCACACTGTGGAATACATCTTAACACATGCAGATAGGTGTCGCGGGGAAAAAAAGAGTCGTGATGTATTCATTTATCAGTGGTAAAACAGAAAGAAACTTTTTTTTTAAGCAAGAATGCAACCAAATTGGTGGTTGTCAGGGGCTAAGATAAAGATTTAAAAAAGATTAAGTCTAAAGATAATATCTTAACAAGATCAACCACATTGCTGTTTCTTCTTCAATGTGTATAGTGGGGATGATCCTTGTTTTAAGTTCCTGTTTTAATTTTTTAAGTACACTACCATTCAAATGTTTTGGATCAGTAAGTTTTTTATTTTATTTTTAAGAAATTAATAATTTTATTCAGCAAGGACACATTATATTGATCAAAAGTGACATTGAAGACATTTATAATGTTACTAAATATTTCTATTTCAAATAAATCCTGTTCTTTTGAACTTTTTATTCATCAAAAGAAACCTGAAAAATGAATCATGGTTTCCTGAAAAAAAATATTAAGCATAATAATTATACTTATAATTATACTGATAATTTAAAGAATAAATTACACTTTCAAATTATTTTAAATTGTAATAATATTTCACAAAATACATTTTTTTAACTGTATTTTTGATCAAATAAATGCAGCCTCTGTGAGCATAAGAGACTCCTTTCAAAAACATTTTTAAAAAACCTTACCAACCCCAAACTTTTTGAATGGCAATATTGTAAAAGTATTTATTGCAAAAATATTTGATTTGAAGTCCTAAGAGTCTTTGTCCCATTTTTAAGCCCAAAAATTAAAGTCATAATTAAGTCAAACTAAACACATAATGCATTTCTTCATAGGATGTCCGTCAACCATGCTAACACTTCTCACATTTGTCATTTATAACTCGCAATAAATGTTTCAACTTTTAACTTTTTTGGTTGTTTTAATACAATCAAGTGGTATAAACATTATTTAAACACTGCAGACTGTCACCAATAACTGTTTATATAAACTCTGAGGGTTTTAAAGTGACTAAAACTTAAAAGTGAAGTGGAGTGAAGTATTTCCATTCCTCAGACCGACAGCTAGCTTAGCTGGCCACGCAGATCACTTAGAAAGCAGAGAGTTACATACAATTCAAATATGACGGCCCAGTCGGGAAGAAAGAGGAGGTGGGTCAGTCCGGCTCCGTGCATCCCAATGAAGATGTCAGAGTTGTGTGTGGCGTGGATCTGCTCCAGAAGCGGCATCTCTCTAAGAATACACATCAGCTTTCAATCAAGCAAACACTAAAAAAAAAATCGCTACATTTAAAACAACAAAGACAGAATAACTCACTTGAATTTGTAATCCACCAGCTTGACCTCGAATAAAGGCACAGTCTTCAGGGCATTGATAAGCTGAACACACACATACACACACACACACACAGCAGGGATTCAGAGGGTGATTAACGAGACCTCACACTCATGTGGACAGAGGCCAAGTAAATCGAGGCTTTTTACCAAGCAGGGGTCTTCAGCAAATAAGAGTTTAAATGGGCAGTTAAGGAAGCAGAGTGATAAATCAATGATGAGCAAAGAGAGAGATAGAGCATTCACCTCCTGCTGGTTTATTATCCTACGGTAGTCAGTGCTTCTTGCCAACAGAGTGACACGGACTTGGCCCACCTGACAGAGCAGAAGGACGTCATAGATTTCATACATTTATATTTTAAGCTATATATTTTGTAACATATATAATCCATTTTCAAAATACATTCAGACATGAGAATGTGTTATTTAAACCTTTATTTAGGTGGGTAAAGAGGAAGTAAATGTCATAATATGTGTGATAAGAAAGAACTGGGCTCCCTCATGACAAAGACCATGTGAAGGAATAAATTGTACAACAGTGCCATCTAGTGGTAGATAGTATAATCATGACAATAAATCAACTATTTTAGGTATATGTGTGTGACCTTAATCTAAACATTATTGCTAATCTTCCTACACAAAAACCTGTGGCAAAAAAATATTGAAAATATGGCTATAAATATTATAATATTACAATTTAATATTTATGCATTTAAAAGTATAAGAATTTAAATATATTTAATATTTATAATAAAACAATAAAGAATATAATATGAATGATAAAATAATGATTTATTTAAATTAATAAGAAATCTAGTATTTAAAAAATATATATATAAAATTATAATTAATTTATTTTTAAGAATTAAAATTAATTTTATATTTAAAATAAAATAAATAATAAAATGTGAAATTTAATATTTATAATTATTTATTAAAAATGATAAGAATTAAAAATATTATAAAATATAAATATAATGTTTGATATGTCTTTTTTTGATATCTATATGTTTGATAATGTCAGATTTCACTAGGAGGTTATGTGATTTTATGAGCATAACAATTTCAAAATTAGCACAAGTTTATATAGTGCGTAAATTGTGTTTATAAATGTATGGATAAACAATTTACGAATTATATAATCTGTTTCCTGTGATAATTTTGGCATTTTTATGCTCATACCATCACACAACAATCTCTTTGTTAAATCACTCTTTCAAAAATCTCTTGTTTTCCAGACATTATCAAACACATATAGATATATTAGTATCTCATGCAGAGAGAATGATTGTCTTTCTATTATTAGAATACAGGAATCAAATCATGATCTGTGTGCGTGTATCCTATGATGCGTGTGCGTGTGTGTGTGTGTGTGTGTGTGTGTGTGTGTGTGCGCGTGTGTGTGTGTGTGTGTGTGTGTGTGTGTGTGTGTGTGTGTGTGTGTGTGTGTGTGTGTGTGTGTGTGTGTGTGTGAGTTCAAGCATGTTTACCTTCGGTCCATCTTGTGGGACATTGAGTCGATAAAGGACATGCTGGGAAAACGCCTTGAACAGCCCCTTACTGTGGCAGTCAGAGATCTATCAAATTACACACATCTGTCAGTTAAATCTTCTCTTCATGTCATTTGCACACAGAAGGCAGAGGCACACAATCATTAATATGAGGATGATTTGAGCGGCAGCACCAGATGAGTTTAGTCTCACACAAGGCAAATACTCTATATCATATGCACAGCATCCAAAGATGTCACGCAGAGATGCATTAACATAGACAGAAGACAGCAGATGAACATGATGAGATGAACAAATGCTAAACGGAGGGGGGGGGGGGGGGGGGAATGGGGGTCGGGGGACACTTGAGAGCAACAGATGCATGCCAATTATAATACGTACAAGAGGGGTGTTGTAGAAAAGGCCATATCGCATTCTTGGAAGGAGAGAGAAAAATGCGTCTCTAAAACACACCTGTGAAAAACACATACTTTTAAAATAGCACCAAAACACTGAGATGCTGATAAAAGTGTGGATTGGTGATGTGGTGTAAAAGTCTTTTACCCTTTTGGAGTCAAAGTTTTTGAGGTGAATGATGTCGTAATCTGTGAAAGCCTGCCACGTTTCACTGAACAGGTCTCCATAGCCATACACACTCTGACAGACAAAACAACTCAATTAAATGCATTGAAGATTTTTTTTTTTAATTCTACCTGCAGTCAATAATTTTATCCCTTAAAACTCATCTTTGATAATCAACATGACATTTAAATGTTACCTTTTTTTTTTCAAACCAAATTTTTTAGATGGTCTTTGATACACTGCAGTTTTAAGGAGAAAATATTCAGCAATGGTATTAACTGATGAGTTACTCTATGATAGCTTTGTCTGCATATTCAATTCAATAACCAATTCATTCATTCATTCAGACAGGAACTAAGAGTCATTACCTTACCTAAACTTATCTTCTTAACTGGATTAGATTCTAATCCTTATTTTCCTAATCTCTCTTAATCTACGATTGAAACTAAAATCGAAAAGGACCATTCAAAGTCTAGACACACTGGCCACGTTCACACAGCAACAGAATGCATTTGAGTCCTTAATACGGTGACGTTTACACACAGTGACAACCGTAACCGAATAATTCTGTAACCGAACTCACACCCGAAAAACTTGAGGACTCACGTGTACCGCATTCTCACACTCTGTGAACGGAATTGGACTGAACTGAACTGACGCGAGGGAGCCGCTATGCGCTGCACAAATGCCTGTCTACCGTGTGCTCAGTTGTTTTCATGTGTGGTACAGCGATAGAGTTATGAGCTGTGTGTCATCTGAAGGTTTTAGATCCACTCAATGATCTCCACCAGAGATCACGTTTTTTGTTCTACACGCGACTCAAATGCTCCGCTCTCCACCCAGATTTAAACACTGCTCTCAGGTTAATAAAGATTTGACGAATTAACTTGCAACTCGATTGAACTCTTGTCGTGTCAAAAGTACTAAGACTTTTCAGTTTTATGGACGTCGCCATCTTTGATATTACTTGGTCACTATCATGGTTGAGAATACTGGCTTAACGTTCAGTATTCGAATTTGAGATGCTAGTTTAAGTTGCTGTGTGAATGGGACATTTCGAGAGTTACACCTTCAAGTAAATACGGTTGTCAAACGTAGCCTAGACATGGTTAAAAACATAATTCTCAAGTACATAAATATAGAATAGTATTACAAGGTGGATTTAATTTTGCATTCCATTGTTTCATACGAAAAAGTCTCCCTCTTTCTACACACCCCTTCATTTTCCCTCTTGCTCAGTTCCTCACCCTTGAAATACCAGCGTCTGAACAATGGGCAGGATAAGGTTTTCTCGTAAGTCACTTTATTTTCAGCCCACTGTTTCCTTTTTATCTTTCTCTTCTAGGAACCGCACACCTCCTGAAACTGGCAGTCGGTTTTAACAACAAACCTTCCATTAGTGTTTGAAAGAAATGTTCTATAAGCCCTCATGGTTGATGATTTACTGGAAGACATATTTGTGTGTTTAAGAGAGATGAACACTTACTGTGTCCCACATGACAATGTTTATGTCACGGCTGAAGGAATTGTTGATGTGCTGGGAGATGTAGAGGTTAACAAAGTCACAGAAATGATGGTACATGTTCACTCCTGCAAAAGACAGGAGAAGCATGCATTAAAAAAAAAAAAAAGCCTTTGTGATGACTTAACAAAAAGGTCCCTTAATTCCCACAGAAAGATGACCTGCATCCAGTTTCATGAAGACGGTTGGTCTGTCAATTATAACATCACAATGGCCATCGTCTTGGGGGTGGAAGTCAAGCTCTGAGTATGTCTGCAATTCAGCAAACCTGAGAGAGGAAAAACAAGACATGAACATAAAAGTCTGTTTTATATCTTAAAACTTTAATATGGACCCTTGTAGCATTTCTGGGGTTCTCGGAAGCAGAAGTCGTCATAGTTGGGTAAACTTCTATAGAGGGGAATGAGAGACAACAACAAATATAATTTTTGTATTTCCATTTGCTCCAATAGCAAAAGAAAAAATCTTTGATAGAGTTTTGCGATAATGACAACTTGGGAAACGTATTATCACATTCTGTGAAAATGGTCAATTTTCCTGCAAACTTAAGTTAACTTAAAGCTATTGAATGGATTTCAAAGATAGGAATATAGCTAAAAAAATTATATGGGGCACTTTTGTGGCACTTTCTGGAGGAGGTAGCCATTGATCACAGGCTATTTTTATTGTATGGAAAAGAGCAGCATGAACATTTTTTTAAATATCTCCTTTTGTGAACGAAAAATGGTTTTGAATGGCATAAGGTAAGTAAATGATGTGAATGTCAAGAGACATTAGCAGATATATTCTACTGTTCAAATGTTTGGAATCAGTAAGATTTTTTCTAAATTTAAAATAACTTTTTTCTATTATAATATATTTTAGAATTAAATGTATTCCTGTGATGGCAAAGCTGAATTTTCAGCATCATTACTCTAGTCTTCAGTGTCACATGATCCTTCAGAAATTATTTTAATGTGCAGAGTTTGTGCTCTAGAAACATTTATTATTATTATCAATGTTGAAAACAGACCATGACAGATTGATTCTTTGATCAATAGAAAGTTCAAAAGAACAGCATTTATTAGAAAAATATATATATATTTTGTAACATTATACATTTTATTGTCACTTTTGTGCAATTTAATGCATCTATAAAAGTAAAATAAAATAATACCAAGTATATTTTTTCAAAAGAAAAAATCTTACTGACCCCATAGTAGTTAATCCATCTTGATTTCTCTAAATGTTTTGCCACATTTGTTAAGAAATACATTAATGCAATAATATGTCCATGAAGTTTTTTTATTTTATTTGGACATAAAAGTTATATATAAAGTTATTTACCAAGACTGAAGAGGACTCTTGTGTGTCCCTTCTGCAGCTAGTGCTTTACTATTAAGGCTGCAGTGACCACCGATCTCACCCTGTTCCAGGAAATCCTCTTTATACCTGCAGTGGCATAGAGGAAGAGAGATGGAGAGAGAGAGAGAGAAAGAAAGAGGACTCATTTAGACAGGAAGTTCTCACAGTTCTGCCAGAGAGAAAACTATTTCACAGGGTTTTGCATTGCACTGACCTCTCGTGACCTCTGCGGGGACTCCTAAAGTCCAGGTACAGGTTTGTGGCCCTGCAGAACCGCATATGACTGGAGCACTTCAGAGAGGAATCACCCTTTTAAAAAAAGTTTCAAACTTGTATTTGCAAGTTTGTTCCCAGTATTGTTTGGACATGTTTAAAACAGCCCTTATGTCTTAAGCTCAGTGCTCATGCTCAAAGCTCTGGAGGACTTTACCACAGCTTTACCACAGCTTTACCACAGTAAAGACGAGGCAAATGAGACAGAGGTAGAAGAGGGAAACTCACAGGACTTGACGGCTTGCACAATGTCTTCATCTCACTGAGACGCTCCCTCACGTAGCCAAAATCTGCCTGCTTCCAGAACAGTTCCTGTGCAGTCTGAATAGAGCCCGCCCTACAGAAAGAAGACAGACAGTGGCACTATGTGGAGTAGATAATAGAAGTCTTTGTATAGAAGGTAAAGTCCTTGAAGTGCTTGAGTGACACAGCGGAAAACAGACTTATACAGGCATAATTGGGTAACACTTCACAATAAAGTTTAATTTGTTAAAATTGCATTTTTTTATTTCAAGTTGTATTTATTAATGTTAATTAATGCATTATGAATAAAGATGAATTGACAATGAATAAACAGCAGCATATTTATAATTTAACATTCACCTATAGTAATAAATACTGTAAAAAAACATCAATAATAGGCTTATTTCATGTAATAATTATTAAAGATTAAAAATATTATAATTATTACACATATTAGGGTCAATTATTAAATAACAATATTAATGTTATATTATATTATAAATATTATAATATCATTATATTAACAATATTACTGTTTTTACTGTATTTTTGATCAAATATATGCCTTGGCGCGCAAAAGAGACTTCTTTCAAAAAAACGTAAACAATCTTAGCGACCCCAAGATTTTGCGAATATCTGCTAATATTGCTTGATATTCAACCAAAAATAAAACTTTCTGCCAACACTTACTCACATCATGTCATTCAAATGTTTGTCATCCACAAAAGGAAATACTTTAAAAACAGTTAATGCTGCTCTTTTCCATACAATAAAAATAGACCGTGATCAATGGCTACCTCCTCAAAAAAGTCTTATAAAAGTGTCCCACACAAATTCCGATCTTTCAGTAGCTTTGAGGGCGAGTAAAACTTGATGACAGATGTTATTTTTGCTGTCCTGCCTATATACATACATATACATGGGTAATTAGATTAGTTATGGATAGTGGGAAAACATAAAAGTGTTAAAGAAACATGTAGGTCAGTAAAGAAAGGTATACCATCCTGAGTCAACACTGGTGCACACAGGATAGCTGAATCTGTGCTCAGCGGAGCAGCTCTTTTCATACCCCCAGCAGGAATTCGTGAGCAACAGAGCATCCTGTCACAGCCAACAGAGACAGAGTTAAGAGAACATCCCGTATAATCATCTAATGACAGTAAAAGATCAGCCCCTAATCCACCATTATAGCTCATGTATTACAATGTCTCACTTCTAACCCAACTTTAGCACACATTCCATAAGAAACAAGAGGAAATAGCTTACTTTATAAGGGCAAAGCGGGTCCTCCTTGCAGAGTTTGACCAATGGTTTGTTGTTGTGCAGAAAGAATGGAATATGCTGCTGAGGCAGCGCCAGGCTGCTGTAGTCCGGCTGTGGCGTGCGGCTGCTGTTCTGGCCACTGTCTGTGGTGGAGATGGTTTTATAAGTGCAGGCCAGGCACAGAGCTACCAGCAGCAGCATAGTCCCTCAAGCCACATGGAAGGAACCACACTGGCTCTCAGCACCTACACTCATTTATGAGAAAGAGAGAGAGAGAGAGAGAGAGAGAGAGAGAGAGAGAGAGAGAGAGAGAGAGAGAGAGAGAGAGAGAGAGAAAGAGCGTGTTTAGAGCTAGAAAACTAATGGTTTACGGGGGAGGACAAACACCAAAGCTCTGGAAGTAACAACAGTGTGGGAACCTGCAAATGAACGGATCTTACTCCATGTGAAACTCCTACCACAGGAAATATTAGTGACCTTTTTCCTTCAATTGTTTAAGCAATAAGGCCAGGATTGAGGGAAATTAATAGAAAAACAAGTGTACAATCGACAGAAATGATGGTTATGTATGTTCTCTGATATGGGTTGAGAACTAATATTGAACCATAACGGGGAGGATTTCTTTGATTTTCTGATAAGAGATATATATAAAAAATGCTCTGTAAGATCATTAACTATTTATACTTAATCATAATGCCTGCCTCGTTTTGTTATTTTTCATAGCATTACCACAAGTACCTGAATGGAATCGATCACAACTGATAATTTGTCTAACGCTCTAGAGAAAATAAGCACTTCTTCTTTACACAGATTTTTTAATACTCTAAAAGCAAGCTTTAAAATTGTTTCATTTCCCATTTGTGACAAACATTTTTATCAACATTTAAGTAAAGTGATTTACGTCACTTTCTAGGAATAAACTTTAAACATCGACTAAATTAATTAAAAATAATTAAATCAATAAATAAATAAAAATATAACCTATTAATTAAACTATTATGTTGGTTTGTTGTAATTGATTTTTTTCTATTCATGAAAAAAATATTTGTTTGAGCTTGACAAATGCAGTCAGTCAACACAACAATTTCTGTAAAATTTACAAAAATTTAATGAGAATAACTGTCACGTTCAGTTTAGTTTTGTTCATGGACTTCCAGTGTGTTTTCATCTGTCACATGTTTCTTTGTTCAGTTTCCCGCCACTCTTCCGTCTCCTTGCTTACCGTCATTATGAGTTAATGTTTGTCAGCTGTGTTTAGTAATTATCCTCTTTCTGTTCACTACTTAAGTTGTTCCTTCTCCTGCACTCCTTGTCTGGTCACTGTAATACTAAACTGTGTAAATGTGAGTTTCCCATACCTGTTACTGGATTACTGAGTTACTATTAAAGTGTTGTTTGGATCTCATCTTCTGAGTCTTCAGCCTGTTCCTGAGTACACCACAGTGTTACAGATGACCGGACCTCCAAAATGGATATAAGAGCTCAGTTTATTTCGGTGGCTCAGGAGAGCCCTGCCCTTTGACTTCACGAACTTCTGTTGTCTTGCACTTACCAGCCTGCGTGACGACGAGACCCTAAAGACCCTGTTCTGGATCGGGGCAAACTTCCACAACCCCATCTACCTTCCAGACACCACCGGACTGAGTTGGAGAGAAGCTGTGGTGAGGTGTCTGGAGAGTGTACGGCCCCGATCCAGAACCCGGCCAGACCCAGAGCCCAGCCCGTCACCACCCCGATCAACGACGCCTGAGCCCCCCGCAGACTGAAGACTTCTGCTTGCAGCAACATTTGAGCCTGTGCCCGGGAATGGGAGGGCAGAGCACACCACTGGCCCGGAGTTGAAGCACCACAGAGAGTCTGATCAGGGGTGTGAGCTGGCGAACACGCCTATCGCCGTGGGAATCCTCATCGAGTTCGAGGGGATGGAAGCGAGCCACGCCCGCCCTCCCGCCACTAAGAGCGAGCACTGGCTGGACCTGTTGGACAGTTTATTTGAGTGTGGAGAGTGTAATTCCCTGTATCCCTTGAACTCATCTGAATCTGAATCTTCTTCATCAGTCCTGTTATCCTCACCCAGCCTCTCTCTTCCACCACCTCTACATACTGCCATCAGGAATGCTCTATTTTTTTTGTTGGTTTTTGTGCCACTCTCCATTTTCAGTCCTCAGCCAAGCCTGCCACTGAGTCATCATCACCCCCCATCAGTCCCTCTGTCACCTCATCCTCTCAGTGGTGTGGTTACACCGTGGACCTGCTGGGAGCCTACTCCTCCTGGGTGTGATGAGCCCTTGGCTCCGCCTCTAGCCTCGCTGCACTTTGTCCCACCTTGATCCGTCGACCCTGCGCCTGTGCTCCTTCCCCCCTCGACTCCAGCGTTGACCATCAGCCATTCGGCCTCACCGGGCTCCCTCGGCCCGCCGGCTCCACCTGGGTCAAACATCGCCACGCCTCCGCTGCGGACTTGCAGGCCGTCCGCTGATCTCCGGCACTCCATCCCTTCTGACTTCGGCAAGCTCCACCCTCCCTCAGGCTCCACCTCCGCCTCCGCCCTCGGTCACACCAGCTCGTCCTCAGCCTCCTGAATCCCCACTTCCATCTCTGGGGGTCGTTGTGGAGGCTCCGTCGCAGCCGCCTAGATCATCGGCGTCCCATCACTTCCTCGGACTTCCGTCTGCACGGTGGGCTCCACCTCCCAAGGCTCCTTCGCCGTCGGTCGTTCCCCAGATGTCATCACCATCATGGCTCCTCCCGCCGTCGACTCCGTCTTGGTCTACCGGCATGGCTAAGCTCTTGGTCGCATCCACTTGACCACTCCTCCTGTCTTCTCCAGCATGGATGCTACCTCCTGCTCCTCCCTGGTCGCCGTTATCTATCTGTCCGCCTGCTCCTTTCACCAGCCCTTCACCACCTCCTCGTCCTCCTAACCCGATTACTGAGTTTTAAGTGGTGTTTCATCTGAGTCTTCAGCCTGTTTCTGAGTACACCAGTGTTGCAAACTGTTTGTCTTCCTATACCTTGATGTAGAAACGGTTAATAGGATGTTACTACTTCTACTTTTTTTATTATTATTATTATTATTATTATTATTATTATTAAAATGAATCCATTTCATTGAATAATTCAAAACAATGTCAAAATGATGACATTGTTCTATTATTTTGGATACAGTCGAACTGCCGATGTGGGACAGGCCACAATCGCCACAGACATTTAATGTTTTAAACTACCTTTCATGGTAGACTAATTTTATATTTAGATAATAGTTTAGCAACATAAACATAAGATTTGTGACTCCAAAGTGGAATGTGCCATTTACTAAAGTTATTTGTCAACGTTAATAAATTAACATAGGCTTACTATTAGTAGTATATTAATAAATTAAATTAATATTATCTTTATAACTGATATCTAGGTAGCTATGTTGAATTTTTTTTTTTTTTTTTTTGCAAGGGAAAATGACCAACTGCTTTGCTGTGTTACCTTATAATTATGACAACGTAATTACAGATTATTACATGATTAAAAACCCGTGGGAAAAAAACACACCCACATTATGCAAATATGACCGGAGAACGCCAAATGAACCTATCAATTAAGCAATCTTTGCACAAATAACCACGATAATCATAGTTTACGTCCAAAATACTTTAATAAAACTTCTGGAATTACGAGCATTGTGTACTAAAAAAAAAGATAGGCTACTTAACACAATGACAGAAAGATTATAATGAACTTCTGGCATTCATTGAAAGAGATGTCCCTTTTTAATTACTTATGATTTACAGTAGTAAAAACAGCTAGAGTAACTGTATGACTACCAAGGGATTTTGAACTATTAGATTCGTCACTTCTAAATTCAGTGTCTAATGCGATCTGTCTAGACAGGGCAGATCAAATAGATTAACAAAGGCGCACTGTGTATTCCTATCTCTTTCGCTTCATGGAGCAGCTCAATTAAATGTCCTACAGAAGAGTAAATGTACCATACTGGATTCCTGTCCATAGATACATGGTAAAAGTTAGTGAAATCTGCACGTTTTTTTTCTTTTCTCCTTGTTAAAGATAGGCTATAGTCAAACTACAGAGCTGCGATTCCCAGATGCACCGACACACCACGATGTCAAAATAACACACAACAAAAATAATAATAGAGCAAGCTGAGGTGGGGACCGTAACAACCACAAAGACTTGACACGTTGCCAGGGTGAGAAGCTCTTGCAGCTGTCCCACCATCAGTTATATTATATCAGCTGTCTTTACTAGCTCAAAAACACATATACCCACACAAAAGGAAATTAACTTTGCTCCGACTTTTAGTAGCTCTGAGAAAGTTAAAGTGAATAGTCACAGCTCTAACAAAAAAATTATAATTATATGCTTACCTCCTTGGAGAAACTATAATGCAGTGGTTGAATTTAGGGATGCAGTCGCCATACTACCGGAAACTATCAGCCGGCATGTGTTACTGCTATTATTAACCGCAAGAGGGCGCACGAGAAGATCTTAATTTTATACTGATTAAAGTGGACGTCCAAGAATGCCCTGTAATTAACCCTCTGGGGACCAAGGTGTTTTTGGGGCCCTTGAGATGTTCTGACATGCCTTGACATTTGTGCTTTTTTCAGTTATTTATGAACATGTTAATGGCAAAGGTGTAAATTCACTCTATATAGCACAAACAGGGCTACCATAATATGCGAGCAACTTGTATGTAGATGTTTGTATTTTTAAGAGAATAATGTTTATGCGTGGTTATTGGAAAAAATAAAAATGAAAGTTGCTGAATTAAGACCACAAAACACATATTAAATATGTGTCCACAAGACTTTTGACTAATGGATGTGGTCCCTTTGAGTTCTAGCTTCAAAATTATATGAAAATAGTCTTGCTTTATCGTTCACAAAAAAAAATACATTGATTTAAATGGTGTAAAACAGGTTTTGCTTGGAAAGCCAATATGCGAGGGGGAGGAGCAGTTTACACCTTGTCCCACCCACTCTGCATAATGACTCTGCCTAATGAGCCATTCTTTCAGGTGTGACACTGACTGAGCCACAATGCAAGGACAAAGGATGTATTTAGAAGAAGACTTATATTGACCATTTAAGATTTTGCTTACATCTCTCTTGCAAATATGTTTTGCTATTTTATTAAAAATGTTACAATTACAACAATAATTACAATTTCAACAATATTTCAAATGTACTCTTTCTTTGTAAAAAAGAAAAAGAAAAAAGATTATAGGCCTACATTTTATCATATGTATTCATTAGTTTGAATATAGCCAACATTGGAACATCTAACATCTTAGTCTATGACTTTATTTTTGACAAATATATATATATATATATATATATATATATATATATATATATATATATATATATATATATATATATATATATATAAAACGTTAGACATGAGCAGAAATTGCTAAACAAAAGCTTATTTTATATGGCAGTATATTTTACAGTAGCCTAAAAACTGTACCCAAATCTAGTCAACAAGTGACTGACTGTAACGTTGTTTTTATGAAATATTAGGGCATATAAATGCTAATTTGCAGTTTAATACATTGCTTATACAAATACATTTTATTTCAACATATTCCAGTCGATTTTTACTCATCTCAGTAGGCTATAGCAAAACAGTTTATTCTTTCACACACAGACGCGCGATTTATATTTAGGCTAAACAGTCTTTACAAATATGTACCCTTCATTCATCTCACAGAAAGGCGAGTCATATTATAGAAATGCGATTCATCTTTTTGCGGTTTGCATAGGCCTACACTAACGTTATTCCATAACGTTATTCCACACTTGAGAAAAGAAAACAGCCTACCTCACTCCTCAGCGGGATCTGCTCCTCATATCAGGATATATTGTTCCTCATATCAGCACTGTTCTGAGGAATCTTTTCTCCATAAGGTAGGCTATATTATGCCTCACTCGATCGCGACGCGCTTTGTTTACAGCTGATGTGGGCGTTTCACAGATCTTCAATAGTTCTCAGAATTTGCGTTTGAATAGCACGCGCTCTCCGGGGAGTGGTCACATTACTGTGAATTAGCTCGTAATGAGGTCGACTGGAATCGCTCTCTTTTTATACAGATTACAGAAGCTGAGAATATTTGTTTTTTATATAAGTTACTTCATTTAACAGATGCGATCTCAAGCTTTATGCCCGTGGGTCTGTTTGCCTGTTTGACTGAATTTTCGCGGAGTTATAGATCATTTTCGAACGCGTTTCAAATGGGAGTTTACTGACAGAGAGAAGGCAGAAATCGCATCATGTTAATTTTTCTTTATTTGTCAAAAAGCAAAACACTTTATTTTTATTGTGAGTATACAGAAAAAAAATAGAAACTGAACAGGATCGATTGATGTATTACACGAAAATGAAAGATCAAAATTAACAGAGCATTTAGTGTTTATTTTCATTGCTAAAAAAAAAAAACGAGCAAAACGCGCGGGCGCGTTTTTGGTCCCCAGAGGGTTAACAACAACAATAATGCTATATTCGTTACTTTATAACTAAAAAATAATAATGTCTTTGTTAAAAAGAGCTTATTAAAGCAGAGATTATTAATAACAATAATATTAATAATATACGCGTTAGGCTACTATATTATTTAAAATATTTAGTAACTATTCAACAATAAAAACTTTAATAAAGCTGGAAAACAAATAAAAGCAGAAATTATTATTATTAATCCTTGTTATATAACAAAGTAATATCTTAGTAATTATTAAACATTAAAAAAGATTAATGAAGCTGGAAAACAAATAAAAGCTGAGATTGTTATCTTTATTATTAAAATAATGAACTAAAATAATATCTTAGAAATTATTAAACATTAAAACAATAATAAATCTTGAAAAAAGCAGAGATTATTAATACTACTACTAAAAATAATATATCAATTACTATATAATTTACAATATTTCACAATTATTTAACATTAAAAACATTAATACAGCTGGTAAACAAATCAAAGCAGAAATAATAATTACTATTATTAACCCTTGTTATATGACTTAAAATAATATCTTAGTCATTATTAAACATTAAAACTATAAAGCTTGAAAAATAAAAGCAGAATATTATGAATTATAATAAAAATACATTAATTACTATATAATTAAAAATAACTTACTGTAGTCAACATTTGAAGTGGATCAAGAAAGTTCATCAAAGTTGTCCTAAGACAAGAACGGGTATTGTTCAAAACTCAACTTTGGTGAACGGTTTTGATCCACTTCAAATGTTGACTACTGTAGTAATATTTAAATACCAAAACAAAGCTGGAAAAATAAAAGCAGAGATTATTAATACTTCTAAAACTAATAATAATTATTATAATATTACTTACTATATAACTAAAAGTAATATCTTTGTAATTATTAAACATTAAATACAATAATAAGGGTGGAAAACGAATTGAGTCTGCCAAATACATATCTCTTACTTTATTTACATGTGTGCAACAAAAACTGAAGATACACTGGGAGGATCTTACAGTGACATGACTGTAATGTATGATTTACAGAGATCATATCTCATAGAATATTACAGTGGAAGATTTTCATGGACCCCCTCATCACTAAAACTCAATCAGCATGAGACGAGATAAAAATGAGTGCAAAACTTAACTATTAACTTTAAATATACTAACTTAAGCGGTCTGAAGGACGTGTGGTACCCTGGAGTTGTCTGGAAAGAGACAGTCAACAGCAAATCAACTACTTAGCAGTAAGATGTGCAGCCCAGAGGATGAAGATCAGGGGGAAATATAGCAATTAATTCATGATTAAAATCCAAACTCCCACTTCATTGTGCAAATTCAAGTGTTAAGAAACAACCATAACCTATACACTGACAGATAGTCATGTCATTTCTTAAACCAAACATGGTTATTTATAGAGAATTTTTTTATTTTAAAAAAAAAAATCCCACAACCGTGAGAGGAATCATATCTTAAATAACTATATACTATATGACCCTTGAAATATCTTAAACATTTTCTCAGAAAAAAAAAATACATTTAAAGTACTTGGTCTTTTGTTACCAATGCTGAGATGTGAAGCACAGTTACTCCTACAGTAAAGCTCTGTTTACGGTCAGTGTGAGCCAGTCCTTTTGCAGAATCTATTATTTCTGATTTCTTAAGAGTTCATCTATTTGCATTTTGTACATGTTCTTCACATCCTCCAGGTCCAGACGCAGCTCTTCCGCCTCCTCCGCCTTCTCTCCATACATCTGCAGGATTGTGTTGTGCCTTTGTTCTAGATCCTGTGATGCACATAACAGTTGGTCAGTGTTTAACTAACAGGTTAAAGCCTCATACATATTACTGTGCTTGATAGGCAAACAGATCATTTATCAGGATCCTCTATGAGGAATGGTGAAATTGGTCTAAGGGGATGAAAAATCAAGACACTTTGTTTATATTTAGAGGATACAGAGTGAACAATTTACTCTGCAACATTTACACTACAGTTCAAAAATTTTTGTCTTAAAGAAATTAGTACTGTTATTCAGCAAGGACGCAATAAATAAATCTAAAGTGACAGTAAAGACTTTATAATGTTACCAAAAAAAAAAGTTTTGTACTTTCCATTCATCTAAAAAAAAAAATTATCATTATCAAAAATGCTATCTCAGTGTGGACTGAAGGCCAAAACGTAGAGAAAAGATGCGTTTTCAAATGATTCCGGATTAGCGTAGACAAAAAAACGGCAGGTAAATTTGTAGTAGTCTGTTATAAACTGCCTACAGTTGTCTCTGCTTTAAAGTAACATTTTACTTGTGTTCACCTTCAGTTGCACTTTCAGTTTAGGGATTTCCTTCACTTCATTCTCTATCTCATCGTTCTGATTGGTCAGTCGCACAAGCTCTTCTGTCATCACAGTTCGACCTCTCTCTAGACTAGCAATCTCCATCTTGTGGATAAAAAAAAAGAATTGAATCCAAATTAGTACATAAAATATTCAGCTTTTAAACACAAAGTTAAATGACTCGTTTTAAACATTACAGTAAATGTATAATCTTCCAAACCGAGATGTAATTTTGCACATGATGAAAGACTATTCCATTAAAAGGTGTACCTGCAGCTGGGCTATCTCGCCCTCTCTGAGTTTGAGCTGAGACTGCAGGCTCTCAATGATACTGGATCCACCACCCAGTCGAGCCGCTTCATATAGGTTAGTCCCACTGATAGACATGGTCATAGTGCTAAAAGAATGGTCGAGAGAATCCTCCTGCTAAAAAAACACAAGTGACTGTGACAAACTGAGAAATATTTAGGAAGAGAAAAGATTCTCTGCATCTCAAAAGGTGTGGACAGGGGTGAGATGAAGGTACCTGTGAGAACATGGAGGATGGTAAGCCAGCATGCTCAGTTCCACTAACGGAACTAGAGCGGGACAATGAGGGAGTGGAGGACGCTGGGGCATCAGTCACAGACAAACTTAGAGACTTCCTCTCCTGATGAAACAAAAACACAGAGATCCCTCATTTTAAACTCTTGAAATGAGTTGATTTTTTGGCACAGTTATTATCATAACTGCTAGGTGTGATTTTTGGACCTTGTATAAAATGATAATTGTAACTATTTTTGGGGTAAAGATTAATAAAAAGGCAGATTCAAAACACAAGAGCAAAGTCTGGTCTTTTCACGCAAAACCTTTTCTTTGAGGGCCTCTTGTGCAAGGTAGCATTTCTTCTTCTCCTGTTCCACCTTCATTTTCTCCATTTCCAGTTGGTTGGTGAGAAGCAACTGAAGAGGACCAAATAATACAGACATTGACAATCATTTTTTGTGTATATGTTTTGTCTAAAGTGTTCAAAAAAGCAAATGGTACCTTCTCCTTCTTGGCCTCTTCTGAGACTCGAGTATGTTCCCATTTAAGATTCTCCAGCTCTACACGCTCCCTACAAATACAAAAATCAATTCAATTCACATTAATTTGTATAGCGCTTTTCACAATACATGACATTCACATTTCCAGCTTTACAGAAAATGCATGTGTCTGCATTACAATTTAAATCAGTGTGAGAATACAGCCACTTACAATGCCAGCTTCCTTTTCATTGTTAAACACATCTCCTACCTGCTAAAGTCATCCTCCAGTTTTTCCCGCCGCATCTTCTCCGCATCCAGCTGCCCCTGCAGGCGTCCTTTCTCCTGCCTCAACAAAGAAGCCTGGGACTCTAAAGATGCTATTTGTGCTCGGATGGCTAGTAGCTCCTCTGTAGCCGAACGCTCTTTCTCTATAGAAACAGCAAGCTGGGTTTGGGCATCAGCTAAGAAGAGAGAATGACAAGTGAAAACAACTGGTGAATGTCATATATGGTTTACTGTTTGAAATCATCAGATTTAAACAGATGACATAAGCCACTAATGTTCATTCAAAACAAGCTAGTCTCACCTAAGCGGTCAGAGATGTTCTTCTCTAGTTTTTCCCATGATGCTGTCTGGGCACCAAGTGTGGCCTGGAGATTCTCTATCTGTCGCAGGAGGGGCCGTGATGCTGACGTAACACTTTGGCTAAGTTCCTGGTTTCTAGACTCCGCTTCTTGTAACCTCTGTTGAAGAGTAAAATTACAGCGTAACCATCACCTACACTATAGGTAGATTAGGGTCGGTAAGATTTTTGGAAAGAAGTCTCTTATGCTTACAGAGGCAGCATTTATTTGATCAAAACTACAGTATTATTATGAAATATTATCACAATTTAAAACAACTGTTTTCTATTTTAAAGTATTTTAAATCTTTAGTGCCACGCAATCTTTCAGAAATTATTCTAATATGCTGATTTGGTGCTCAAGAAACATATTATCAATGTTGATATTTTTGTGGAAACCATAATACCTCTTTTTTTGGATTCTTTGATGAATATAAAGTTCAAAAGAACAGAATTTATTTAAAATAGAAATCTTTTGTAACATTGTAAATGTCTTTTCTGTCACTTTTGATTAATTCAATGCATTCCTGAATAAAATAAACATTTCTTTAAAAAAAATCTTATTGACTCCAAATGTTTGAATGGTATTGTACATATTTCATGTGCAGAAAAAATTCATTGTTAATTATCTGAATTTTTTTTATACCTCTGGGGTTTGTACTAGAACTTGTCTTTTTCTCCTTAAATCAGGGAGATACTTCCTTTAACAAAAATGCAATAGTCTTGAGCTTATAGTAGGCTGGCGTAGTTTCTCTACGATGGCTGAAATGAAATAAATAGCGCAATAATTCTTGTAAGCTGGCTGTAAGGTGTTCTAGTTACCTGCTGTAACTCACTGATCTCCTCTCTCAGGTAATCTTCCTTCTTGGCCTGCTGCTGTTCGGCCCTCTGTAGAGCCAGCCTCAAATCTGCCACCTCAACATTAAAAAAAAAAAAAGAAAAACAGTCACACATAGAAAAGCTAGAATTTGGAGATTAATTTACACCAAAGTAAAGCATGTATAACTGGATAAGTAACCCCAGAATAAAGTGATCAAAATATTTAAACAAGCATTTAAATACTGCTTTAAGCACAGAGAAATTAAAGCCAGTAAAATTATAAACTAATAATAATAATATGATAATGACATAAAAATAGGCATTTTGACAAAACCAACAAAACAAAATTACCTGATTGGCCAGTGCCTCTTGTTGTAAGCGTGACTCTTCTTGGACTTTCTCCAAAGCCAAACTCAGCTCTTCTTTCGCATGTACCTCTCTGTTCAGTGCCAGTTCCTGGGCTTCACTATCCTTGGTGGCATTGGCCTTGTGCAACTCTGCCAACTCTCTATACAGTGAAAAACGAATAAAATCAATAAACTGGGAGAGACCACCGCCAGACCTGCAGTGACAATGTGACAGTGAATAAGTGTACTGTATAGCATCAAGTCAGTTATGTGGCATTTATTTACTTGTAGGAGCTGTCGAGTGCTGCTTGTAAACTGCGATTATTTTCCTGAAGCTCCTCGCTGCTGGTCTGCAGTTTACTCAATTCCTTCTCCTGCCGCTCCACTACAGCATTCAGCTTCTTAATGTTCTCTCTGTGCTGCTTTTCTACTTCCTCCTTACCATCCAAAACCTGCAATTATTATTGTAAAAACCTCAACATTCTCTTCATTTGATATGAACACTGAATATACAGTACTTTGCAACTGTAAACATGTTTATTCTATAGACAACACAGCTTTGGATTCAATTTTGTGTTCCAAACCTGCTGCAAATGTTTAAGTTCTTCTTCCTGTTCCTTTAGTTTTTTGGTCTGTTTGGTGATTTGTGCATCACTCTCTCTCTCTTTCACACGCAGTTTCTTTATGATGTTGGAGTGCTGCAACTGCTGCTTGGACAGTTTCTCACCTAATCAGAAAGAAACGAGTAAACAAACACACCCTTAACAAAGAAGCAGTTCCTTGTAAGATCACGCAGTAAAATCTTGATCTGATCATCCATGTCAAGTTGAACACGTAAAAGCCTAGAACACTCACCTTCTTCAAGAAGCTCTCGGATCTGTTCCTCTTTCTCTTTTATCAGTTCCAAAGTCTCATTTGGGTTTAGCCTGCTTGCCAGTTCTTCTCTGAGGCCCTTGATTTCCTGTGACCATGGCATATGATGCATTTCAATGCAAAACAAGACTGGGGTTGTAAGAATTATATAAATTCAAAACAACAATTAAAAAAAATGGACACCTTTTTGGCGATGTCTCTCTCCTTGCAGGCAAGTTGAGCTTTCCTCTCAGCTTCAGCTATGCGCTGAGTGAACTCGTCTTTTAAAGACTGAACAGCAGAGCTTTCTTCCTGCAAGCTGATCATCTCACTGTGAAACACAAGTCTCGTTAATGCTAATTCAACAGGCATGTAAAAAGTTTAAATAAGAAAAATAAAACAAACACTATTGTGTAGAAATGCAGTGGAGTTAAATGTCTTTAACAGAATAAGAATAAGATTAACACCCTAAAAACATGCCAACCTACAGACAATTCAAGATAAGATAGTTTGTTTATGCAATGTACATGTTGAAAGGTGTGGACACACTGTATATCAAAATTAAGTGTTTTGTTAGCTAATCTCTTCATTTGCCAACAGTATGTGAACACAGCACCCGGTTTTCCTCAAGCTGTGTAAAAATGTTTTGCTGCCTCCACCTGTTTCTATGCCCTAGTTAGCTATTGCAAACATTTATCATTAAAGAAAACACAACAGCAGATGGTTTTTAGGACCACATGTTCCTCAACTCACTCTTTGAGATTGTCACACTCCTCCTCAAGTCTGGCCTTGTCTTTACTGACCACAAGCAACTGTGATTCTCTCTTCTCTAGTCGATTAGAAAGCTCCTCAATAATCTGGGGAGATTATGAAAAACAAAAATAACAGAATATAAATTCAATGACACATGAAAAAATAGCAATTAAAAAAAAATTGTGTTCAGTAACTTTTTTTTAATTAATACTTTTATTCTGCAAGGGTGCATTTAATTGATTAGTAATGATACAAAAGATTTCAAATAAATGCTGTTCTTTTACCTTTCTATTCATTAAAAAAATACTGAAAAAAGCTTTGCTATAACCTGGAAAAGAATACAATTTAAAATATATTAAAATAGAAAACAGTTATTTTAGATTGTAATAATATTTCAAAATGTTACTGCTGTTTTTTTATCAAATAAATGCAGCCTTGGTGAGCATAAGAGGCTTTCAAAAACCTTTAAAAAAAATATTACCAACCCAAATGTTTGAACAGTAGTGTATATTTAATAATTATATTATATTACATTTTTATGTATTATTCCAACCTTCTGGAGATCGAAAATCTGACAGGGTGAATCTTCCAGTTTCTCTTCAGTATTCTGTGATGCTGCAGTTTCGTTCACATCAGTTTTTTCTACAACAGTTTCCTGTTCGCCTTCCTGCAGCTCATCCGTCTGCTCACAGTTCACTGGCGTTGCACTGCGGCCGCTCTCCTCCATCTCATTATCATCCAGTGATTGTTCATTAACAGACTCAGTTAGACCCTCCTCTTCCTCCTGTTTAGTCTGTGACACTGACTGAGGAGGAGCAGGCAAAGGTCCGGCCGTGATGGAGGCTAATGTGCGGTTGCCTGGGATCTCGTCATCAGAATTCACTTCGCTGACACTGCGGCTGTCCAGCGACTGCATGCTAAATGAGTCGATGCGCTCAAAGGCATCAGACGAGGAGCCGCAGCTTTCCGTGAGCTTTGGGTATTCATCCAAACGAGGGAAGTCGCTGCATGTTGAGGCGGAGAGCAGTTGGAAAGAGCCTTGCATTAGGTGCAGACCAGCTTTAGCCTCTGCGGTCTCCTGTCTGGAGCTGGCCGAGCTCTCGCTTAGCACACTCTCGTGGTCCAAAACCTCTATGTCGCTGGTAGTGGAAGTACCAGAAGAGAAGGCACTAACAGGGGGAGACGGGGTGTTGCTTTGTCTGTCCTCTGATTTAGCGTCTTTGGATTCTAACAGGATTTCTTTAGAAGGAACAGGCAAGGCTTTATCTGGATTTTTGGTCTCGATGGTCAAAGCTGGTTCAAACACACCAACAGATTCGGCCTCTGAAGAGGATAAAGGTACATTTGTGAGTGTGACATCTGAAGTTAAAGCCAAGCCATCTGACTCTGTCACATCCTCGCTGGCCTCCTGTTCGACAGCTTCTTCCGGTGCAACAACCGAAGCAGGAACAACCAGTTCTGGTTGTGACTGCTCATCTGTCGAGGATGAATTTTGCTCCAAAAGCTCTGACCCAGTTGGGTTTATCTCAAAAGTTTCCTGGCTGCTGCACTTACTGAGGTCTGTCTGACCTTGTGAATCACTGACCTCCAGCTCCTTCTCCTGGTCTGCTTTTTCCCGTAGTCTTCGGTTTGACTTGGCAGGTGGCACAGACACCACTTTAGTGTTGCTTACAGTTTGTATCTCCCCATGAGGCAGAAAGGCACTGAAGAAATCCTCCGATTCATCAACAACGGTCCATGTGACGGGCTTAGTGATGGCCTCAGATGATGGAGGGAGAGTCTTGGTATGCTCCTCAGAGGGCGAGTCCCACTGGTTCATACCCCATCCTGTTGATACCGGCTTGCCTGGTGGATCTGAAGAAAAAAATAAAATAACAGTGTTAATGTTGAAAAGTTCATCTTCATCAATTAAGAAAAATTCAATTTCAGCTATAAGCAGCTTATAGGAATACAAATGTCATCATTATCCAGCTCAATCCAGTATAGTATCAATGGACCTGAATTAATAATATAACTCAATATTCATTCTTTTAAACCTTTTAATAAATTAAATTTCTGTCAATATTTGATCACACTTATGTGGTTCCAAGTTCAAACCCATAAGATTTCCATTCATCATCAGAACACAAATTAAGATATTTTTAATAATCTCTCATCATTTTTGTCTATCCATTTAAGGTTCATGGAACCAAAACTTTCACAGATCAAAAAGTACAAAAAGTCACCTCAAGCTCATCCATACTTCCTTGAATCCTTGTGATTCTTGCACGTCAAGCAAGTACAAATGAGCTTCCTTTTACTACTTCTGATGAGCTCTATGCATGTGCATTGATCAATGTTTATATCTGAATAAAAGCTTAAATTAAATCTGTTCATCATATCATGAGACTTGAATTAAATCACTCAAATCATGGATTTTTCTTTTACTTTTTGATCTGTCAAATGTTTTGCTTGCATGGACTTTCAATACTGGACATCAATTATGAGAAAATATATTAATTTGTGTTTCGAAGATGAACGAGAGTCTTGTGGGTTTGGAACAACATGAGTCTGAGTAAATGATGACAGAATTTGCATTATTGGGTGGACTATCCCTTTAAAAGGAAGAAGCTACATAACCAAAATAGATCAAGCCTAAAGCTACTGAATCATACATCTCTATTTTATCATTCTAAACATGAGCTAAAGGAAGAAAACAAATCCCACCTTTGGAAACACAATACATCAAAACTGCAAACTCTTTTGTATTCTTTAGTGGCTTTTTTGTGATATCAGGTGGTTTCCAGTTGGAAACCAAGATCATCTTTGAAGAAGTTTCATGTTGGCCTCGGTTTGTGATTCTGTCTGAATGACTTGGTTGTAAAGGCTTTTGTTTTATTTTTCAGTTCTGTGGGAAGGTTTCCCTGTGCGTTTAAAGTTATCTGAGCTATCTGACTGCATATGGATTATGCAAAATGTATGTACTAGTCAGCTGAAAATATGTGTGTAGCCGATTGGTGACTGTAATGTAGCCTGCAGAAATATATGAAGCATGATTATATATCTAATGCTGTGCAGTAATTGTCACTGATAATGACACCCTGCCTGGACTGTCAACCATCTATTACTAAATTTACCAGCAAAGGACGGGTTGGTCGTGTCACCCCACTGCTCCTCTTCTTGAATGTCCAGAACTCTGTCGATGGATTTCTGAGCAGTTGTCAGAGCTTGTTTGGCAAAACTCGACAGATGAGACGCGTTGAACCAACTCATATTGATTTACTTCCACCTGGTTGTGTGACGTCTACATAAAACACAACATTATTAAAAGCCTCCCAAATAAGAGCACTACACTAACAGCCGGAGCAGTATTTATATTAGGCCGCTGTCCACGTTAGCTTGGCGGCTAATTCTGCTCGCAAAACAACTGACAATTCGCTGACAGTCGACATAATTCCATGCTAAAATGAAAGTCGATAATATAAATACATAAACGACGGACTGGACGACATTTTTCTTTGCTTTCGAGCTACTCGGCATCTAGGTTGGACTTCTTCGCATTGTTTTGTTTAGGTTTCCTCTGGCGTGCAGCTCGAGAACTACTTCCCATCCACGTATCATCAACCTATCCTGTGAGTGACGTCGTCAGGGCCACGTCACCGACGTCAAAAGTACGATTATTTATTTATTTTGTATTGTAGAATTCAGTTATATACTATAACGTTATACTACATTGTATATATTACTATAAAATATATTAAGTTATTATTAGATTGGTAGCAGGTACTACCAATGCCATGGGCGTTTTTTTTTTTTTTTTTTTTTTTTTATTCAATAAAAAAGTAAACGATTAAAGTATCAGTTGTTATTTTAAACCTCTTTAAAAAAAGAAAATTTACAGACTGAACGTAAAATGACTTTTATTGTCAATGCATAACTGTAAACTAAACTTAAACAGGTGTCTATTGCCTTTGTAATGAGGGCATTGATTTTTTACAGATTATACTTTAGCGAAAATAAATACGTAACAGACATTAAGTTTATATTAATCATAATTATTCACTCGTAAAATATTAGTTTTAAAGATTTAATGGGACACTAGTGAAGCAGTTTATCAAACAAATAATGTAACTGTAGCTTGCCACATTTGTAGTTTTATCCATTGTTGTATGTGGCCATGTGACTTGTCCAAATGAACTTTTAAATAAACAAAGACACTAAGGTCTGACCTTGTGGATTAGAGTCTGCCTTGTATTTCTGTATATCTGTATTCCATGACAATGCCACATAAATCACACAAACAGTACAGTATACAAAATGACTTTCTTAAGATTACATTGACAATGCAACATTTTGTATTTGTTTACAAAATATTTTTATTCTGGAGATTCCATCATATTTTGAGCCTTTTTAAATATTTAACCAAGTAAATTTATTCACAAATTGGGTAAAAGGCTAAATTTAAAGTTAGGAAAACATTATAGGACTGGGACTTCATTACTTGTTTAAAATAAGGTTTCCAATTTTAATTCAAAACATGAAAGATTTTTTTTTTCAACAAGACAAGACACTGAACAACATACTGTCAAACTGGTTTGAATGCACAACAACAAAATAAATAGATAAACAGGTTGCATAAAAAAAGAAATCCACAAAAATGACTCCTACGGATATAGCAGTGCAAGACAACGAAACAAATGCCTTCTGTAAGTGTCTTTGATGGACAGAGTTGACCAAAAACCCTAAATACAAACCGCAGCTATTCCAACTGAGCATGTGCATGTGATGCTGTTGATGCACTGAAGCATGGAGCTTATAGGCTACATTTCCAAGTCTGTTTCATTTTGATGACGACTGCAATAACCACTGTCCATCAGAATGAAGCATTTGTTCTATGAGATGAAGTTGAGCTTGAAGAGCATTGTCTGAGGAGTGGTGACATCAGCCACTGCCAGCTCTTGGCCATCCACAAGTCCAAGCTCTGCAAACACAAGGGGACATTTAATAGGTTAAACAAAACATTTTGAAATATTCTTATAAAATTAGTTACATATACTACATGATGTCACAGAAGACTTTCAATCACCTTTCAGTGTTTTGCTTAGATTTGGTCGAGTTCTCTCTTCAATAGATGCCACAGTCTGAAAATAAAACCAAACAGATTCAAATGTACTTTAAATATAATACAGCTAATGCATAAAATGCATGTAAAGAAAATCAAATCAAACTAAATTATGAGCACTCTGTTAGAAATGTTAGAAAACATTTAACCTGTAAATACAGAGTTTTGTTTTTTCCATCCACAGTTGTAGTGATGGCAGGAGACTTCATTTGGCTAGGAGAAAAAAAGACAATGATAAATCATAAAATGATTTATATGCATTTGTGTGTGTGTGTGTGTGTGTGTGTGTGTGTGTGTGTGTGTGTGTGTGTGTGTGTGTGTGTGTGTGTGTGTGTGTGTGTGTGTGTGTGTGTGTGTGTGTGTGTGTGTGTGTGTGTGTGTGTTTAGTAGTGTAACGGTACATGTATTCAATCCCCAAAACAAAGACCACTAGATACGAAGCGAAACGGAGCGTAATGCCAAATATTAAGTATAGGAGGGCTGGGCTTTGAATGTTTACATACAGTTTAAGTGGAGTAAATTGTAAGACTCCTAATGCACAAGTTTTGTTTTTCATTATTCTATTTATTTTATACTTTTATAACACGAGATGCTTCTCGGTATTGTGCTGATTGTGACCAAATACCTTTTGTTTTTTTATCAGCCCTGCAAAAAATAAATATGACCCATGTAAGAGTGCATTCTGTTTACTGCTTAGTGCTTAATACAATATAGGAGGCTGTACTATAACTGCCACCTCAGGGGGGACTAAATGTTGCTAGGTGTAACAAACTGTAATTTGCACAACTGTCTGGTCAAAAGAAAAGAAAAGAAACCTAGAATTGTGGATTTTTTTTTTTTCGGTAACACTTTAGATTAGGGTCCAATTCTCACTATTAGCATGTTGCTAATTAGCATGCAAATTGCTAGGATATGTTTATTAGTACTTAAAAAGCATATATTAGTGCCTAATTCTGCATGACCATATTCTACATCCCTTAATCCTAATCCCATTCCTAAACAACTACCTTACTAACTATTAATAAGTAATTAGGAGTTTATTGAGGCAAAAGTCATCCTTAATAGTGAGTTAATATTGAGAATTGGACCCTAAACTAAAGTGTGACCATTTTTTCGATTGTACTGAACTCGTATCAAACAGTGCCCCCAAAACCTAGGTACATATCGAACCATGACTTCTGTGTACCGTTACACCCTAATATCCAATATAGAGAGAGAGAGAGAGAGATATATTCTTATTGTAACAGTTTAATTAAATAAAAAAGGAATATGAATTTTAAAAAGTCAGATAATGATGTAAATATGGAGTTGTTTGATTGTTACTATTAGGCTTTATGTTCATCCACAATGGTTGAACATTAAGGAACATTGTGACTCACAGAGAGGCATTCTCAGTCAAGTAGTCCAAAACCTCCTGTAGTTTAGTTGAAGGTGGGAACGGCAGGTCCTGTGGCACCTGACTGCAAGCAGAACAGTTCTCCTACACATGCAACATGGACAACATTTAAGATGTGTTGATTTTTAGAGACATCTAGTATTAATGTCTCTTTTTTTCTAGTTATGTACTTAAAATCATGTTCATATCACTAACCTTTCTCTCAGCCTCAAAGGTGTACGTGTACAGCCCATCAACATCATTGAACACCAGGTAGTTGTTCAAGGGAACATAGGCGCTGTTCGGCAAAGGTAAAAGAACAGAAGAGATGTGAATGAATGATGAAATCAATGCTCTCTTCTTGAAAATACACTATCATAACTTACCTTGTGGCAATTTTGAAAACCTCTGTGGCACAAGCAGCTGAAATGTGTAAGAAAGAAAGAAGTTTTATCTTCAGTCACAACTCAACTTACTGAAAAATATCAAAAAACTTTCAAGCATGCCAAGACCAGAGAACATTTGCAATGTCAGCATACCAGCAATAACAGCATTTGTAGAAGCCACAGCAGGAATGATTCTCTTCACAACCCCTGAAACACAGGTCAGGTGGTTCATCAACATTTGATTGGCGCTTGCCTGTGCAAAAGCATGCACCATGATGCCAGGGCATTGGTATTCTGTAACTAAGATGTTCTGAATGTTTTGGTTTTTGGTTTGGTTTGGTTTTGGAACGCATTGTTAAGGTGTTCAGAATGGTTGTCCCAAGTCAAAAGACTCCCAAAATGAAGCACATTGAAGTTGATCTGATATTATAGTCCCTAAATATGGTTTGGTTTCCCAATAAGTGGTCCTGGGACCTATAAAGTTGATTTTTTTAATGTTTTTAAAAGAAGTCTCTTATGCTGCGCTGCGTCTGAAATCGCATACTGTCTGAATATGTACTACATTTGAATTTGAACTTTGTGACTATTAAAAATGTATGTTCTATATCAGGGTTCACCAATCTCGGTCCTGGAGGGCCGCTGTCCTGCAGAGTTTAGCTCCAACCAGCTCCAACACACCTGTTTGAAAGTTTCTAGTATGCCTAGTGAGACCTTGATTAGCTGGTTCAGGTGTGTTTAATTGGGGTTGGAGCTAAACTCTGCAGGACAGCGGCCCTCCAGGACCGAGATTGGTGAACCCTGTTCTATATAGTATGAATATGGGTAGTATGAATTAAATTCGAATGAACTATATCCGCCATGACGCTACTGTCACATGACCTATACCAGCGTCAGTTGACTACTGTTTTTCGAATACTATGCATTCTGACATACTACTCTGTTGGCATACTGTTTTTCGCATACTAAATAGTAGGAAAGTATTCGATTTCGGACACAGCGTTATGCTCACCAAGGCTGAATTTATTTATATTTATATTGCAAAATATGATTAAAATTTTCATTTTAATTTTACATTGTCTATTTTAATATACTTTACATTTTAAAATGTAATTAAGTATGTGATGGCAAAGCTAAATTTACAACAGCCATTACTCCAGTCTTCAGTGTCACATGATCCTTCAGAAATCACTCTAATATACTGATTTGCAGCTCAAACATTTCTTATTATTATCAGTTGAAAACAGCTGTGCTGCCTAACATTTTTGTTGGAATCATGATACATTGTTTTCAGGATTCATTAATCAATAGAATGTTCAAAATAAAATAATTTATTTGAAATACAGATCTTTAAAAAGGTTTTATATTTGTTGTGTTTTGTTATATGTTTTAAATTGGTTCAAAACGTATATTATAGATAGGACCTTTTTAGTTAATATATCAAATACATATGGAATGTTATATGGTGTTCCTCAAGGATCAATTCTTGGGCCATATTTATTTTCATTATACATGCTCCCTTTGGGAAAAATAATTCAGAAATATGATATGAATTATAATTTTTATGCTGATGATATACAATTATATATTTCACTTGATTTCAGAGACACTGTTGTATTAGAGAGGTTGTCTGACTGTCTGTCCATCATTGTAAAATGGATGAATTTTATTTTTTATTTTTTAAGTTGAACAAAGACAAAACTGAAATGCTTATTGTTGGCCCAATATTAATAACGAGGGAGAGGATTGAAGCTGGTTTGGGCACCTTGGTCTTACAACCTAAGAAAGGAATTGTTTACCAAAATAAGTGAAAGAGGCTACAAGCATTCATATTTTTAAAAGGCACATTAAGACAAAGTTCTGTGAAATTGTGTGAAAGATTCTGTCAACAAACGAGAGGATTTCACAAAATGCCTGATAAAGGCCCACTGAGCAGGCCTGTGTCACTCACCCTGAGTGAGTCTGTAAGTCACCCCAGTGATGTTGAACTCTGCTGCTCTCTCCAAAGATTTCTGGTACACCCACTGGATGTGCTTTGGGTCATCACCGTCTAGCACCACACCATCTGAGGAAAATACATTAAAAATCGGAAATATTAGCAGGCTGCCAAGCAGCAGTATAACCAAAATATCAGTCTGCGGTTGTATGCCCAGTTCCATGTAGATAACGCAAATTAATGTACCTCCAAAAGGCTTGTCTTTGGGCCAAAGCAGCATGCGGACGTATTCAACACAATGTTCAGGTAACCGTGGCATAGAGGCTATGGTGCACATTGGGAAGTTTATCTGTGTAGGGCAAAAAAAAAAAAAAAAATGAGTATGACAAAAGGCTTTTAAAAAATCAACTTAACACAAAATCCCAGTATGCACCTGTGGGGGGTAAAGCTCCAGGGTGCAATCAATGCAAGCTGTCATGCCCGGAAGAATGACTCGGGCATTGCCTTTGAAGCCCTCTGTGCCACCATCTATTAGAGGAATAATGGAGCTGGGATCCAGGACACCATCTTCATAAATCAGCAGGGATAACTGAAAAAGAGAAAGACAAATGAATAAAAACACTTCTCACAGTATAGAAACACTTTATTTACAGAAGACTTTATGTCTATAAATTTGTATGAACAGATTGTTGAATGTTTCGGAAAATAAATACATACCAGCATGCCATTCATCCATCTTCTGGCAACAACAGAGTCCAGGCCACACACGACTATGTGAAATTCTATGCAGTAACAGAGACACAGTTACATTACTCAGATTTCAAGATAAAAAAAAACCTGCCATAATAATTAGCCTCACACTGCAGAACAACAGCGTCACATTTTGTATAGTGCTAGAAAAGTTACGACATTTTAGATGAATGTAAAACAGTTAGGAGGTAATTACGCTTGTAAAATGTTTCATCCAAGTCCTGGATTTTCTTAAAATGTCTGCATTAGTGATTAAGGAAAATGGAAATATTTTGACATACATCAATATAACATATACACTGTCAAGTTTGGGGTCTTGAAAAGTTAAAAAGTTTGGGCTCAATACGATTTTTTAAATGTTTTTGAAGTCTCTTATGCACACCACAGGCTACAGCTGCATTTATTTGATCCAAAATTTAAATATGATTACAGTCTAAAATAACTGTTTTCTATTTTAAACTGTAATTTATTCCTGTG
Organism: Squalius cephalus; assembly: GCF_949319135.1. Taxonomy (NCBI): domain Eukaryota; kingdom Metazoa; phylum Chordata; class Actinopteri; order Cypriniformes; family Leuciscidae; genus Squalius; species Squalius cephalus. The sequence continues at coordinate 18,309,440 of NC_137143.1, forward strand.
AATGCAGAACTGAATTTTCAGCATCATTACTCCTTCAGTCACATGACCCTTCAGAAATGCTGATTTTGTGCACAAGAAACTTTTCCTATTATTATCAATGTTAAAAACATTGCGCTGCTTAATTTGTTTTTTGTTTTTGTTTGGGGGGGGGGGTGATACAATTTTTTTCAGGATTCTTTGACAGATAGAAAGTTCAATAGAGCAGCATTTATTTGAAACAGAAATCTTTTGTAATATTATAAATACCTTTTTTGATCAATTTAATGCATCCTTGCTGAATAAAAGTATTAATTTCTTTTATAAATTATAATAATAATAATCTTACTGACCCCAAACTTTTGATTGGTAGTGTATCAACAATAATTATATCAGGACAAGGATACGGGACAACATTGCACCCTGGGATCCTGTCATTTACAAAGTCTGCTGCAACCTCTGCCTTTGGTCGGCCCACATCTTTTGGTCTATAGATACAACAGAAAGCGGTTTACATTACAGAAAAAGAATAAGAAATGTTTCAAAAAGATATCTATCAGCTGACTAAGATTAACCTGAAGAGGAACTGTCTGTTGAGGTTGGAAACATCAATGGTGTCCATGTCCACCACATGAATGTGTCGAAAACCTGACAAAGCCTGGGGGATGAAATTGTATCATACATGAGCATAAGAAAAAAAACAAAAAAAAAACACATTAGCAAGTAGCCTTTTTGTAACTAGAGTATTGCAGCTGTCATTCAAGAATAGGAACAAACAAGAATCTGTCTAAAGTTAACAAATCCAGCACAACAAGGACCGTACCAGATCTTTGAGCAGCTCACATCCAAGTCCACCAGCTCCAATAACCAGAATTTTGCATGTGTCTAACAGAAACTGGAGTGACTGGAAGAAGATGTGCACAATTTATGGAAAGAGAAGAGAGTAAAGTAACATTCAGGTTTTACAACAAACTGACTGATCTTGGATCAGACGCTCATGAAGCTAAATGGCTCAAAAACTGTAGTCACATTGGTTCTAAACCTTTTTGACTCAATTCTCCAGTTTTTTTGATAAATAATGGCCTCATGACTCTTCCAGTTGTTTGAAATTTACTGGAAAAAAATGTAAAAATTAAAAATGATGCTCTCATAATCTTTCAATCAAAATAAATCCCCCTCCCTCTTGAAGTGACATATCTCTTTTCTGATGACATATTTTTGGCAGGAGGGCGGGACAACCTGTCACTCACATGGCATCACACCCCACAATGTGTACAATTGCTTTTTTTTTCCTTTTTTTTGGTGAGAAGTAGACCACAGTGTGCATAGTCAGTGTAGTAATTATGAACCATAAAAATAGTGGCCAGATATTGTTAAAGCAGTCATTCTGTACTTCAGGCAGAGAAAAACATTATTAATTGTTCTGATAATATGCATTCACAGCTTGTGCTTCTCTCCCTAAAAGTGCACATATATATATATATATATTTATAAAGAAGTGTGGAATGTATATGTTATGATATGTTTATGTTATGATTTACATCTTACCTCAGTGCTGGGTTCAAAATCCGGATGAGTGAAGGGTCCAGCTCTCTCTAAGAACTTTTTGACATGGTCCCATCTTCCCTGCCAGTCACTGCTGTCCCCACTCCCTCCATCCACAACCATTCTGTGAAAAAATATAGAGATTTAACTACACAGCACACACATAACCAAGATTATTAAATAATTATAAAACACATTCACACATAATATAATCTACAATACATTATATATACACAACAATTAATTGGGTTGGTTTGGATGGCACTGACTTTATGTAAGTTTCATAATTAATACAAAGAAGGTGTCTTATAAATTATATATTAAGAAAGAACATTATGGCACGTGTGCAAACAGCAGTGTTTGGAGGTTTTGCAAGCTTTCACCTAGGTTTCAGACAGATTATATTTATATACAGTATATTCGGAGAGCTCTTCAAAATAATGTCTGAACAGTATCTGGATTATAGATAAAGCTAACTTTAAGAATTAACACCTCCCAAAGCAAACCTGCTGGCTGCCACATCTAAATTCTCATCTTTCATTTCACTAACTTCTCATTCAGCTCCTCTATTCTCCTTCTTTTCTTCTCCCTAAAAAGAGAGAATAAAAGAAGGTTCATTCATGCTCTGCTACCCGCAAGTTAACGTTCTTGCGTCCTGTTGATTGAACTACAAGCACTGTTACGAGGGATTTATGAACAGTTGTGTGTAAAATTTCACTTACGGCTCCTCTCCTTCCGCCATATTGTCATACGGATTCAAGTGAAATGCGCAACCAGAAAAAAACTGCTATCCACTTGACGCACATTGTTATTTTCAACATAAAAGTCTCGAGTCTTTCATTCCAGCCTTTTGTCAGATAATTTAAATATTCTAGTAACACGTATTTTAATGTGAATAAACAAAAAATTACGGCACAAATGAGGCAGTGTTTTTTTTAACAGTTCAAAAAGACGAAACACTGGTTTGAATCTATGGTTTGAATCAGTCTGACGATTGACGAATCCTTCACTGAACTGAATCAATCAGAGCGCAGCGATCAACATCCGCTCTATGAACAGTATGGAAGGAAGCCTATTCCACCATATAAGAAAAACAAAATTGCTTTGGTGAATTAAAATATGGCATAGTTTGTCCGAAATTATGACATACTAAGTATGACATTTGTCCCGGTTTTACAGACAAGCCTAGTCCCACACTAAAATGCATGTCTGAGCTGTTTTAACTGAAAGCAACTTGAACTAGGCTATCTTCTTAAAATATGTCAGTGCCATTGTTTTGTCTCAAGATGCATAATGTTTTTTTTTTCTAAGGCACGTTTATAAAAGCTACTTAGTTGTGCCATTAATTACTTATCCTCATGCCGTTCCAAACCCTTAAGAATTTCGTTCATCTTCGGAACACAAATGAAGATGTTTTTTATGAAATCTGAGAGCTTTCTGTCCATTGACAGCTACGCAACTACCACTTTGACACTTCTAAAAGTTCATAAAGAGATCATAAAACTAATCCATATGAATTGAGCAGTACAGTCCAAATTTTCTGAAACATGATCGCTTTATATGATAAATAGATATTGAATTTAGTCTTTTATTCACATATAAACATTGTTCAGCGAGCATAAACAAGCTCAACCAAACATGCCTGACGCACGAGAACAATCCTCATTGCAAACCTCTTGCGGAAGCTCAAACATGCTGCGTAACATGAGAATGATCCTTATTAACATGCTTGATCTTCCATTTACCACATGTGTGAGTTGATGAATGTTTGTGAATAAAAGCCTAAATTCAATATGTTCATCATATAAAGCGGTCGAGTCTCTTCAGAAAATTTTGACTAAGCTCAATTCATATGGATTAGTTTTACGATCTCTTTATGAACTTTTTGAAGCGTCAGAGTGCTAGTTGTGTAGTTGTCTAGGGACAGAATCTATCAGTCAGATTTCACCAAAAAGATCTTCATTTGTGTTCCAAAGATGAACGAAAGTCTTACGGGTTTGGAACGACATGAGGGTGAGTAATTAATGACAGAATTTTCATTTTTTGGTTGAACTATTCCTTTTAAGTGTCCTAATTGAACTAAGGCCAAATCATCTAAGCCCTGACCAAACCAGGCCATAAGTCATAAAAAGTCAAATTTATGACGTACTAAGTTAATTTTGACATTTTATGTTATAATTATGACCAGTGTTTGGAAAAGTTACTTTTAAAAGTAATGCGTTACAATATTGCATTCTTCCCTAAAAAAGTAACTAATTTCACCACTTAGTTACTTATAATGGAAAGTAATGTGCTAAGCTACTTTTGCATTGCTTTTTCCCACCAGGGCTGAGCTTGCTTGATTGTTTTTAATAACAAAAAAGTTCTATTTCTGCCAAATTTAAAAGGCCCTTTCACACCAAAAGTGAAATGAATAAGCCTCAGGCTGAAGGAAATGCAAATTCACATCTGTACAGTAAAAAGCGCAGCTCAAACAAACCTTTCAGCTGTGCTGCACTTCTGGATCGCAGAAGATTAAGATTAAAAAGAAAGTTCAACACTTTCTTCAACAATAAAAAAGAAACACAAATGTGGTTTAACTAAAGATCATCGAAAGTCATCAGCAAAGACATTGTTTAATAAAGTTAGATTAAGTACATAAAGCATATTTTAATTGTTTAACATGTTTAATTATTGCAGGTTTGCATTTCGGTGTTTTTATTCATTTTGTGCAAGTGAGATGAGTAAAAGCATGCTGACATGTCTCGAACTACAATAACCATCATGTTTACACAGTGCACACAATGTCTCTGCACTTACTCCCAATTTCTCTTAACATGAGGATGGGAGAGCTGTCAGTCAATAAATGGAAAAACAAAGTAACTTGCATTACTTATTGGAAAAAACGAACTCAGATATTAAGTAGGAAATTTGTAATAGTAGTTACTTGTAAAAAAAAGTAATCTGATTACATAACTCGCCTTACTCGTAATGCATTACCCCCAAAACTGATTATAACATAAAAAGTCAAAATTAGTTGAAATTATGACATACCAAGTTATAAATAAGGAGATAAAAAGTGAGGTGCTTGTATTTTAATTTTTATTGTATTATGCTTTTTATTATATATAAAAAAAGACTGTGATCCTGTTTTGGAGTACGAGGACAGTTGTAATTTTCTAGTCGTATAATTAGCCTATAAGCAGAAACTGTATATAATAGTGCGTGACATTAAAATCTATTTTTACAACTGACGTGTCAGTAAGCAAAAAAGAAAAGTGATTATGTCTCAGACTTATTTTGGCATTTCAAGTCAAGTAGAGACTTTTTAAACACATAGCTGCAGACATGCACACAACATAACATGTGGTGCAAAGAAATTCTGTGTGTTCCTTGTTTTATTATAAAGAACCCAAGAGTGTCCCTAATTTTCCTCTGTTGAAGTTGGCAACCCTAGACTATTGAAAATAAGAAAGTTACATTATAAGATGATATGCCTATCAAATGTCATCATGTGGATCAAAATATAACATGCTTGTAAATTTACTAGTATGAAAACTGAAGGGTGTTTGAACATTTTAAATTGAAGTTCATTGCCCTGCACACATTCAAAGATACATCAATTATTTTTAATTTATTCATTCATTTGTTTCATTCATTTGTATTTTGTTATGTTGTATCCTAAATTTTATTAGTGTGTTTGGTGTGTGGAAAAAAGCCCTTAGGTTTTCTTGGAATGATGTTGTCTGATTAAATGTATTCTGTGTCAAATAAAAGGCCTAGGGACTGACAGCACGTCCAGTATTGCCAGGGCGCCTGTGATGGTTTCTGACAAATATGTAACTGAAATCTAGTTCCTTTATCAGCTTGTTTCTAAATAAATAAATACAAAAATGCTTTCTGACACAGTATTACTCAGAATACTGGTTTTGATATTACATTTTTTTCAATGTTGTGGTGATATTAGTATGTATGTAGAGTTGGAGTTGGAAGCACAGAAAGATATAGAAACATTTTGGTTTACTAAAAAGAGATATATTTACAGATATTTAAAAAAAAATGTACACAAAGTAGTCCTTTTTTATTTGCACAAATGCACATCCCTTCATATGACAATAACAAAAGCAGGAAGGAAGCAGGAAGGTTTGCGACTTCATGGCTGATTCATCCGCGACTTAGCAAAAACGAACCCCCTAAAATGCACCGGTGTCCTCCCCAAGTGTCCTCACACCTGAAAGGGATATTCTTGCAAGTAAAGCAACAACGGCCGTGGCAGCTGCAGCTGTGCATGGCAATCAGTGTGTCTGTTTATAGTGAGGCGTGTGAGGTGCTGTAATGTTGGAAAATCCTGAGGCCTGTGGAGAGGCTTCCTGAGCTTCAGCAGAACGCCTTTGTCCTTTGACACCATGTAATGTTCTTCTGCTATCCTCTCCTTCTCTTGACTCGTGGACGCATAGTGCTGCACAAGACTAGGAAGAGCAGAAAAGGACAACAGGCAAGATCGTGCTGGAAAACTGGAATCGAGGCGGAATCGGCCACTGTCGTATTCTACGCGGACGTTAGTAGGCCCTCTCTGGGTCTTCACGGAGAGGGTAAAGAGGTAGAGTGGATGGCTGCTGTCCCGCACAAGGAAAGTACCTTCTGGAGCTCCAATGAGGGCATCTCTTGCCTCACTGGCTGTCATACCACCCCAGTACCATCCTAAAACATAAAGAAACTATTTATTAATATGACACACACTACTGTTTGGGGTCAGTAAAATGGAGGCCATAAGGGGACATGGTGTGAGATGGGAGGATAAATAAATGATTTGTTTTATTTATTAATCATTTATCAGAACAGAGATAAACTGTTGCTGTATACACGTATATAATATAAAATATAAAAAGATCATGATCTTTTGAGACTCTGTACATTGTTTTGTTTTGTCATGTTTGTTCTAAATCAGAATCTGATTAGGGTTTTATTGGCCAGTTAGGATGGAAGGAATTTGACCTGACAGTTGCTGACACTGGACAGATGTAATAAGAATTATAATATATATATAAAAAAATATTTTTTGAATTTAGTTTTTTTTTCATGTCATCGCATTGCTTAGACCATAAGAAACAAATGGTTACAAAAAAAAAAACATTTTTGAAAAATGATATTTTATTCATATGTTATGATATGTCCTCTGTAGTGGACACCAGGACTCAGTTGTTTAAAAAATAAAATGACATTAAATTATATGTATAGGCAAAACCAATGGGATTTTTTTTTTCAACCACCAATCAATTTTGGGGTTTCAGGATTTATTTTAACTAAAATTTGTATAAAGATGATTCTCAACTATGTTATGAAAGATATAACGGGATGAATTGATACACTTTATGCAATATGTGGGTAAAATGGCCATAAATTAATATTCCTATTCAATGCAATTTGATGAATTTAATGAAAAAAGAAGTGTAATAATTAGCAACATTTTAATAATAATATCTAATATTTCATAGGAATATTGCTGTATAATTTATTTCCATATTCACTTGTTGTGTCTCACAAAATGCCTGATAAAAATGATTTAAGTCCTGATGTCCTCTACAGTGGACATGTAAATCAATGCCCTGTTCTGTAACATTAGTCCCATAACGTTTTCCTGAGATGTTGGTTTATGAAATACAATTTGAAAAGTAGTCCGATTTAAATTATAATTACAATACATTATCATGTTTCCATAAGAGTGCTACATTTGATCACTAAATTAATGTCAGACATTTTTAAAGACCAAGGATAAGTTGTTTTCATGGTGAAACCTCCAAACATTTGGTATCTCTGAAAAGTATATATCAAATATAAACTAAATTGATTGATTGTTCTCTTTATATTTGTTGTGCCTTGTCTTTTGTAAAATATTAGCTGGTCTTTTTTTAAGACTATAGCCGTACCTGAAGTGTGTAGGTGCTGAAAGGTGGTGGTGATGAAACGCAGGTCCTCAGCCGGGGTCCATGGGTAGAGTGCTCGGGACTGCTGGATTTGTTGAACTTCTGATTCGTCCCTCTCATGTTGAGCTCTTGTACCCCTTTCAACCATTCCTGAAGGTTTCTTCATATGGAAGAAAAAACACATCTTGATATGCAACCAACAGATTTTTTTTTTTTCTCTACATGTCAAAATGACATGAGGTGAGATAGCAGAGCTAAAAGTTCAAAGGTTAAAAATTGCTGTGCTTCTCTTTCTATCAGTCTTTTGTCATTTAAAATTTCAACTGAACTCAAAGAATGAATAAACAAAGGAAGTACAGTGTACTTCAATGAGTCAGATCTGCATGTCCTTTCTTGAGAAAATAAATATCATGACATAGATGGTTAAGTTAGCATTTAAAACAGATCAGACCGACTAGGTGACATTTAGAAAAAGAGGTAAATGTGGCTTTCCATGTAAATGAGAGCTTTTATAACTGGTTGTTTCTCAAAATATTGAATTGTTTTCTTTTATAGACACTAGTTGTGATATGTGATACGAAATGTAAAATATAATCACGGGCATGTTATTAAGTCTTTAAAATGTTATAAATCAGGTTAATATTCAAGAATTCTGGTGTTAAATAAAATAAAAGCTGAATGTGCTTGTATAGGTCAGAGAAATGTATAGGCTACGTTTAAAATGTATGTTTAATTTACTGCTAAAGTGTTAACTAAACAAAATGCTGTTCCATAAAACGACAGATTAATAGATTTTATTTTAATCATAAAATATAACCACAGGCATGTTATTAAGTCTATAAAATGTTTAAAAGTTTTATTAAGTCTAAAAAATCAGATCAAAATTATAGAATGCTGGCGTTAGAAAAATAGCAGAACCCCAATTTAAAACATTTTCAAAAATACATTAAAAGGTTTATTTCATTAATATCAAAATAAAAATTGAATTTTGTGCCTGTTTACGGCAGATAAATTTAATGTATTTAAATGTATGTTTAAAAAAGCACTTAGATGAGAGCAAACTTTAATTTCGAAACAGCAGCAGCAGAATTTTAACAGGATGTTTTCAACAAGATCGAAACAAATTAATTATTCCGTATCTGTAACAACTCCTCAGTTCATCAGAAACTAATGAACCCATCAAACAGGTTTGGCCACTTCACAGTAGGCTATCTAAGACACTAAAAAGATTTCCAACAAGACAAATAGACAGATTTCTTACCTTTGTCTGCATAAAATCGTCACCTTTGGTAGGCTGTAAAATTTACGCGAATCCAAGTCTGGTCCTGTGCCAAAGCTGCTGACATTGTTCCAGGCCAGCAGCGACAAAGCGACAAAACCTCGTTAAAACATTTTACAAAAAGAATATTCCCTTAATGTTGTCTAACCCGAACGAGCCTTCTTTACCAACTATTCTCCAGGGAATCGAAATGAGGGCGAAATTGACGAAAAATAACAAAACAGCTTTATAGCAGTAATCTAATGAGAGTGAAAGGTCGTTTGGCGAGGTGGATTATTATTTTCCTGAAATAAGAGCAGTATGAAACGCCTTTGGTCGTTATATTAGTTCACGCGCGTTCTAGGAATCTCATTCCAAGAAATGCATCTCAGCGCTCGCGGCCTCATCGTGCGCTGCGTTTCTATTGGCTGCGGCGTGCCGTTGACGAAGCGCCCGGGCCGGTTTCAGCTGCGGATGACTTTCCCAGTACAGACTTTCCAGGAATGCTTAAACTGACCTCTGCGCCAGCAGCATGGACTGAGAGATCTGTGAGCTATAGATCTCTGCGGCTGTGATGGGAGGTGACTGCAAGGTAAGCATTGTAAGTCTAATTCCAGAAAATGTGTATTGCCAGAATGTTAGTCATAGTTAATAACATCTAACATCCTGGTAACTGATCAGGTCCTGGATCAGCGCTAGCATTAACCCTTTAATAGACATACCCAGAAAACAAAAACAATGGATTTTTTTTTTATAATAAATAATAAATACAATTATATTAATACAATAAATAATAAATTCAAAGGTTCCAAAAAATGTATAATGTGCTTCCTGGACCACAAAACCAGTCGTATGGGTGAATTTGCTTCTACTAAACATTTAAACTAGGGCTGCCAAACGATTAATCGCGATTAATCGCATCCAAAATAAAAGTTTGTTTTTACATAATATATGTGTGTGTACAGTGTATAATTATTTTCTATATATAAATACACACACATGCATGTATATATTTAAGAAATATTTGCATACTGTGTATATATATTTATATTATATATAATTTATATTATATATAAATATTTTATATATAAATAACACATTTTTCTTAAATATATATGCATGTGTGTGTATTTATATATAGAAAATAATTATACTCCATACACACACATATATTATGTAAACACAAACTTTTATTTTGGATGCGATTAATCGCGATTAATCGTTTGACAGCCCTAATTTAAACTAATAAGTATCTATTTCTAGGGCTACTATAATTTATTCTTTTATTTATTCCATTATAGCCTACAGCCTATATTAGGTGAAAATGGTGTATTGTTTTAAACTGCAGTTATAACTAATGATTTTTGATTACCTGAAAGGTAGGCTACAGATATCTTAGTAAGGTTTAGTTAAATAAAGTAAAAACATTCAACAGTCAAAATGTGCTTTACCAAATGGCTGAGATGCCTCTAAACAAAATGCTGTTCCAACAAAAACTGAGATTTAATAAGACAGATTAATAGATTTTATTTTAATTATAACATAAAAATCATCACCTAAACAACACATTTATGTGGCCTTGAAAACCGTGTGAGAATGAGTTTCAGAGTGAAAGAAATCTAACATAAAAAATAATAAAACAATGAAATGGAAAGCTCAGACAAGAAAATATAGCCTATAGATCATTGAGGGTGAAATTAAACATGTGTATCAGGTGTCATTTTACATTTGGTGACTGTAAAAATCTAGCTCTCATCTCCATTCTCTCCCGCTCCTCTGATTAGACGCTTGTTCCCTCGTTTCCCTGTAGGGCCCTTTGGCTTGGTGAAGGCTTGTTTCAGAGCATGCTGCATCGGGTACACCTCTTCATACAGGAAATCCTCCGTCAGCCCCTCTCCACTATCAATCTCCATCTACACACATGACACATAAATATATTAACTGAAATGTGCATGAATATATGCATTTGATTAGATTTGATTTGATTGATACTTCTATTCAGCAAGGATGCATTAAAGTGAGTGCACAAAAGTGACAGTAAAGACATTTATAATGTTACAAAAGATATCTATTTCAAATAAATGCTGTTCTTTTGAACTTTATTAATCAAAGAATCCTGAAAACTATGTATCATGGTTTAAAATATTAAGCAGCAAAACCATTTTTAACATTAAAAATATAAACATATGTTTCTTGAGCACCAATAGTATGTATTCTAATAGCATATATTCACTAATGTAGGTTTTACTTTTAAAATGTAATGTATGTAGCCAACAACATACACATAAGCGGTCACATTAACCTTTCTTAAGAATTTAAAAGTAACATTTTCTAAGCTTTTAAAAATTTACTGATGAAAGGATAAAGTGGGGTGTTTCTCATTAAAGAAATCTCAAGCACAAACTGTGCAAAGTAAACCTGTTTAACCACAGGCACATCATGTTCTCACTTCGAAAGTCATACCATATGTTCACTTGAAACCAATATCCTGAAACGTGGTAACGGATATTGTTAAACTGTAAATTCAGCCACTATATTCAGCTCATTAGTTGATTATAGACGGATCATTGAATATGGATGTATAACCACAGTTGTGGCCAATTGCAATTTGTGACCCTGGACCACAAAACCAGTCACATGGGTCAGATTTTTTTTTTATTGAGATTTATACATTACATGAAAGCTGAATAAATAAGATTTCCATTGATGTATGGTTTATTGGGATAGGACAATATTTGGCCGAGATACAACTATTTGAAAATCTGGAATCTGAAGGTGCAAAAAAAATCCAAACATTGAGAAAATCGCCTTTAAAGTTGTCTATGTTCGCGATTTTGCTGCATTCACTCACAAAAATAAATGTTTCATATATTTACATTAGGAAATTTACCAAATATCTTCATGGAATATGATCTTTACTTAATATCCTAATATTTTTTGGCATAAAAGAAAAATTGATCATTTTGACCCATACAATGTATTGTTGGCTTTAGCCACAAATATACCCGTGCCACTTGTGACTGGTTTTGTGATCCAGAGTCACATATCTTAATAAAAGTTAAGTTCAAGGTACTGTGATTTTAGTTATATATTTTTAATAGACGAGGATAGATAGATAGATAGATAGATAGATAGATAGATAGATAGATAGATAGATAGATAGATAGATAGATAGATAGATAGATAGATAGATAGATAGATAGATAGATAGATAGACAGACAGACACATAGACAGACAGACAGACAGACAGACATGATGACCAGTCCAGTAAAATATGTACTTTGTACTTTAGAGGCCTACTCTTCTACTCGGGTCAAAGCTTCTACTCAGCTAACTTGAAAAACATACTGTACAGTATTAGGACCAGTTGTTGTTGTCAGTGTACCTTTTTGGCGATCTCTAGGTGATAGTCTCTCTCTACCTCATCCAGCAGTCGATTCTTACAGCTGGAGTAGAGCATCCTTTCTTTGATGCTACAACTATACCCGGGCATGGAGTAGATGAAAACTGGTCCACATATTCAAGCACAAACATGACATTAGCTTTGTAGAAACATTACTAATCATAAGAAGCCAACTCCGCTTATTGTGAAATTGTCAGAAAAAAAGTTAATTAATATCTTGACACTAACCTACAGCTTCCAGCGCCTGTCCTTGATGGGTGTGTTTGTACAGGAAGAAGTGGTATCGTGGGGCATCAGTGGGGATCCTGCTTGGCAGCTCTTTGGTCTCTGTAGGACTAGTGTGGACCAGCTCAATTGTCTCTCGTTCGGTGTCCAGTCTCTTAAAGATGATACAGTAAAAAAAGTGCTTTGTGATTGGGCTTATGAAGATGATATAAAGTAAGCAGGCTTAATATTCTTTGTGGTAATATAAATATGAACACAACTATTCAAAAGTTTGGGATCTGTACGTTTTATTATTATTATTATTATTATTTAAATAAATTAATTTTGTTCAGCAAGGATGCATTAAATTGATCAAATGTGGCAGTTAAAATATTTATAATGTTACAAAATCTTCTCTGTTCTTTTTGTACCAAAGGATCATGAACATTTTTTTATTGCAGTTTCCACAAAAATATTAAACTGTTTTCAACATTGATAATGATAAGAAATGTTTCTTGAGCTCCAAATCAGCATATTAAAATGAAAAACTGCTGCTGAAAATTCAGCTTTGACAACACAGGAATAAATTACATTGTAATATATTAAAACAGAAAACCGTTATTTTAGATTGTAATAATATTTCAAAATATTACTGTATTTTTGATCAAATAAATGCAGCCTCATTGAGCATAAGAGACTTTTATTTAAAAACATTTAAAAATCGTACCGACCCCAAACTTTTGAATGCTAGTATACGCTTACTGCATTATGCATGTTTTGAATTTAGGTGTATCGTTTCCTAATTTATTCCAAAATGTAATATTATGCAGAGAATCCTGTTTTTAAAATCTGCAAAATAAACTTCCTATTCAATGCCAGCATTATGAAAAGGAATCCATTGCATAATGCATATGTTATGTGCTTATTCAGTGCAACCTCTACTGTTAGAAGTATAAGTGGCAGTCTGAACATTTAGCTTTTGAACCTACATATAATACATGTGTAATAAATACATGTGTGTGGGACTTACTAGTTGAATGTAATTGATGCGTTTGTGTTTAAGTTGCTGTAAAGCATGTTTAGCCTCCTCTTGCAATGGGAACGCCAAACCCTGTAAAGTCGGATTTTTACTCTCCACGCTGATCTCTGTCTGTATCAGAAAGACACACACACACATATGTTATATATATATTTATTTATTTATTTATTTATAAAAATATTATATATTTTTTACTCTGTAACATCAATATTTCTAATAATAAATTTGAATGCGAATAGAGAGCTGAGGCTACCTTTGCTTGTCCACTTACAGTGGCAACTCGTCTTCGCTCGTCCTAAATAGAAAAGTACAATAATTTAGTGTAAATCCACTTAGTAGTACTCACACACTTGAAAACAAAATGAATCGCAGGACACTTACCCGTGCCACTCTGTCCTGTTAGGTGCATTGTTAAGGAATACATTCATTTATTAGACATTAAAGTCAGACAAACTGATAGATATTCAGTTGTGGTACGCTGCGATTTACACATTTCGGGCCTTCCTCACCTCTGTTATTTTAATCTGATGGAGCTGTTGCTCAGCAGTGGTGAGGGGGGCCGGGATGGAGGAGGAGGACAGATGTCGTAGATAACCTTGGAAACAGATGTCTTCCTGCAGGTCACAACAGTAAATAGTGCTTAGATGACACATCATCACACTTCTTAACATGTGACCTGAAGGAACCTGAGCAAAGGTGAGTAGGTTTACTGTTGTAAACCCAGTAAAAAAGAAAAATCACAGTTTGGTCACTATTAAAATCACATTATTAGATCATATTAAATCATTCATATATTACATAACTCTCTGCATGTTCTATTCTGATTTGTCAGTCGTGACATTCAGGCATCACGTAATTATGAACTCTCTGGTTTACTTGATTCTGATTGGTCAATTGTGGAATTTTAGATTCTCAGAAGATATGATTTTTGCATTCCCAAAAGGAAATGTTTACCATGATAGCATTTCCATGACTTTCCAAAAAGGGAAAATAGAGAGACTGATTGGAATGGAATTCAAAAACGAGAAGGATTCAGTCAATATACCGTCACTCCTTCAGCTGTTGTAGTAGAAGCACCCTTGATAACTAGTTTATGGATGATATACAGGTAAAATTATCAAATAACCCATCTACACACCTGGACTGTTCCGAACAGTTCATCATTTATGTGACTTCCCCCGAACTCTTTCTTCAGTGTGGCTCTGGTAGCAGCATACACCATCTTTAACCTCACCTGTGTGGCGTAGAATGAACGTTGTCACTCAGAAGGGTAATTCACAGTATTTTAAACCCAAGGGGCTAAAGGCAACATTATTTATAGAGTGAGAGGGTGAGAGCTTGTGCACACATTTCACTTTATCATGTGTTTTCTACTTACTGGTGACTGGTCTGGTGACCAGGAGATAAACAGCCACTCATATCCCAGCTGGTTCTGTGAGTCGAGGCGGAAAAGGATATAACAGGGTTCTAGGCCGTCCAGCATGGGCAGGACACATGCGTCATAGTCCTGATCCCAGCTCTGAGAAACCTCTCTGTACCCTCCCAACACCAGCTGCTCTGAAACACACACAGACAGATACACACACATACACACCTCATAACACACATCTTGACTAGCAGTAGCCCCAGATAAATGCACTGACTATCAGTCAGGGTCCAAAAACAGCATGGTGCCACTGTTATCACACACTGCATGTATAACATTCCACAGTCCAATTTATCTTCACCATTTACTTGACATTATTTAGGGTCAGCAAGTGACTAACATATATTTGTTAAGCTATAAATTGTGACTCTTAAAAATGTGTGTGTGTGTGTGTGTATATATATACACACACACACATACATATATATATATTACGGAAATAATATGTTTTAAAACAATGAACTGAATGTATGTTTCCGGACACTTAATTACATGTTAAAGTAACAATGAAATCAAAACTGAAAACTCTCTATCTGAAATGAAAATTCTTGTTTTGTTTTATTATGGAATATTGCAGTATTTATTATAAATTATTTATCATGCACATCATTATTTTTTAAATTCATGTGCCTCCGTAATATTAAATCAAAATAACTTTCCCTCCCACTTGCACTGTTCTCTAATGATGTGTTTACCGGTGCGAAGGCGGGACAACCTGTCACTCACATGAGATCGACCAATAGCAAACCACAACCATCCAAAGATCCAATCAATTCCCGATTAACACAATAAAGTCCCGGCCTATATTTTTTCTTGTTTGAGAAGCCGTTTCACTAAGATAAACGTCACAATAGGAAAGAAAAGACTAGTGCAACTTCTGTTTCTTGACAACTTTTACTGCATTTAAATAAATAAAAAATGCAATTATCTGAACTTCAGACTTTTTGACCCTCTAAGTAGGACTATGTACATATTTATTGGCCTGGATTCACAGACAGGGCTTAAATTAAGACAGGATTAGGCATATAGTTCAATTAGGACATAAGAAGTTTTTTTTATAAATATGCCTCAGAAAAAAACATTAGCCTACTGGTGTTCATCTTAAGACAAAACAATGGCACTGGCATGTTTTAAGATATGCCAGTGCAAGTTGCTTTAAGTTAAAACAGCTCAAACATTTATTTAGTCTGGGACTACCTTAAGCCTTATAAACGGGGGGTTAATGCAATTTCCTAATGACTTCTATTGTCTGATGAAGTTGCAATGTAGAACATATAATATATATTAGCTTTAAAAAGTAATTTCAACATTTTATTTTTCACAAGGGTATTAACTTCATTCATCCACTAAAATGACCTTGCAAAAAAGATTGAAAAATGTAAAGGACTTGCATAATGGACTACTTGCACAACTACTTCCGCGTTCTAGTACATATCGGGAGTTTCCGGTCTCTGTATTAATTATCTTGAGCCTGCTGAAATGTTCCTATAAATATATTTTCTTTCCAACTGTGCATTCTTAATAATAAATAGGCTAAATATATTTATCCACCAAGCTGTAGCAGTCCTATGCTCGTCTTCTCATTAACAGTTTTTTTTTTTTCTCTTTTCTCTCTCTCTCCTTCTGACATTTCATACCTGCTGGGTTTACATTTTTAAATTAAATTGACTATTAAAACGATTGCTTGTGTGCGCTGGTGTTTATTCCAGTCTTTTAAAATAGCTAAATGAATGAATGCTCGTGAGGCGCCTCCAACGATGTTAAATAGGCTAGCTAAAGCTATTTAATCAATAACGTACACAGCGTAGAGGAGATGACAGTCAACTACTTTGAATAGCATTTTGGGCATAAACATGTAAATAGTGAAAAGACTGACATTGAAAAATGACACCGAATGATTAAAATATTTAATCCAAATAATAAATGTTCGTGGTTCGTACTGATGTTATTCATCTGTTCTCATACAGTTCAGCATCGCGGTCACTAGTTTAGACGAACACTGACACCCTGTGGTGAAAAAAATGGCGTATTTTTAACTCCCGCTGCTTTCTCAGATTGGCTTGGGTTGGATTAAAACTTCATGATAAATTTGAAAATTCTGCACACAGTAAACATCAGAATATACCTTCTCCTGTCAATAAAAATTGCCAAATTTTTAAATCTTATTGCAGACACTAATTTTAGGTGGCGTTTGTTCAACTCATTGACCACACAGTGCATTTAAAGTAGCCTAAACATAACCGGAAATAAATGAGACGTACTACTATTTCCAAAGGGAAGTGCGTCACGAGGCTCAGTGCAAGTGGTCCATTTGTTGCTTGTAGATAGTTTTGATATTTTATCTAATGCAATGACGTTCATAAAATAAAAATAAAAGCTCGAACCAAACCATCCTCAGTGTATTTAAATAGAAGTTCTCAAAAACAAATGCTCCTACTCACCGCTCCTTATCACAATCTTCATCCCTCTGACAGCTCCTCTTCTCGCCTTCACAAGGAACTCTCTCAAGTCTGGAGATGCTGGTTTCAGAATACAGCAGGGAAAATACACAGTGGTTAAAACTGATAATTATTTAATGTCATATATTCTAATACTAAAAGTGACAATCCCATCATATTTCATATTATAAATTCTTACATATGACTAGAGCACTTAGTTTAAAAAAAAAAAGAAAACAAAAGAAAATTTACTGAAACAAAGGAAATTTTACACTGCGTCCACACTGTGTGGCCTGTGCCTCATTCTTGGCCTCACCATGGTAACGGGGCATCAGGACTCATAAATGATGTAGGTGCAGGTGAGATGGATGAGGACCGGCGCTTCCGCCCGTAAGCTTAAATTACCTCCCATCATCATTCACATAAAACACAGTCTAATATGATCACTCCTATATAATTATATACCACTAAATGACTATATACACACCTCTTTAACCAAATGTCTGTTTGCTAAAACCAAAAGTTAGGCAATTTAAAGTATTCTTTTTTTATTGATAATTCCCTTTGCCTTCAAATGTGTACATTTGCACATAGACTCCAAGGAAATCTGAGAAAGGTTAACGCAAGGTTTTGATGCACTAGTAAACACTTTTTTTTTATCTGGAGCTTTTACAGGTGTCATTCCAAGCATCTTTCATTTTGCCTTTATTGTGTATCTTCATAGTTTATATTGCACTTCTAACTAAAAATGTATGTTTCCCATTCACTAAAAGGAGAAGAGTAAAAATATAATGTGGTTTTACTCAAATATTATAAATCCATATGGGCTGGGGGCATTGAAATAAAGATTTGCTTGTGCTTACCGTGGATACCAGTCTGATGCGACATCCCAAGTCCCTGTAATGCTCCAGCTCAGTCCGAATTCCTGTTGAAACTCCCACGTTGTCCTCCTATTGTCTTCAGTGGCACTGCTATCTGTGCCCAGCAGTGTGGTCCAACTCACTTCCGTACAATGACATCAACGCCCCTTAAGCATCTTACCTGGGGAATCCTGTTTGAAACTCGATCTGCGGAACTGAGGAAGATGTGTAGCCTAATATTACACCTGTCAGGGGATGGGTTCCAGCACACCACCTATCTAGTATTATTCACCCATCACCGGTGGCCCTAATGGGGTATAAAGTGGATGACAACATCTGTTATCTGTGATGAGCTGCATTATAAAGCTGTAGGTTTGCTCTGGTGTCAAATAAAAGACAGGACCCCTATTGTAACTGAGAGTCTGGACATTATCTATCTGTCTCACTCTTCTACAAACAGTTATGCAACGCTCCATTTGTGAAAAGAAATGGCACATTATCACTCACACACATCGAGGACCTGATAGGAGCATACAAACCAGCGGCCTGTGGGAGCTCAAATTCCACAGGGCTGACATGAGATACCGTGCAGGCGGCTGCTGACCTCCCAACCAGCAGGACAGGCTGTTCATTTAGACGACCTAACCAGCTGCCCAAAAGCCATTTCAAATAGTAAACCGCCTCTACCGATCTTTGAGATTTTACATGAGGTTTATGAGATTTGATTGAAGGAAAAAGTGCAGTATTGTGTCTTTAAAAAGTTTTTCAGGGGGGTTTCTTTTGTCAGGGCATCTAACGGACAAAAGGGTTTAAATCTGATGATATTTATGTGTCTAAAGACAGAAAGAGAGAGAACATACCTGTGAGTTTGCTAGTGTTGGCTTCATGTTTAATTCACTCAGCTGTGAGCACAAACCCAGCCATTATTCATTATTCAGCGCAGCCCTCCCTCCAAAGATGCTCTGCACACATAGATTCTCTTTCTTCTTCACACACCACACACTTTTTATTTTAAAATTAACTATAGACTTGTCCGTAGCTAAATAATATTTAGAAGGTATTCGTCCTGTTTTTCATATCAGCCCTTTTTAAGAAAGCACACATATTGACTAACTACACAATAGCCTATAGGTTACTGTTCATATTATGCTACATTTTGCAAGTATTTACTGACAAATAGTGCTGAAAACACATTCAGAACCAGTTCCATGTTTTTATGACTCTTATGAGTGGTTCATTTTGGTGAATCAGAAACACAGCAGGACCGGTGTAGTCTGATTCTTGAAATGAATGACTCTTATGATCAAATTTTTGTGAATCAAAACATTTTGTGAATAAAATAGCCTATAAGTCTATAGCTTTGTTAGTTTGGTATTTTTATGTAATAGTATTTATTTTGCCCAGTTACTTTAATTGTATGCTGTAGCCTACTAATGTCATATATCCACTACTTTTTTTTTCTTTTCTTTTTTTGGTGAAACGAAATGGCTCAGAAGCATAATTTGTCGTTTGCAGAGGGTTAAAGTATTTATTTAATGCGATTACAAAATGATCTGAGGCAAGATTCATGAATTGAAAATAGCAAATAGCACCGACCTATTCTTTTTTTTAATGAATCAAAATCTAATCTAGAATTACTCTTTTGAGGCCCTTATTTTTAATGTATCAACCAGTGTAATTAGATTCCGGAACGAATTACTAAGCAGATTTTAGTGAATCAAAACATTTGAAACGCCACTGCCTATTGACTTTTATTTTGAACTGTTGTGCATTGCTTCTTCTTGCTCATCTTACTTATGTGTTTAGTGTCCACTTGATTACGCGGCTTTAGCTGTCATACTCGCATTTTTAATCGGATATATACAGCAATGAATTATGTAAGATCTCGGGGCGCAGGTTTTTAGAAAGAGAGTTACTTTTGAACTGCTAATCTGTGAAAATGCGACACGCACGTGAGGTGACATATACGATGCTCATGAGAGCGTACACCACAGCTTCAAAGACCGAGACCCTCGCTTCTAACCGGAAAACGGGACTGAAAGCAGCAGATATCGCGAACAAACTCCGGAGTGAACAGGAAAAACGGATAAATGACAAAAATGAGGTTGGCTTCGTTGTTTATGCATGTATTGTCTGTTTAGACTAAAGTGAGTTTATGTGCAACCATTTAGGTTCCGTCTTTTTTCGTTCCACTCCAAAGGTTCCGGTGTCACCTCTACAGAACAGAGTGAATGAACTCAAACAGTTCTCTCAGCAACTGCAGTCTATTCACCCTAGTGTGCTCGCAAAAGCTCTTTACAGGAGCATGCTGTATGAAGACCAAAACATAATCGCCATAAATAAACCATATGGTGTGCCTTTGCATAGTGAGTATTTTACATCATTTTT
Organism: Squalius cephalus; assembly: GCF_949319135.1. Lineage (NCBI taxonomy): Eukaryota > Metazoa > Chordata > Actinopteri > Cypriniformes > Leuciscidae > Squalius > Squalius cephalus. Next base: position 18,329,881 of record NC_137143.1, read on the forward strand.
TTAAATGAATGTACTGTATTTCGTTTCATTATTATTTATTGAAAACATTTTTTATAATTATTCTGTAATATTTTGTATATTTATGTGATTTTATGGCCATAGATAATTTTAAATTATGCACTATTTATTTCTATATAAAAATACAAATATAAAAAAACCTGTTTCATATCAGCTGTGTTGAAGACATACTAATATTACTAATATAATCATTTGCCTGCTCCATTCTTATAGATGTAAATGGCATCAGAAACAGCATTTCAGAGTGTCTGCCTTTGCTGGCCAAGATAACTGATGGCATGCAGGCAGGATCACAGTTGCATTTTTGCCACAGTCTGGAAAAGGAATGTACTGGAGTTTTGATCCTGGCTAAAACAGAGGAAGCAGCAGAACATGTACAAACACTCATCAGATCACACAAAGTGGAAAGGACATTCTTGTAAGTTAAACTTCAAAACCTTTTGTTGTTCCATGTCTTATGAATTGAATGCAATTTAGAATAATTTGTTTTCTGAGAAAGGCTAATTTGATAGTAAGGCAGTGTGGCATCTCATAAACTTCAAGTGCTTGTCTAGTGCAAATTTTTTTCCTTATTTTCAATTGATTCCCATGTTCCAGCATAACCTACACAAACTTAAACGTATTATTTTGTTCAGGGCGGTCGCTGTAGGTGTGCCTGTTCCATCCGAGGGAGTGATTGACATTCCCATTATAGAGAAGGAGGTCACGGGACCTCAGCCGCATTTTAAGGTAATATAACATTGTATTCATAAAAAAAAATCATATTCTATAACTACTTGATTTATTACAGTCGAGAAGTAATATAAGATTTAAAAAAAATTCTGTATTGTGACACATCTGAGTGAAACGGAGTATTGAAAAATAATAAAATGTAGGGTGGGGCTTGGTTCTATCCATTGGGTGATGATTGGATGGAGGCAGATCTGAATGTGAGCTTGCAGCCAATAGAGTGCTTTAGCGGCGCTGGTTCCGGAAGTATTTATTCCATTCATTTTTTTCATTGGCATTAAAAAAAAGAGTCTTTGTTAAAGTGTTATAAGCTATGAACCAAGCCAACCAGTTACAAGGTGAATCACAAAATTACAAAGTTTTATATGAAGCAAAAAAGTATTTGAAAAACAGACAAAAAGACAAAGGTACAAGACTTCAGTAGGGAAAGAACTACAATCCCATGAAGCATTGCGAACAACATAATCAAATTTAAAACAACGGAGAAATTAAAACTATTTATTATATCTATAGAAATAATGTTTTAAATTCATTGCAAAATATATTCAAAACAAGTATTTTGAGAGCAGATTGACTCAACATCATTCGTAGCGCTTCACGAGAGTGGGTGGAGCTAAATAGCTCTTTTGGGGGTTTGTTTGTTTCACCTCTCTGATTGGTGTAATTTTCTGTACAGCATCATGGGTAATGCAGTTTTTCTCCACAAATTGTTAAACTTTTTTTTTTTTTTTTCTTTATACGTTTAAAAAAATGCATACAGATAGCTACAACAAAAGCATATAAATTAAATCATACGATGCTGCGTTTAGAAAATAGTTGACTTGTCAATTTTAAGAATAGGATTTTAATTAATATGAAGTATAATGTTTATTCTGCTCAGATGGGTCTGAGCCCATTATTCAAAGTGAATGAGGAGGGAGATGGAGTGACCAGGGTGAGAGCTCATCGGCAGGCAGAAAGTGCAGTCACACAGTATCGGGTTCTGGACAGCACCAGTGGCTGCAGCTTGGTGGAACTGCAGCCTGTCACAGGTACTGACTGACCATGACATGTGAAAGCATACCCGACTCAGAACGTTATTCCTAATTGTGCCTTATACTCCTGAATTATTATAAATGTAGCAAGGTTTGGCTTTTTATTTATTTAAATGAAGAAATGTAAGCATATGATGACTAGAACCTCTTATAATGTTTGTTTTAGGTGTAAAAAACCAACTTCGAGTGCACATGGCTCTTGCTTTGACCTGCCCCATTCTCGGAGACCATAAATATGCTCACTGGAACAAACTAGCACCCCAGGTATGATAAATATAACAAGGTTAGAGCAAGTGTTGTAGCACTGGTTCCTTGAATGATAATCAAATCTGCACTACCATTCAAAAGTTTGTGGTCGGTAAGATTTCTTAATGTTTTTGAACTGCATTTATATGATCATAAAACAGTAATAACTGTAGTATTGTGGAATATTATCACATTTTAAATAAGTTTATATATATATATACTTTTTTTTTAATGTAATTTCTTCCTGTCATTGCAAACCTGAATTTTCCTCACCCATTACTCCAGTCTTCAGTGTCACATGATCTTTCAGAAATCATTCTGATATGCTGATTTGCTGCTCAAGAAACATTTCTTATTATTTTCAATGTTGACAAGTTGTGCTGCCTAATATTTTTGTGGAAACCGCTATACATTTTTTCAGGATTCTTTGATGAATACAATTTTTGAAAGACCAGCATTTGTTTGAAATGGAAATCTTTTGTAACATTATTTATTAATGCCTTTACTGTCTTTTTTGATTAATTTAAAGGGACAGTTCACCCAAAAATAAACATTTTGTCATCATTTACTCACCCTCAAGTTGTTCACAACCTGTACGAGTTTCTTTCTTCAGTTGAACACAAAAGATATTTTGAAGAATGTCAATAACCAGCAGTTTCTGATTCCCATTGACTTCCTTTTTTTTTTTTTTTTTTTAATAGTATGGTAGTCAATGGTGTATTGCAACTGTTTGCCTACCCATATTCTTCAAAAGATTTTCTTTTATGTTAAACAGAACAAAGAAACTCATACAGGTTTAGAACAACTTGAGGGTGAGTAAATGATGACAGAATATACATTTTAAGTGACCTATCCCTTACAAAAAAATCCCCAAACTTTTGACCGGTATTGTATTTCCAGATCAAAAAGCATATATATTTTAATAAATAATTGCTTAATCCATGCTTGTTGGCACACAACCACAGTGAGCCACTAGTCAAATTGTGGGCCAGCTTTTACAAGAGTATTATGAACATAGTAAGTGTTGTGTTAATAATGAATAATCAAGAGGTGGTGTAGTGTTTTCTTGAGACATGACTCATTGTAACATTTGAAGACTGACCACATGTGGGTCTCATGTTTCGGATTACAGAAGCTGCCAGAGGGCACACTGCGACGGCTGGGCCTGGTCCAGAGTAAAACACGATATCTCCCTCTTCACCTGCACTCCCGAAGGATCGTTCTGCCACGGGTCAAAGGTCACGGCGACATTACAGTGTCCTGCTCCCTTCCTAAATACTTCACCAATGCCTTGAAGAGACTACAGATCCCACTACCAGGAAAAGAATGAAGTGAATCACACAGCTATTAACTACCTTTGAAAAGTTGCATTGGATTTGACTTTGTAGAAAAGGTCATGTACATACCGGATATTTTGTTGTTGTACGTTCTGAAGGTTTTGGTTTCAGACTTTGTAATAAAAGATCATTCAAGTCAAGTCAAGTCATCTTCATTTATATAGAGCTTTTAACAATGTAGATTGTTTCAAAGCGGCTTTACAGTGATTATAGGAAATTAAAGTAACAGAGATTGTTTTGGCTTTATAGCAGCTCTAGAATAAAATTATTGTCCAGCTAAAGTTAGTTTTGATTGATTCACTTCCGTCGCAACGATCATTAGTTATTAACTTAGGGGCCGCTAACATGACACCGTTTTAACAGAAAACTCTTAAGTTCTCTCTGCGCCAACTTTAAAAACGCGAACCTGTGAGAACGCTGATGGCGTGCACATGTGTATTACGAGTTCAGTCTATAGGTATGCGCGTTTGAATATATGTGCGCAGGCGTGTAGTCCTTCCCTACAAACCAACCCTCAACAAACTACTTGTCTGGCCTTAAAATTTATAATACAGAATTTTTATCGCTTCTGCGTAGCCATGCGAACCGGAATCATCCCGACAACGCTTTATCTGTAGATAGATAAGGGAGGCCTTCACAGGGAAGAGCCTAGTTGACACTTCAGCACTGCGTTGTCATCGCGTCCAGGCGCAGGTCCTTCATCAGATCTGGATACGGCCTGGATCCGGCGGACTGCGGTAAACCTCGGGATAAACAGAGACTAATATTAGCGTAGACGCCATTCTTCTTATGATGTAACGAGTACATCAGGATTTATGGGAAGTGTTCCCGGTTCCAGCTGACCTAATCTATGCAGCCTAACATTGAATTATAGAAGTCTATAATGTATTATGTGAAAGCTAGGTCAAAGAGATGTGTCTTTAATCTAGCTTTGAACTGACAGAGTGTGTCTGCTTCCTGGACAATGTTAGGAAGACTGTTCCAAAGTTTTGGTGCTAAATAGGAAAAGGATCTACCGCCAGCAGTCGATTTTGATATTCTAGGTATTATTCATTGAAAATGTTTTATGGAGAAAAATTACATCTTTACCAACCTGTAAGACTTGAATAAATAATGACTTCACAAACTAGAGGTCTATCTATATGTATATCATCTGCCAATATTAGATTAATTACTCCGTATTAGTCAATATTGTAAACTTAATTACATTTATATCACCTTCACTGTCGTCTCATGTTGACAAAAATACTGTTAAATGTAATCTTAAGCAAATTTTGACTATCCAATTTTCATAATGTTCATTGTATTGATGAGATGCATGAATTCATATGTAGCATTTAAAACATTGGTTCTCAACCTTTTTGACTCCCATTCTCCACCACAGGACTTTTCCAGTTGTTTGTGATTTTTCACAAGATTAAGGATAAGAATTAAAAAAAAAAAAAAAAAAAAAAAGTGCTCAATTTCTACACGATAAAATGTTTTAGAGCGTGGCATAAATAGACAAATGTATATTCTTAAAATATCAAAATTATAAAATGTTATTTACATTTCCCAGATCTAGAAAAAAGCATCTTAAAAAACTTGTTTACCTGAAGCCCGCTGGTTGAGAACCACTGTTCAAAAAATATATTATAGTTTTGTAAACTAGTGTAGAAATGTGTTCTGCTTCTGTATCATGAATGTGTGTTTGTGTGACCGAATGGGTCAAAGACGACACATACAGGTAATTCACTGTACAAAAAAGCATGTTTGAAAAGACAGGCTTCAATTCTCCAGCACCACTATAATATCAATACATATCAGGTTACCATAGATGCATGTATATATATAAAAAAAATAAAAACAGAACCAAAAAGTCTTCATGTATAATACACTCCTCAGGTACGTGAACTCTGCTACTGCAAGCTCCTGAGGGTGAGCGGGGGTTGTGTTACAGATTGATGAGGCCATGTTTTTAAATGTAAATTCCTGACAATCACATGGTATATTCCAGACCACTGCCAAAAATGACTTCAGTCTAGCCACCAGATCCTTACAGTTCAGAAAATAAACAGAGAGAGGACAGTGGGAAGAGGTATGGAGCGTAACATACATGGCAGAAAGAGAAAATGCACACATCAAGGGATCTGGGCAAATACGTTTCAATGGTCATCAGGCGAACAAACAGAAATAGGTTCCTGTATCTAAAACAAAAAAAAGGCCCGTACATATGTCCAGTTCATTGAAACCCCTCTTGAACCTCTCCCTTTCCTTTTAATCATGAATGAATATAAGGAGAGGCTGCAGAGGCAACTTGATTCAGTCTCTTTGAGAAAGGAGAGGATGATGGCAGGATGGAGAGCTGGAGAAAGCTGGTTTCTCTCATTCCATCTTGATTTCTTTCATTTGCCCTCATCTTCTCTCAGTGTACACTGGCCTGCGCAATGGAGATTATCTCCTGGATTTCCCGCACCATCATGATGCGTGTTAGCATGTGTTCCAGTTGCTCGCTCGTGATTGGCTGAGTGGAGTACCATATAGGACTGTTTGGTGCCACAACCGGCTCTGGTGTCAGGTAATACGTGTCATTACGACCCTTGGCAGTCTGAGGGCTGATGACAGACAACAGAAAAATCAGGGAGAGGCAGAAAAGGAAAGTTATATTATACGTATTTGATCAAATCAGTGGCTCACCATTTGAAGAGATAAAAGTCATAGAGCTTGATAGGACAACGCAGCGGGTTCTCTGGGTCCTCAGCCTGTTCTGCGTACATGTCATCTGTCACTAGAACAAAAAAAGATGAGATTTATAACTTTCCACAGCTTTTGGCCAATGAATTTAAGACTTAATGACTTCCTATCCAGTTGTTCACAGTAAAATTACCCATCATACAAACAAAAGTATTTCTAACCAATATTTTCAATTATATTATAGGCATTATCATCTCGTCAAAGGCATCAGTGATATCTGATTTCTGAAGGATAATGTGACACTGAAAAAGTAATAAATTACAATTTAACATTAAAATAGAAAACAATTATTTAAATCGTAATATTTCAATTCAAATAAATGCAGCCTTGTTGAGCAAAGGAGACTTCTTTCAACAATCATTTTCAAAACAAAACAATTGTAAGTTTAAAATATTTATCTTGTAACATGTGACAACATCCAGCCTAATATAATGGCTAACCTTTCTGTCCAACATGATGGGGCCCGACTCCTTTCAGGTAGCGGATGCTGGTGCTCTTGTCTTTAGGGTTGGTGGGGTTCTTCTTGGTGTGTCTGAGCACTTTGGAGAAGGCCACTTTCAAATGCTGCTCAACTGTGGTCAAGTGGAAGTACCTGTGCAGAGACAACATTTAGCCCTGAACACTCACTGCCAGCATGCTTAAAGAATTGAGAATGGAAGGAGACACACTTGGTGTTGAAGTACATCAGTGTAGTAAGGAGAGTGGATGGAGAATGAGCTCCCAGCTGCTTACACTCCCATAGCATCTCCTCTGTCACATGACTCGGGATAATATAGCCTGGCAAATACAACGAAAATTAACATACACTCCACAAGACTCCAAAGCAGATGATTTCAAATCACACACATACTTCTTACCAAGAGGGTGAACACTGGGCCTCCACTCCTCGAGAATTTTGTGTAAACACTGACAAAACCGGCTGTAGTACTGATCAGAGAAGATGTCGTCTACCCTACCGTTCTCAAACATGTACTAAACGTAAACAAGAAAAGGAAATCAGCTTATTAAAACTAAAGATCCAAAGGAATCAGTAGAAACAAAAAGAAGGCATTACATAAGGAGATATACGACATACTTTCTGTATACATAAAAATACATAGTATAGTGAATCAGGCTCAAATGGCTCCCCCTCCAGCCCACGAGACTCTTGGGTCATCAGAGACAGAGCCAAGTTCAACTCGCCCACTGAACTTGAGACAAGATCGTCCTGGAAGCGCAGTGGCTGTCGACCTGCAGAGACAGATATTAATAAACATCACTAGAGGCTTGATAAAAATAGTTCAGTTTTTGGCCATGGACATGTTTAAGAGAATGAAATTTAAGACTTGAATAGATATGAAAAAAAATGTAAAGCAATTTTGCAACAAAAAAAATATTTTATATGCACTACTGTTCAAAAGTTTGGGGTCAGTAAGATTTTTTTGTTGTTGTTGTTGAAAAGATTCTTATCTTGTGAAATTAAAATTAGATTTTAAAATAAATTAAAATAAAAAAAGTTATTTATTAATTTGGCACTCAAACAATGTTTGATTGTTATTATCAATGTTGAAAATTGTGCTGCTTGATATTTTTGTCACATTTTTTTTCAGGAAACTTTGAAGACTAGAAAGAACAAAAGAAAAATAACAGCATTTATTTGAAATCTTTTGTAACATTATAAATGTCTTTACTGTCCCCTTTGGTCAATTTATTGCATCTTTGCAGAATAAAAGTAATTCATTTCTCTTCATGTTTTCTAGTTACAGTTCTTAGCTGGATTAAATTCATGAATTACACTATTCATGTTTATACATGAAAACAGCAAACAACATTTTTTACATTTCTATACTTTAAGATATTTAAGATATTGAATAGTGACTATAAAACATATACTATAAAAAAAGGTAATACATTTTAAACGGATGCGTAAACACTCTAGTGACATACAAAACACATCAATAAGAAAGAACTACTAATAGATGGTATATGCACATTATGTCACCGTCGGCCGGAGTGACTGTGGTTACGCCCACTGAGTGGCAAAAAGACATCTAAAATAGGAAAGAGCTTTGTGATTGACTGTACAAATAGATTTGACAAGAAATCTGAGGTATATTTATTACAGACTGCTGAAAGCTACAGAAAAGAGAAGCAAACGTATTGCTGCAATTCACAGAAACTACTGGACTCCAGGCAGCGAAACATGGATTTGCAGTTATCATTTTGAGTCAATAATCTGAATTTATAATATTTAAATAAACACTGACAAAAACTATGTACGTTTTAAAGCTGGGCGATAAATATAACATTGATACAAGTTAGGGCTGCACGATTAATCGCAATTTCCATGTAATCGCACTAAAACCGATTTAGCTTATCACGATTTTGAAATTGCAATAGCAGCGATTTTTTTTTATACGCAGCTTGTCATTGATGTACGGCTCTGTAAACGCTGCTCCATCTATGTGCATTTTAAAAAGCAACACGCGTCAAACATCTTTCCAAACATGAGCAGCATTTATGAACCTCTTGTCCAACAAAAGACAACATTTAATAACATGCTTTTAGTCAAGTCAAGTCAAGTCATCTTCATTTATATAGCGCTTTTAACAACGTAGTTTGTTTCAAAGCAGCTTCACAGAGATAAGCGTATAATTTAAGGTAACAGAGATGGTTTTGGCTTTATAGCAGAGTTAAGTTATTTTCCATCTAAAGTTAGTTTTGATTGATTTGCTTCCGTCGCAACGATCATTTGTTATTAAATTAGGGGCCGCTAAGATGACACCATTCCCTCTACACAGACTTTACTCCAAACTCACTTCATAACGACAGTTGAGCATCCTTCTGTGAGATAATGTGGCTTCTAACACAGAATAAGGCAGTTGTGTGTTTATTAGTCATGTTTAATTAATCAATCAAAATATTTCAATCTTCTGTTTATTCAGCTACAGCCATGATGACCGATAGGGATTTCCTGGAACGATGTGTGCACGGGCATATTTGGCGTGTCTGCGCGAGAGCGCCCTCTGGCGTTCAGATGGAGCAGCATTTACTACCGATCAGCCGTGCTGCACTGACAAGCTGTGCATAAAATAAATCGCAGCCTTTGCCAAATCGCGTGTGGTTTCATTGCGATTAATTGTGCAGCCCTAACAAATGATCACCCAGATTTAGACCTACCTATAATGTATTTATATAAAGCGTTTACAGACAAATTTGCTTTATGTATTTCCCCCTGTGTCGAAATCAGGCACATATAAAAGTCAGGAAACATGACTCCTGGCTGCATGTCAATATCCATGGATCACTGGATCTTTGGTAAGTTGTAAGGAACACTATAACGAGTCCAACTTTTAATTTAAACTGATAATTGTTTGTTTTACTAGCGTTTTCGCAGTTTCCCCTATTAAATCCAGTCATTGGCTCTTTTGCCACTCAGTCCACCTGATTGATTGACTGATTGATTGAAATCTTTATTTCGAACATGAGAGAAGAATATGTAAAACAAAATACAATAATGTTTAAAGCATTTTTTAAAAATAAAAACCCATAAATAAAAAATAAAAAAATAAATAAAAATAAGCCGTAACCAAAGTACATTATTTTCCTGTGTGAACATACTTTTATCTCATGTGCGAAAAAGAAGTATGTCACCTGAAGGGGCATGTTCCGGCGGGAAAGTGATGTCAGTGCATACACTATACTAAAACTGACAAACAAACAAATATATAAATAAATAAATAAATAAATAAATAGTGCAGACTGGTAGCTGCTTTTGAATACTTTCAGGTTCATGTGTACACATTATTGAGAAATTCTTGAAGGCTATTGCTTTATTTTATCATGAAATTTCACTCGTATTGCTATCAACTACTGAAATATTAGTATAGTGATAACCCTAGATTGAGTGGTGGTGTATAAAAAGAGAAATCGCACACGAGACAGACACATAAACTCACGTCCAATAGGTGCCAGCTTATTTTGTTCATTCTTGTCCAGCTCAGCATTTTTGCGCTGAACCCAAAGCCTCCACACCTCCAATCCTTCCTCAGGCTTCAGCGTGTTGGGAAGGATCAGCTCAGGAGGAGGTTCCACTTGTGGCTCCGCCTCTGTCTGCGCCTGATAAACACAGAACATCATCATTGACACATTACTTTGCCAAAGAAGTTATGCGCATTTTTCACTATGGTTAAATGCACATCACCAAAACCTGCTAAATTACTTGAGACGGCCTGGGAGCTATGAATACTTAAGCATGCAGGATTCCTCCTAGAATGTGTTCACCTGTAGGTGGAGCTGTTGTTCCTGAGCCTCCCCATCTTGTATGTGCTGATGCTGTTGCTGCGGATCCCATATATGAAGGGCCTGCGTCGTCCCAGAGTAAGCGCCCCCTACAGTCTGCACTGCTACAGGGATGTGAATGTTTCCATTCATAAACTGTGCTGGGAACAGCGAATGTACAACTTCCTCCTGAGTGGTCAATCCCGAGCCAGTGGACACTGGAACGGCCACTGCTCCGCCAGCCTGAGACGCACCAATTATCATCTTGTCTTTGTCTTTATCAGTATGCGAGGCCTGTACCTGCACGGTGCTGTAGGCCTCCTGAGGTATGGCAATGTGGGCCACGCCTTGCTGCTGTGGGCTCGAGTACACAGGTATGGTCCAGGTCTCACCGGCTGGGCCTGTGATGGTCCCGGTGGCACTGTAGAGATGAGTGCTATCAACGGTCAGCAGATCTGGTCGAAGTGACAAGTAGCCCTGCTGTTGGCCCTGTGGGATGGCCAGTACAGTAGCCAGCTGCTGCCCTTGAGGAAGCGAGTAGGACACAACTGTCGGAACGTCCACCTTGCGTTTCTTCGCAGGCTGGAGGACAGCAGGTGAGGCTCCAGGTCGTCTCTCTACCTCCCTAGGGGAGCCCTGCTGCTGAGGGGGGGACAGAGCCTCCACAGTCTGAATCTGAATCTGCTGGCCTCCGGCAACCGCTGCCACCAGCTGGGCCTGGATCTGAGAAACACACCCACGTTACAATATGAATCTAAAATGCATAAACTGTAGAAGGTGATCATGTTTTGGAGTGCAATACCTGTTGGTGTTGTTCCTCTGTAAGTTCTCCCTGTTGTACCAGCTGTGTTGTGGTAATTCCTTGTAGCTGTTGATGAGTGGGAGAAGCCACCTGAAGCACCTGACCCTGCTCACCCTGGATCTGCACCTGCCAATGGGGAGATGGAGAGGCATTTACAGCAGGGAACAACAAGAAGGATGGCCCGCTGGCTTGGAGTAAGGTGGTTTGCAGTGTATGTCATTGTTTTTCAGAAAAATTTGCACGTTGGTGTGTTTTTTTATTTTTTTGTAAAAGAAAAAATATATATTTTTAATGAAAAAAAAATGATTTAGTGTTCAAAAAAAATGTCTTATCAATGTTTAAAACTGTTATATATATTTATTTATTTATTTATTTTGAGGAAACCGCAATACAAGTTTTTCTGGATATTTTTTGTTTTTTTTGAGGAATATAAAGTAAATATTCTGAGACAATACATTTTCCAAAACGAGTCATTTTGGGAGCTTGATTTCAATAAAAGCTGTTTTTGGACTAACAAGGAAGTTTTGAGTTCTGAAACTTACAGGATATTTTCATAGTACAAAATTTGACTTCTCAATTCATGACCCCTTTAAATGTTATTTCTTTACTTCTAAAACAATACAAGGCCAACATCATTCTGTAAAAGGTGCTAAGTTCACGCTCCACTTGAGATGTCCACAAATTATAACATTATCCTTAAAATGCAAGCAGCTCCAAAGCAACTATAAGGGCAATTAAAATGTTATAGTCCCAGGACAGAAAAATCAGATACAAATCAGTTAATGATTTTTTCTGTGGTAAAAAAAAAATACATTCAAACTGCTAAATTACAAAACACAAAGCAGACACTCTATCAACAAAGGAAGGATAATCAGCATGATTGGGAGCACCGTCCGTCATGCCTGAAACTCATGATCTACACTGTAACAAAATAAATAAATAAAAATTACACTCAGAGGGGAAAAAATGCCCTGCCGGAAACTTATAAAATGCACTTCTTCATAGTTCATCCAAAAGTGAAAATCCAGTCAGCATTTACTCATTGTTTTAAACCTGTATGACTTTCTTCTGCGAAACACGACAGAAGATATTTTAAGAAATGTCTGTATTCTTTCATTCAAACATTCAATGTCAACTCTCTGTTTAGTAACCAGCATTCTTCAAAACATCTTATTTTGTGTTCCTAACAAGAAAAGTCATACTGGTTTAGAACGATATGATGGTAAGTAAATGACAGAATTTTCATTTTTAGGTGAACTGTCCCTTTTTTTAATGTAATATTGCAGTATTTATTAAAAATGCTTTGTTGTTGTTGTTTTTTTTCCAAATTCCTGTGCCCTCCTGATTTTTTTAATCAAAATAACTTCCACTTCCTTCGCAGTGACTTCTTTTCTCTTCACTTTTGATGTGTTTTCTGGCGGGAGGGTGGAACAACTTGTCACTTACATGAGATCACAGTAATAGCAAACCACAATGATCCAATCAATTCTCAATGGACATAATCAAGTCCCACCCTACATTTGTTCTTGTTCAAGGAGCCGTTTCACTCGGATATACGTCACAATAGGGAAGAAAAGACTATCGCAACTTGCGTTTCATGTCGACTTTTGTCCAACAACCACAGTTTGCCTGGTAATCGTTGTATAATTGCAAAAAAAAAAACAGAATGACAGAGTCATACCTGTACTTGGATCTGCTGTTCAGATGCCTGATGCACAGCTGCAGCCAGCTGGGGGGAGATCTGTGTAGATGTCACCTGCACCTGCGCAAAGATAAAACAGAAATGTGACTACTAGTTTTAACTTCTAAAATCACAACAATGAAAAGTGATTCCATTCATACCGGACATGCCAGCTCCAGCAATGACCCTGCCACCTCTGTGCTGTCCGTGTAGATGCAGTTGGCACCCTGCTGGTACACCATAGTGGTGGTGGTGCCGGTGGTCTGCTGACTGAACTCCTGCAGCACCTCTGGGCCTTTGGAGGCCAGCGACTCCAGAAACTCTTTCATGCGGTGCTGAGGTATAGTGCGTGCCTTTTGCCGCACATACTCGTCGAACGAGATCGCACCGCCTTCAATGGGCTCATTCATGACAGGTCAATCCACCCTGCAGAGGAGCCTGAAACACAAGGAAGGGGTTTAAATGATAACACACTACCAGTCAAAATTTGACAAAAAAAACAAAGCACTTCAAATTAAAAGCATTATTATTCTTTGGGATAATACCATCCTAATTATTCATGAATTTTGGCATTTATGTTTATATAGATTATTAATGAACTCATTTAGTCACAGATCAAAACCAACCTACATAAACATGAAAAAAAAGTCAATACAGGTAAATAATATTAAGCATTTTAAGTGAACCTGTAAAACAGTAATAAGATATTTTGTATCACTGCTAGTTCTACATTGGCATATGAAGTATTCAGTACAATCTCTCCACATGATGTAGATTTAATTTAATTCTGAATAATGCACCAGCAGCCAATCCAACCATAAACATGAAATCTGCATGCATCCTTGTGCAGTTTAGGTAGAACTGTATAAATTGAAGTTTCATGTATAAAATGTGTTTCATGTGATTTAGTAGTGATGAAGAGCTCTGTGTATTAAGCATACAGATGGAAATAGCCTATAACCTTGCTGGACTTTGGACCCCCTCGAGCAAAATAAATTAGTTGCATTGAGGTTGTTCTCAAATCACAAAGCAAATTCCGAACAATCAAATATTACCTTTTAGAATCAGCAGACATGAGCAATAATTAAGATTATATGTGACTGTACGCTAGCTCTGTTTATGGTCAATCGCATACTGGACCACTCAGTGCTTTTGCCTAGAAAATATGCTAGCATCAATGCTAACTCGCTACCCTTTGTCAAATGAAACTTCGAAACTACAAAAAATGTGCGAAGACTTGGATTACGGCATCAAATATATTTATGATATGCTGCTATGTGATACTAGCCGTTATTCCCAGGGTAAATGCGGTAATGCGCGCGCAGTTGAATGGCTAGCGTGAGCTCGCGTGCTAATCATCCCATGCTACCTTAAATAAAAGCCAAAGCAATTTCCGCCAAAACACGCCGTTCAAAAAACAAAAACCCCACTAAAGCTCATCTAAATCTGACCATGCACATGTAAAGTCCGTTTGCTTTGCTATATCTCGTTATTTTTGCACTCAAACACATTTGTCTTTATTTAAGTGCGATTTCTGTCGTGACGTGTGCTTATTCTGCTACACACATAAATGAAACGGTTAAAACCCCGCTGCGGCCGACTGCAAATATGTCCTACCGTATTGAAAAATACACAAACGCGCTGCTTGGACGGCTCGGAAGGCTGTAACTGTTATTTTTTTTAATAATGATGTTTGCGATAGAGCTGACGGAAGTAGGCCTGCTGTGACAGCGCAAGACCCCGGGCTGTCCTGTAGCGTGAAGGCGGGGAC